>NW_027281581.1:0-367152 GCF_046629955.1 Centroberyx affinis | reverse complement strand
TGAATCTCATTCTCAATTTCTCCCAAATCACAAATAAAAAGTACATGTTTCACAAAGTAGACATTATGCGTTAAAACCCTTTATGCATTTATGGCATTGTATGTCTTTTTGACAAGAGCACCCAGATCGCTGTTTTAATCCAGACTCTTTGCTAAGGTTAAATTTTTAGGATGAGGAGGTTATTTTACATAACCTCCTCATCAGACACCCAATGGCATAGTCAGTATAGACAGCTGGCAACTGTGGCGACCAGCCTGGGGTAATGTAGAAATCTTGTTTTTCTTCTTCATATACATTTTTTCATGTCTTTTCAAGAAGCCTCCATGCATGCTCCCCTGCAGCAGCACTACAAGCACTATTTTCTATAAATAGACTGAAGTAGAGTTCGACTGATATGGGTTTGTGAAGGCTGATACCAACTGAAGTTGCCGATAACTGGTGCTGGTATTCTATATCTTTCATTTGGATCATTTTCATGCCAAAAATTACAAGGATTCAGTGTTTCCCCCAGAATTGTATTCTTGTCCGGGTGGAAAAGCCTCTGAAAACAAACCTGTCCCATCATGGGACACTGAAACTCTCCACTGAAACCCTAAACTAATGAAATTTATATAACGTTAGCAGCTCTTTAAGGCAGGCTGACCCACCCCATCTATTCTATGGTAGGGGAAACTTTGGGATCCATTAGGCTTTTAAATGAAGAATTAAATTATGTAAACGATAACTGAACAATTGAATACATTAAATGTTCAAAAGATAACATTTCTTTGCAGGTTTTACAGACTTTTTATGTAGCTGTGGTCAGGGAGGAGCCTCCATCATAACGGCAGTGGACGACATGATATCCAATATTTAATAAAAGGCCAATATCTGCCCGGTATTTTGGTCTAACCCTAGACTGAATATTGCTGTCATATAACTAATCCCCAAATGGCAAAGTACCAATAGCCACTAATCATGTCAGAAATGATCTTGATGCAATACAATACACAGATCCCTTAACTTTAATATTTGGGACTAGGTAATATCCATGGGGATATCAGCTGTCAGACATGACACATTTTCAAGACACAAATAGCAACATAATGAATGACACTTAAAGTAGGTCACTTGATAAGGCCATCTGTAAATAATTTAAATACATGCTGCAATTATCTAACAATCTGGTCTCCTGCCCCGATTTCTAGTATCTTCAGTAGTTAAGCTTTTGTCAAAAAAAAAAGTAAAACTAGACAATGGTAGAGAAAACAAAATGCAAGTGCAAATATTTTATGATAAGCTATTAGGCTATAAAGATGCTGTATGGATAAGAATTAGATAATTATGGACAAGAGACATGGTCTGGACCTGGGGATTAGCTATTCTGCATATCGCCATTGTCAGGTGAAAACGTTGTACCTCAAAACTGTCAACTTTTCAGGAATGAAGAAAAGCACTGGAGCAGCCTTGTTCTTAGCTTTGAGCACTGTGTGATTTTGAGGATATTCAGTGGGTTTTGAGAGAGTTTCATAAGCCAAAGGGTTGTAGCATTTTCCTATAGAGGACACAATGCTTCAAGATTAAACATGAAGTGTTATTCATTAAGTTTGTCTATACAGCAACCTCAGAGGTTCTTTCTTCCTGTGACCATATGCTCCTATACTCCTACTCAGATATACAGATGTTTTTGAAGTTACTGTCAATGCAAAATAAAAAAGAAACCCCCCAAACCCCCCAAATATGCAGCTTTAAATACCTGGACATTATACTCACCTCCATATAAATTAGTATTTGCCAGGAGAACCTCGATAAAGAGCCATGATTCTCTTCAGGAGGCAAATCTATGAAAATGACTCATACGTCTGTGTGAGATGCACAGTTACCTATTTCCTGTGTCACTACCACATCTAGTTAACCCATATTAAAGTTGTCATGTTCTACATAAATTCTTAAAAAAGTGAGGAAAATGAGTGTACTTTGTTCTCTGTATGCAGCATGGTTCGGGTCAATTCATGAATGAACTCATCAACTGGAATTGGAGTTTGAAAAAACCTACAGAGAACTGGAATTTTGGGAACTTGAATTTAATGTTATGAAAGTGTGAAATGGCATGTTTTTTTGTTTTTTTTCTTACTAAATATCTGAGATCAATCCTGAATACTGAATATCATAAAATGTTAAAGGTTCCTTTCAGGTGGTATTTGAAGCAGAACATGTAATGATAATCCATACATTATCATTGAATGTGATTTGTTGAACTGTCTTTTATTTGATTCATAATGTTCGATTTATAATGTTTAGTGAGTCGAGACAAACTCTCTTAGAAGTGGAATTTCATGGAGTTTAATGGAATTCAATTCTGTTTTCCTGTAATTCCAATTTAATTCACATTCTGTTTCCTTACAGCTGTGTGACACTCCGATTCCAATTCCAACTCCAGGAATTGAATTGAAATTTACCAATTCATGTTCACCAGTTCATGAATGGCACCAAACCCTGGTATGCAGCACGTGTTCATTGTGTAGTAACCGTCCTCGATCACATGGGGGCATTAGTGATCTACTCTATCTGCAACTATTATTGTGGCTGCTCTGCACACTCCCCCTGAGCACTAGGAAACACAGTGGCAAATGCCCACAGTACGAACGTTTTCTAATATTATCACTGTTTCAATCCTCCACTGCATTTCTCCTGCACACATCTCACAACATCTGACGTCTGCAGCTCTTTCAGGTCAGGCTCTCATGACTGTGGATTACTGTGCGCTTTTTGTCTTTAACTGCGAATATGCAGGATGGTGACTCCAGTATATAATTCGCAGGGAAATAAAACTAGACTATGTGAAACTGTAAAAGAGAGCGAACAGTTTGCCGTGACAGAAGGCCCTCCTCTCCCACCGCACACAAACGCAGCACCGCCCAGTGTGGCCGGGCGGCGGGCTTCACTGCATGGCTGGCATCGCCCCAGGCTCTCCCCACGGCTCTGGAGCACTCATAGCTCCCCTCAGGCTTTCATGTTTTAGTCATCATGGCAACATGCATCACACCAGCATCACGGGCAATTCCCTAATAACTCTTGAAGTGGGGCCCCCGCCACACACTGATCCCGTAAATTATGCACATATTTTTGGGAGCTATCATGGTATTAATTCAGAGTGGAATTTCAGACTCGGTCTCTCCTGCAACTTAAAATTCCGCGTGTGTTTTCAGAGGATCGCAGCCTGCAATTTGTCTCCAGTAGGAGCTGGAGTGGTATGTTCTGGTTCAGGGGAGGTTCAGGATTTTTAAAAGCCTTATCTTATTGATCCCTGATTGAGCCCTCTCTCAGGACATTCAGCAATTTTCACGCCAGGGTTTTTTGTTCCGGAGAAACTGGAAGAAATTGGCCTCTTGCATTTATGCGCATTGCTAGTACAAAACTGTTGGTATGAGAACATGACGAAATTGCCTGCCTGGCACTCCATCTAGTCCCATACCTATAGTCATAAAACTGACAGGAGTTTTAAGAGTTATGGTTTCATATTGCCTGGCCTTACACAAGCACTTTGTATTTGATTATCAAAGTAGATTTGCTGTGTTAAGATCCCTGTTAGCCAACAAAACTTATCCTTTTGGGGAGGCAATTTTTACAATATAATTCATTACAGATTACTAATTACTTGCTTAACATCATAATCAGTAAGATAAAGCACAGGAAGATTCTCAGTAACATAATCTGATGTGGCAAAGATACTACTTGCCTAAATAAAGAGATTAGAGAACAGGACTTGTGACTGGAAAGCCGTTGGTACAAATCTCAGACTTGCTGGGAAAATCTGGGTGGTTGAAGTGACTGAGAAACTCGAGCTGCCATCGAGCAAGGCACTGATCCGCCATGAGTCTGTGGTTGTACTGAGCAGCTCCCAGGTGCGAAGGAGAGATGAAACTAGACAAGTATGAAAGCAGATGTTGCTGAAACAGAGCACAAGTGTTCAGTCAGCTTTCCCTGGATAAATAAAGCATTGACTTTTTAGGAACTGAGAAGAACAGCCTTTTTTTTTTATCTTGACGGTGATGCATTTTTCAGTTTATCCAGTGGGGTTTGAGTTTTGTAAGTCTGAGGATAGTCAGATTTTCTCAACCCATAGACCTTTCTAATCCTTCAATTGCAGTTTAAACATTAAAATCATCACCACAATTGGAGTTTTGAGGTTTTTACATGACAACAGCTACGCAGTTTATTAGTTTACCATCTGCAATTCGAATAGTGTTATCACCTGATCAAAACAACCAGCATCAACCATTATTTTGAGGTGTGTAAAATTGTATTAGTGTCTATAATTTGCCAATCTAAATGTCCTTTTCCCTTCAAACTAATTTGAGTGACAAGTAATCACATATATTTGCAAAAGCAACTGTAATCTGATTACGGTATTTTTTCTTTTTTTCCAAGGATTAGCCACCAATTTTTTGGTAATCCAATTACTGTAATCTGATCACATGTAATCCATTACACGCCAACCCTGCCTAGTCACAGTACTCCACATACAGTCTCTACATCTTTACCACATGGTCTGCTCAGCTTTCAATGCTTCATTTTTATTTTACTTCATTTGCTTTCATACTGAAGCAGAACTATGTTGTGAATATTTCATATTTGGCTGTGACAGATCAATTGCTGCGACTATTAAGATTCCTTTGATTACAGCTGGTGTGTGTGAGCGCAGCCTCTGATCACCCAGCGCTCGTGTCTGGCTAAGCCTTTGATTGAATTTGTATTTGGTTGGTGGTCAGCAATGCACTTCAGCCGCGATCACGTCCCTTTTATCCGTGGTAATTGCAATCTTCTATTCTAACCAATTGAATTAAATGTCAGAATGAGCTGGCTCGACGAGCACTTTGGCATGCTTTGAAATATAATATGAGCACTGCATATCTGTATGGGGTCCTCATTTCTATGCAAAGCTTTTGTTTAATTCTCCCACTAATTGATGCTGGGCCTGGTGGCTCCTGCTGCTTACAGATGCCCAGAGTTCACGGCTGTGTGTGACGCAGATGAAGCTCCGTCTGTGGATACCGGAAAGCCATGAGCAGCGTCTCTGGGGCGACAGAAGCAGCATCTGAATGTGTTTACTACAGTCAGACCGATATATTGGTTTGTCAATGTGTTGAGTCGATATTGGCCTTAAAAAGGAAAAATCCACCTTAAAAACCACTTTAACACTGTTTACTAAACAGCTATTGCGATGTGCTTTGCATTCCTGTGTCCATTTTTTTGTTTGGCGGTGTGCTTTTGTTATTCCCATGGATAACTGGACAATTGTAGACGATATTTTGAGTTTGGGGTTTGATAGCAGAAAATGTTTCAGTGATCTAAAACATCAGCAGTAAACGTCAGGTTTTGGTGTCAGTCCCTCAGAATCAATCACACAGGGAGAAATCCATCGAAGAAGAAGAGAGAGACTAACAGGAGCCTCAATAGACTAGAATGACACCAAAACCTGATGGTTACCGTTGATGTTTTAGATCGCTGAAACATTTTCTGCGATCAAACTCCATTGTAGCTGCACTGGACGTCACGCCATCTACATCTGGCCAGTTATCTGCAGGAATAAGGAAAATGCAGCACCAAACAACAGAATGGACTCAGAAATTCAAAGTACATCACCAATAGTGTTTAAGTGCTTTAGGGTGGATTTGTCCATTAAATAAGCTTTAAATCTATGGCCCATCCCCCCTCTCAGCACTCCCAACACACTCCCACTCTGACCACTTATTGCCCTCAGCAATCCCTCTGTGGGATTTGCTGGATACTGGTAAACCCAGTAAGGTGGTTAACAGACAGAGGAATCTGGATAATAGTGAACATACACGGTGCTTTATGTTCTCTTGATGCCTGACAAAAGGAAGAGGTTTTGTCTGGGTTTTCCGCCCAGCTTTCAGGGAGTTTAGCTTGAATGCAGCCCTGTGTTTGCGTGTGTCCCTTTGGATACCTGCCAGGTGTGAATAGACTTTGTATTACATTGTCTGTATTCTTTGGCATTCTCTGCATCTCATTGTTAGTGGATGGAGAGCGTTAAAACAGCTGAAAAGGCAGAGAATCTAGTTCCTTACCTGTCACCTTTACTACATAAGGAGGGGCGCTGAAATATGGTTTCTATCTAATAAAAATGTTATCGCACAGACTGTAAGACCTCAACACATTCAGATGGAGGTAGCTGGGGAGAATTATCCTAACCAGTGTCTCCTTATCAGAACCAAAACAAGGGAAATTGAAAAGTTTCATTTTAAAATGGGGATAGCATCTCTGCTTCTTCATGCCTCCTTTTACGAAAGATTGCCGGCATGAAATTAAAATACATTATGGTTTAAAGTTATCAGGCATCTTAAGACCTTTGCTCACAAAATTGATTTTGGGGGACTGAATCGTCTGTGTTTTTAAAATACTGCCTGGTGAATTTTAGATAGCAAAATTGTTCAAAAACGTAGATTTTGCTTCAAATTTGTGTGTGTATGTGTCTGTGTGTGTGTGTGTGTGTGTGTGTGTGTGTGTGTGTGTGTGTGTGTGTGTGTGTGTAAGGGGAGGGGGGCATGTAACTGTAGGCATAGCTACGTTTTCCCTCGCTTCATCAGCAAGATTGAAACGACATATACAAATTTACATGAGAAGAATATGCAGGTATGAGAGAGAAAGTGAGGAGAATTATTGGTCGAAAATAAATAAAAATACAGTAAGATTTTGCTAAACTGAACCGGTGAGCTGAAGAGTTTTATCTTTGTCTAATTATATTTCCAAATATTTACAACATGTGAGCTCAAGCCAAACGTTCTTAAAGGGGAAGAGCTCCAATGCGCTTGTGACTAAAGCCACTCGCAAAATGTGCTTCAGTAAAACTAAAATGTGCTTCTAAACACACAGACCGAGTGAAAATGCAGCATATGTATTTGAAGCAGACCAATTTTTTTCCCTGTGTGTCCCTGTGTAACCGCAAATCAACGCCTATGGCAGAGTTGGATGGATGACATTTTGGATGTCACGGCATTTTCCTGATGTCATCCGGCTTCCTGAGGTGAAGCTCGCTAAGCCATCCTTACTCACACTGCATGTGCAACAAAAACCGGATTAGGGGTCATCAGAGGTCTCTAAGACAGGTCACACATCTTAGTTTGAAATGTGATATTGCCTTAGAAGTTCACAGCAGGCCAACGCTGGGATTTCCTTTATCTTTTCCAGGAAGTGGACGTCATCACGGCGGCGTTTCTACTGTGTGGAGCGATGTGACGTGAGGAGCAGGCATCCCAGTGAACTCAGAGAAACCCACAAGCTGCTCCGCACAGCTTCCATAACGCAGGTCAGAGGTAGAGTAGAAGCAGGCTTGTGACCAGGGGTGTAGCCCAAAATTCTGGGCCCTATACAACATAAGCAGTCTCTGTGGGCCCCCTTCCTCTCTTGATCCATGTCTTTCACGCATCTTTTGACATTTTTTTTTTTACAAATAATTGATGATATTAGCTTAAACCGTTCTTAAACTGTGTTAGTTGTGCTCACCTTTCTTTTGAAAGAAATTAGTTAGCAGTTGTTTTCCCTCAGTTTGCTTTCTTTCTCTTTCCTTTCTTTCTTTTCTTTTTTGGTACCCCGATTTCCCTTTCTTGGGGAAAGACATGACTCTATCACAGTGCACATTGGTGCTCCAGCATCAGCAGTCACTCGGCTCGATAAGCTGCGTTTAGAGATGAATCCTAGTGCAGGGGCGGACTAAACCGTTTTGTGCCTTTTGTAAGGGGTGAAAGGGGCCTCAGAGAGCCTCCTCTATTTTTCTTTTTGATACAAAGTTGAGTCTCTCAACCGATTGGGGCCCTGGGTAGTCAGTCCTACTTTCCCCCCCACTACGACGCCCCTGCTTGTGACCCGCAGGTTCCTGGTTCAAATCCCCTGGACCAACTGGGAAAATCTGGGCAGGGAAAGTGAATACATGATGCCTTCTCGCTCCCTCACCTGGCCTCTTAGGTCATCTGGGACTGGTGTGTTAGCTGATCCCAGGGTGAAAACAAAATCTGGTGAAGCAGCTGCTTTTAGTTATTATGCTCCCAGTTGCTGGAATAAATTTCCAGATGCCCTGAAATGTGCTGCTCCCACTGTCACATGTTTCAAAAGTAGCTCAAAACTTTCCTTTTCTCTGTGGCCTTTAACTAAATCATCTGTATATTCTTTCTTTCTTTCTAATGTCATTTTACATACAATATTTTTGTGTTTTATGCAAAGCACATTGAATTTGCCATGGCCTTGAGCGAGGCACTTAAAGCTGCAATATGCAACTTTTTCACATTAAAACAATAAATAAATAGGATATATTATAAATGTCCATTCTGTGTCTGTCTGTGACTCTTTGTGTACATGCCTAAATACCCCCGTTTGCCTGAAATTGGCTTTTCAACGTTTTGGGGCGTATGTATATGCAGTGGGCGTGGCCAGAGGTGAGCTGGGTTGTGGCTATCAAGGTGAGGCTAGCGGCTACAGTGCAGGGAAGCTGTAGTTACAACATCAGAGGAAAGCAGTAAGAAATGAAAGAACAGTGAAGCTACAAATGTGGCAGACAAGACCCGTTCAAAAACACAGTGAACTTTACATCGCCATTGTGTTTTTGTTTTTAATTGCAGATTGGCTGCGTTTGTCGTTGCTTCTCCACTGCCTGTGGAGCCTTTATGGATGTCGGTTACCTCGGCCTCAGGCTAGATGCTTGCCTGGGTCCAGATCTTTGAATCCGCCCACTCCACCGAGTTGACTGATTCTGGTCTGGCATCGTGACATGAAACAGCAGGTTTCTCCCGGTTGAAAAAGTGATCGGTCCAATGAGCGCCGGGGGGGGACTAACGATTAGCCAATCAGTGCCATGGGCGGGACTAACGCCGTTGTCAAGCTGTTGTCAAGCTGTGCGCCAGAACCAAGGAGGAGTAATAACAACAATGGCGTCCGCTATAGACAAGATAGACGCTGCTATCGAGGCTGTTCTAAATCGATTAAAAGTCGTCGTACTTTGTTTTTACTTCGCTCCGTGTTGTCAAAGATGCTCTATACTTTCTGAACCGCCTCTGGTGTTGTCATGGCTACAGCATCAGTGTCGACTTAAATTATGTTAGATTCAGGTGGATACGTCGGTCTCTAGTGATTGGTTAGGGAAAATCGAATCCCCCTCCCCCACGGAAATCGGTTACAGTGGAGGCAATGTCAGACTGAAGATGGAAATGGAGTGGAACGAGTTGACAATTCTGTCTGATATCAGGCAACGTAGATGCTGTTTCAAGGAAGACAGATTGTGTGCTGGGTGCGGGAACTTGACCGACTGAGGGGGAGGAGGGCGGGACTAAGAATACACTTCTTCACTGAAAGCCATTTTAGTGGCATCTTATTTGATTATTGGTGACAATTTTGGTTTTATGTAGAATTTATGAATTGTTTATATTGTATAAGACATTTTGTATTTGTATTACTGGTCTGTTGTTGTTTTTATATTGACTTGTTGACACTGCTTCAACTGCCGGTCATGCCCATAGCCTTCTTGGACACTGCTTCAACTGCCGGTCATGCCCATAGCCTTCTTGGACTAGAGGACCACAATGGAAATAATTATTGGACTTTCTTGTGTTTTATCCTCGACTGTTTTTTAACCAGGTGCATTACATTATATTGTAAACTACAAATAACCGCCTTGCAGTTGTATGCCTCCGCCAATAAATATTGTTTTATCATTGCAAGGACAGTCTTTATTTATTGAACATATATAATTAATGTGATTATTAGGTCAACTTGAAGGATTTTTGTGTCTGCAAAAGTACAGCACTTCCACCGTTTTTGTAGTATGACCCAAGATCGTTTTCTCAGCTACAGTGGTAAGCAAAACATTATGATGTCACAGTGAAGTTGACCTTTGAACTTTTGGATATAAAATGTCATCACTTCATCATTTTATCCTATACCTTTATTCCTATACATTTGTGTGAAATTCTGTCATAATTAGCGTATGAATTCTTGAGTTTTGGCCAAAAACGTCTTTTGTGAGGTCACAGTGACCTTGACCTTTGACCTTTGACCACCAAATTCTAATCAGTTCATCCTTGAGTCCAAGTGGACGTTTGTGCCAAATTTGAAGAAATTCCCTCAAGGCGTTCCTGAAATATCACGTTCACGAGAATGGGACGGACGGACGGACAACATGAAAACATAATGCCCCCGGCCACGGCTATCTCCGGCACGGAGGCATAATAAAAAAAATCATGCCTCTAGGTGGAAATCTGTGTATTGTATGTTTAACCCCACTAGTTCCAGTGGAGCTACAAAGTGGCAAACTGGAGTTGACTGGAGTGGAGTTAGTTGTAGGCTACTCAGCAGCTCCCAGGTGTCAATGTGTGCATAAATGTAAAACAGGGCATTGCTGAAAAGAGCATACTGTATGTGTTCAGCAAATCTTCCTTGGAAAAATATAGGTTAACCCCCCCCGCCCCTCCTGCAAAACACACAGAAATGCAGAACAGTCTTCATGTATAACTCAACATCGCGTGTCAAAGAAAGAATACTCTGACATAACATGGCTGTTTCAGGATATTTTTAGATTTATCTTTTAGTAGCAAAAACAATAGAATTGACCACACAAACATCTTCTACAACTCCAGGTAAGAAATGTGTACAGTTACGCTGTAGCAACACAGTGAAGCAGCTCCTCCTCAACCTCTGCTCCTGGTGCACAGCTTTCCCCACAACACACATTCCTGTTGGAGTATGGTACAAAAAAGCCAATATACAGAGACACTGTACACACGCAGTCAATCGGAGATATCACAAAAAAAGTCATTCAGACAACACAACGTGTGAAATGACAGAGAAGTGTATACATTGTAATTCTTAACTGTCTCATGGGTCAGTTTGCCAGAAACATGCAACTTGAACACCTGACAATAAAAGCAAACAACTTGAACGTTGTCGAACATAAACCTTCTGCACTGTGTCCTGGGGTCAAACACTGTCTATAGGATTAGTTGTATTTACTAAACCCATATCTCCCCCAATTGGTTTGACACAGTCAGTAGGAATTCAATATACATTGCTCATGGTATGAGGAGGAAATGGAGAAATATTGTTTCCAAAATGTGATATCCACCATTTGAAAAAAGTGACACCTATTCTTACAAAATTATTGATAGCACAATCTCAAAACAAATTCTGTTACTTTTTAAAGGATGGTAGGTAAGTTAGGTCCTTGGTTGACAACATGAGAAAACTTTTACTCACTGAATCCTGTATATTTTAGAGATATTGAACAATGAACGTCAGCTATTTTCCCCCCAAAATGGATATATAGTGTTAAAGGAAAAGACCTTTTCAATTTGATAACCATAAAATAAAAATATTTTGCTACTGGGCTTAAGAAATCTATTGTACAAGAAAAAACAGGCCTAATTTTTTTGGAACATCTTCCCCATCGCGCCAGTTTCTTCCTCAAAAATTTGGCATTTTTTAAACAATTAACATTTTATTGAGTCTTCACATACATCCATGGTTTAGGGGATGATAGGTTTAATAATCTATGCAATCACATAAGATTTGATATGGACAGCATACAGAATTATTCAGTGAATCCTCAAATATATACTCTGTATAGAAAGTAAATATATTCACATACACTTTTGTCAATAAATCTTTTCTTACATCTTTATGAATGATAGCATCACATCTATGTATACTGCACCATTCAGCCAGATAAGGTTTAACTGGATCTGTAAGTATCTGAAATGAGGATGGATTCATATTAAGATTTTACACTGTAAGTATTGGCCGTACCCTGCTCTTATGCAGAGGGGGAGACCAGTATGGGCAATATGTGACCAGCAAAATAAAAAATATAAAACTTTAATTTC
Source organism: Centroberyx affinis (assembly GCF_046629955.1). Lineage (NCBI taxonomy): Eukaryota > Metazoa > Chordata > Actinopteri > Beryciformes > Berycidae > Centroberyx > Centroberyx affinis. The sequence continues at coordinate 355,285 of NW_027281581.1, read as the reverse complement.
ATTACATATTTTAAATTTACACAGTATAATAGCAGTCCAAGGGCATGGCCGCAAGTCTCTGCAACAGAGTGCGTTACTTTGTCATTTCCTTTATGTTCTTGGTGGCTGACCAGCCGTAGTTTGTCTTATAACAAGACTGTATCCGTTTCTGTACAAATTGTGAGGCAAAACAAAGGTCCAAAGGTTTTATTCCTATAGTTTATATTTGGCTATTACTGTGAATTCCCCCGTGTCCTGTCTCACCAACTCGCTTGCTCCTTCTGCAAATTGTGCTTTGTACAGCATTAACCGCTCTCGTGTGGCTTTCTCACCAACAACAAGGGATGAACATGAATGTGTTTCATGCAGAACAGGGAGGAAAGGCTCTTTGACCAGCAGGTCTGTCTTGGCATGGCTGCTTGCCATCCGTCTGGGCAGTGTTTGACAGAGTGTGATGTTCCTCATCTTTCCTAGACAGTACTCTCCATCACCCAGTCAGCGCTGTCTATCGTCCCCTTGCTCCCTCCCGTGTCCCCCTCCTCGTCGCACTGCAGCAGCATGCCATTTACAGACAGGCTCCTCTTAGTCCAGATACTGCTGATTCTCCTTGGGTAGGTGCACATCTGAGCGGCGCCGGCGCCGGCACCGGCACCGGCACCCGTTACGTCTCCCATGTCGAAGGACTGGCTCCTCTTTGGCTTGGAGTCCAGAGGTAGCATGAGGAGCCGGCTGAGCCGGGAGTCCAGCGTCCGGCCCAGGAGCGGCTCCTTGTCTGTCGGGGGCTTCGTTGCCGTCACCGCGGTGCTACTTGAAGGTGACGGGTCTCGGCCCTGCGCCCCTCGCAGCTCCAGTGAGGTGAAGGCTCCGAGGAGGTGGTCAAGGTTCGGCCGGGGCTTGGAGGGGGCCGACCTCCAAATGTTGGCGAGTGTGCTGTTCGGGCTGTACGAGTCCCCAGCCATTGAGCCTGAGGAGGAGGAGGAAGAGGTGAGGCTGCTCTGGAGGGAGCCGCACTTGAACTCCACCACCTCATCCTGCAGTGTCACTTTGGCCTTGGCTTTAGGCTGAGGCTGAGGCTGCGGCTGGGGCTGAGGCTGGGGCAGGAGCACTCCGTTCTGCCCGAGTCGACCCCCGTTGGTCTGAGAGTGCGTGTCACTGACGCTGGTCAGCTTTCCCACCGGCGGCTCGTTATCCCCGGCCTTGTAGCGCACCATGAGGATGACGATGAAGACGAGCAGGGTGGCCACGATGATGCCCCCGACCACCAGGATCATGGTTCCTCCCAGCAGCTGGCTGGGCAGAGACTGGCACTGAGGGTAGTCATCCTGGGTGAAGAACTGCGTACAGCCCACTACGTTGGTGGCGGTCAGGGTGGTGGCCGTGTCGTCCCAGGCCGCCAGCACACACAGATCGTAGCGGGTCCCCGACACCAGGTTCGTCACCAGGAAGGCTTTGCTGGAGGCCGGGATCATCCTTAACAAAGAGATGAAAAAGAATTAAGAGCTGCAGGTTAATTACTGTGTAAAGATAACGAGGCATTTCTCGATAATGGCCGAGGCTGGTATCTCCTTTAATGACACAGAGGAAGCTGTAAAAACCTAGAGGAGTGATATAGTAAATCCAGTGAATGATTGAGCCATCAACATCTGAACACATTACACATGTAATTTCAGCACACGGAGACTTAACTAACTGCTGAGGTAATGTGAGAGTTATTCACGATGCAATTTTTCATTAAAGGAGAGGGAGGATTTCCATTTGCATTCCCTAGGAGTTTCTCTCCACTGCGAAGTCTCTGCGGTTGCTGCTTTAACAGACAGCCAGCAGTAATTGGCTTTATCTCTCAGAGCCATCTGTCTTGCTGCAGTGAACAGAGGGTCCATTTGATATCGGAGCTGTGGAGCAGTGATAAATAAATAACCAGAAAACCCAGGAAAGACAGGAAAGACTGGAGAGTGAGGTCCATTTTGTATGGGCAAATCCCAGATACCTTTGGACCTCTGGGAAGTGTCGTTGCGGTACGAACAACAACACCAGGGAGAGTGTCAGGTGGTGGGTACTGTGGTGCATGTGTGTGTGTGTGTGTGTGTCTGTTGAACGAGAAATGCTCTCCTCTGCCTCTACCATCAAGGTGTTGAGGTTCCCCTGAGCAAGAGAGCAAACCTCCAACTGCCCCAGGCAAGCTGCTCAGCGGCCAACAGTGGAAGACTGGTGGTTGTACCGCTGCAGTTACACACACTCACACCTGGTAGTTAAGTGACATTACTCATTCATTTCCCCGACCCACATTTTCCCTGCAGGGATTAAAATCAGTAACCCTCCGGTCATAAACCTAATCCTCTAACCTTTTGGCTGACTTGGGGTAAAACTTGCAGGTGTCTATAGCTCATTTATGTGCCAGATGGGTGAATATATTTTCTGTGACTGACAACTTACTTGACATTTTCTGAGGTGTCCCAATGTAGTGAACCCCACCCATCTGGTGATCCAAGCAGATTAAAACAAAGGCCAAATATTACCTGCAAAATGACCCAGATCTGCTCAGTAAAGCCCTGAGGGTGCGGTCACACCTACAGTTCAGTTTCTTTGGTCCAACTTTTCCAACAGTGCAAAAGTTTCATTTTTGTATTTGGTTAATCTAGGTTCACACTGCCCAGTTCCAAGCAAACCAGGGCTTGTAAACAAAGCTTGTATGGACTCACAAGTGGCTTGTTTATTGGACAGAGTCTTGGTAACCTGTTATCCTGCCAGGTTAGAGATTTTGGCAACGGTGGGAGTCAAAACAAACCTGATTCCAGTCCCTAGCTGTAACTTCAGCTATGCATGATGAATTTGTCTACGCTCTTTGCTGTGATTGACCTTCTCTGGTGTTTATACCAATTAAGAACACATGAACAAATAGCTGAATATGAGCATCAGTCCAGACTGTGGTTTGCCTTCGGTTCATTTTGTTATACTAGGGTTTCCAAGCAAGAGTAACTGCTGGCTATCAGATGTCAACATCCGTCTCCTATACCCATAATAAAACCTTGCGTTTTGGGATTGTTTCCTGTAGTTGGTTCAGATTACGTTCTCAACGAACCGCACCACAGTTTGCTTTGAATCTTGATCTTGGTCTTGATCTTTGGTGCCACTTGAGTTTGAATGGCATTGTTCTCACCTGCCCAAACTAACCGAACTAAAGGAGTAAACGTTCCAGAGTTTGAACTGCTTCAAACATCCTTGGTGTGATCTGATTGGCTCGTTGTAACTGGGCAAGTTCTTTCACAACATTGGAGAAGGACATACTTTAAAAAAAAGAAAAGCTTTGTTCCATAGTATACAGTGAAGGGTGACAGGAAGGATAGGACAGATAGTAGGAGAGGGAGAGGGAACGTCCCAATGTTGCAACACTGCAAAGTCCTAATTTCCCCACAGGGATCAGTAAAGTTTAATTTTATCTTATTTTAACTTGACATGCAGCGAAGGTCATAGACGGGACTTGAACCGGTAACGTCACAAACACATGTCAAGTCAAGTCAAGTCAAGTCAAGTTTATTTAGAAAAACATTGCCCTATTCTAGTGAGTCACCAGTATGCAAACAGAAGACGCTCTTTGGCAGGAAAAAAAAAAAGTTCCTACTTCTCAAACAACTAGTGATGCAGTCCATTACACAATTATAATTGGCTGCTTGGAATTGAGAGCCGAATTCTATAGCCTAGTGATGGTTTTGCTGGGCACTGCTCCCTCCTGTGTCTGGGTCTAATTGATTTCAGGTTGTCTGCATAGACTGACTAATTCATTTTAACTCATAGGAATAAAGTGGAAGTCCAGGGAAACCTATGCCTATGCTTATCATGAGGAGATAAAAGTTTTTTCCCACCCCTGCAGGCTGCAGAAGGCAATTTGTAGAGTGCCCTGCTTAGTTCCCAGTGATGGCGTGAGGCCATAACATTAATCAGAATGAAAGAGGGGGAGAGAGAGCAAGACTGAGAGAAGAGAGAGAGAGAAGGAGATGGGCCATTGGCTTAGACTTCTTTAAGCTTTGCAAGAGATTTGTCAGTTACAGTTTTAATATTCAACATATTTTCTCAGTTCAAAGAAAGACCTGACAAAACAAATAAATCACTACTTCAGGCTGCATCTTTCCTGTCGACAATCATTAAACTATTTCATGGCTCCTATTTTTTTTTTCCCCAGCTGCAAAGACTCGAGTTTTCAAAACATTATTCATTATCTCCATTGATTTCTTAAGGCCTTTTTCTCTGGACAAACGCAGACAAGGTCATGCCAAATGGTCTCCTGCCCCATTGATTCAGCCTAAACATCAGGGTGCTGCTGGGAAATTTGATTATGCTTATATAAGCAAAATCCCTAATGGCCTCTTATTGGTTGCTCTTCACTAAGGCGTTCTTGGCCTCTGCAGCTGTATTGTAGCAAGGGGAGGATTAAATGGGCCGTGACGTTTTTCTGTGTCTGTGTCTCTACCCTTGAGTCTATCCTGGTTGCAATAAAACATCTCCTTACTCTAACTGTTATGGATGAATGCATTAGGAGGAGAAAGCTGAAGTTGGGCTGGCTCAGCGCTGAAAATGGCGGCACCACCTTTGGCCCGTGATTTGCGTTACACTGTCCGCTTGATGTAACCGTAATAACATGGCTTATATAGACCTGCGCCCAGCACTGCAGGAAGCCTTTATCTCTTTGACAGTTCACTCTCATTAAAGAGCATCATCGCAGAGATAGAGTGCACAACTGTCACACGATTGGTCTCCACGCCAACAGCTAAAATGCGGGGTGTTCACTGTCTGAAATGCTTGCATAAGATAAAACCTCAACTGTAGTAACAACAAAATGAGTCCCACGTTTAATAGAATAATTTCTAACCCTGTTAAGACGAATGCATAGGTTCAAAGATGCTGTTTTACCGTGCTGCTCCTGATAACCTGCTGTAACAGCTCCATGACGTTTCCCTATTCATAATCATATGACATCTCAAGATGACTGGCACTGTATTACCTCAATGGTTGTCATTGCATACAAGGTTTCTACATTAATTGTGAACACGCATGAAAATGTTCACTGCAGAAACCAGAGCAGCGATCATGTCTGCAATGTGTAATCTCAAATCTGATAGAAGACAAATATGTTCACTGCTCACAGTGTTAAATATGACATATACTAATAAAAAATAAGTTTTAACTGCGCCCTCAAATTACTTGCAAGACAAACTTTGAAAATGTGGTGATTTGTTGACTTAGTAAGAGGTTATTCTTGATCCTCTTATCCTCCTCTGACCTGACGCTGACGAACAAAAATGACAAAATCTCATTTTCAACTGAAATTGAAGTCATGGCCTTTTTGCTTTGTAGAGCAGAAATGTAGTTCCTTGAAATCCAAACCACAAAACGAGTCTCATATTTCTTTAAAGGAGCCCTCTTACAGGAATTAAAAATCTCCTCTATTTATATATACATTATTGCATTTTCAGAACTCGAGTCAACGAATCACAGCTGGTCTTTGTCCTCATTGGCTCCCCTCACTAAACAATTGTTTAAATCCTTCCGTCACGCAAGTTTGCAGCATTTGAAGTGACCAGATGTCAAAAACCAAAAGTGAAAACAGTAAGATGTTTACATGCCACAGAAACCTGTTTTAATGTCAGATTACTGTAACTGAGTTATGACGTTTACATGCACTGAACCAAAAACAGGCAACTTGGTAAAGAGTGGAATTCTCTGTGCTTGTAAACACGGCAAATGTCACCAAGACAGATTCCTATAGATTTGTTTTTCTTGTCGATAAAAGATATTCTGATTCTGAGGTTCAAAGCTAACATTTACCTCTTCGGCTGTTGCTCCTGGTAACCTACCTGAACAAATCTACCAAATAGCCATGACATTTCAAAATGACCCGGTATGGCGCTGTTTTTCCCAGAGCTGCAATCAATAGAGTATGTTTTTCAAGAAGTAAGCCATGGATCCAGCAGTCTTTTCAGCTCAGTTAATAGCCAGTAATGGTAGCCTCAGGAGCTTGCTTTCATTCCTGAAATGCTTCTCCGTAGCAGAGAGGCATGGACCTTAAATCACATGGCATGCGACACTTGAGCCATTACATGGTTAAAGTATTGCTCTGGAGCCTTACTGCAATTTAACTGAAATATTACTGAAGGTCTGCGCCTGACACATAACTTCCATTACCATAGTTACATACAATCCCTTCACCCTGCTTCATGGCCTCTTGTACAACTATGATGGGTATGGACAATGTGCGTCACCTATTCACAATCATGATGTTTGTACATTTTTACCCCGCCTGCCTCGCAACAAGACATATCGCTGCTGTCGGATAAAAAACATTCGAGCATCTCAGAATAGTACACTTTTGAGGAATTAAAAAAAAAACAAAAAAACAAAAAGAACACCTTCTTTTCAGACTGACACCCGTGCTTTCTTGAAATTCTGTTATAGGTTTCGACTCAGCTTTCTGGGCCCTTAGGCCATAAAATTCACCGATCCTACATAAAGCATCACGAAAACCTTTAGTTCGGGTGAAAATATGAAAATCATGGAAACTGGTGCAGTGATATGATTTGTCTTCAAGCTCCAGTGTTTGAACGGGAAACAGCTGACAGTTCTTACCTCTTCTACACAACAGTGGGACACAGCTGAAATGATTAAGTTGTCTCGATTCCTTAAATCCCAGCAGCTATTTCCAAACTTCCATTCTTTATCAAAACTTTTAGAGAAAGTTGTCTCCACTCAACTTCCATGAATCCAACTTAGTTTCCATGAATCAAACTACACCTTTGAGACATTTCATCTTGTTTTTAGAAAAATGCACAGAGCGGAGACTGCCCTCATTAAAGGTAGCAAATTATATTCTTATGGCAGTGGATTTGGCTGAAAGTTCTGTTTTAATCCCCCTAGATCTGAGTGCGGCTTTTGATAGCATCTTAATTGATCGCCTGAATTCATGGGTTGGCATTAAGGACTGCGCTGCACTAAATTGGTTCAGCTCATAATATCTTTCTTGCATTTAAATTGGAGACATCCTAAGTAGACAAGATCAGTGTGGTTCAATTTTAAGTCCCGTCCTTTTTCATCTGTAGACACATCTCTTTCCACTTTTATGCTGATGACATGCAGCTACACCTACCCCTAAAATCCAGATGCCTCAGATTTTTTTTTACATCTTAATGAATACAAATCAGAAATAGCAGTATTTGCCCCTCATAATGCCATGAAATTTATTTAACTTTGCACTCTTATCCGCTAATATAAAGCCAGCTACCAGAAACTTTTATTTCCTCTAACCTAGACTACTGCAACTGTCTGTATTCCCGCCTAAATCAAATGGGTTAACCCCTAAATGTCTGTGTTTAGATCCTCAGGCAAGGTCCTTGTAACAACGCATTATGTAATAACACCGCATTATGTAATAACTCGACAAAATGTAATACATTTTTACTTCATTATGTAATAACACCCGCATTTTGTAATAATCTGCCGCATTTTGTAAAACACAGCCTGAACGCAATATGTAATAAATGTCCCCGCATTTTATAATAAATTATTACATATTGCGGTGGTTATTACAAAATGCGGGAGTTGCACTTTTTTTATGATGAAAATGTAATAATACAGTGCATTATGTAATAACCAACCAAAATGGATGTCTTCATCTGTCCACGTTATATTTTTTAAAAATTACGCTAAATTAAACTTCCCAAATATTAAATTAGACCGGCGTTATAGTTGACTCTGCATAGCCACATAACAGCAGGAACAAGATCAGCTTTTTATCATCTTGCAAATACAGCCAAACTCAGGGACTTCATGTCAAAAGCCGACCTGGAAAAACTCATTCACGCTTTTATTTCTAGCAGACTACTGCAATGGTCTTTGGACAGAGCTCCCCAAAAAGACCATCAAAAAGCTTCAGCTTATTCAAAATGCAGCTGCTAGAGTTCTTACAGGGACCAGAAGGTTAGACCACATCACCCCGATTCTTAAGTCACTACACTGGCTTATAATGTTATAACGATTTTTATCAAAAAAAAAGTATTTATAAAAGTATCCCATATTTTGTAATAACAACCGCAATATGTAATAATTTATTACAAAATGCGGGGAAATTTATTACATATTGCGTTCAGGCTGTGTATTACAAAATGCGGCAGATTATTACAAAATGCGGGTGTTATTACATAATGAAGTGAAAATGTATTACATTTTGTTGAGTTATTACATAATGCGGTGTTATTACACAATGTGTTGTTACAGCTTCCTAAATCTAGCTTTAAGACTAAATGAGCCAGTCTTCGCCATCAGGGTAGCTACTCTTTTGAACTGCTAAGTTTTTAAGTTCCTATTTCCACAGATGTTTCTTATGTAATGATGGTTTTCTTTCCGCCGTTGTTCCACTACAGTATATCGGTTTGTTGGTATAACCCTCCACCTCAGGCTTGTAATACCTGAGTCCTGGTCTCGATCTTGGTCTTGCTTCAGTTTCATTTCTATTTTGACTCTGATTTGTCTTGGTGTCGGCCGCTATTGGATGTTGACTCGCCTTTTTCCTGCCTATCTTAAATTTTTTTTCAAAGATATGTTTTTCTCGAACTGATCCACCTTGTTTATTTTCTCCCCAGCACTACAAACCTTTTAAAGGATTACACCGGTGTTTAGTATGTAATGATTCTCAAACTTCTATGACCAGATTAGTCGAAATCCCCTGCATTAATTAGTTGGAGGTTTAGTACAGACCTTCATTAAATTCCACATCTTGGTTGATCCTTAAGAAACTCCTCCAGCATTAGTTTTACATTTGAAAAGACAGATGAAATCTTGGTTGATCCTTAAGAAACTCCTCCAGCATTAGTTTTACATTTGAAAAGACAGATGAATGTACAGTGTTTATTGCCTATTTTGGTTTGAATTGGACTCGATTTGCTCTGGTCTTGGTCTTGACTTGAACTCGACCGAACCTGGTCTTGAAATGAACTTGGACTTGAATAAGGTGGTCTTGACTACAGCCATACCAACTCTACTCCCAATATTCCCGAGTCTGTATCCCACCCCCACCATTATGGTTATGTCTTTGTTTTTGCCACTGCCCTCTTTTTGTTCTCTTGTTCGTCTTCATTGCGTACTTTGTAATCTTTGTTTTAGAAAAGTGCTATACAAATAAAGTTATTAAATATATTGAATTAAAATAATATGATCAAAAGGACACAGAGTACAGCGTTTATCTTCTGTAACATTTGTAAAAGTATGTACTATATATGCCATGTGGATTTATCATAGTGTCCATTACTAGCTCTGGAGGGTTATATAATCACACTCAAGACATCTGTACTGCCAAAATTTTGACTATCAGATAAAAAATTTATAATACAGCAAGGTGTCTTGACACAAGTACACTAACATTTTTACTACATTATTATCAGGGCGAAACAAGTAAGAAATAGACTTAATAATGAGGGGAAAATAACTTCCTAATGCTTTCCCTAAGGCTATAACTGTAAATATCTTGCTTTCCACAGGTTTTTAGAAGAGTAACTGATTTTAATGGCATTAAGTAAATGGATTTTATTTCTGGCTGGTTTCACATTCGTTTTAGAGTCTGTGCCGGTAGAATACGAGCCTCATCTAATGCAGTTTCATCCCCATCAAATGCTGCTGGATTGACAGAACACCCGCCCACTGCGCTTAGAAATTCCCCCGGTTCTGGACTACTGAACATAATCGAGACCAACAAAACATTGTGCTTAGTGAGGGAGACGTCAGATGATGAAAAGGCGGTGGAGAAGGGGAGAGAGTTGCTTTTGCTGCTGTTAAACAATTTGACGGACAATAGAGGCACTGGATGATGGATGGATCCCTGGAACATCACTGTAAAATATTATGGAAAACTGTGTGTAAAACACTGATTCCACGGGGAAGCCTTGCTACGGGATTCTGTGTAAGATTGTGTGCTGTACACAGGCATTGTTCAATGTTTAAACAAAATTCATCTGTCTTTGTTTAAGATCACTGACAGCTGTTTCTCCAGGACACAACATCCTGTCATCTCTAGTTTTGGAACAATTTATGTGCTGAGCCTCTCATTCAGATACCATTATTCTATGACTCCATACCACTCCCTCCTCATCTTCAAGCAATGAAGATCTAGTTAGTGCGACGCAAATACTGAAAAAATATTGAGATTGCAATAATGACAGCTGCGTTTTCCAAATTGCGAGAGGCAGCAGTTTTTTTTAAATGAGAGGGAAAGCTGTTTCAGACAGCTTCCTACACAATGTATTTTTGTGCTGTGCAGAATCCCTGGGTGACAAATCAAGTTGCACGTTGGAGAATATCTTTCAATTTACTTAAACAGAATAAATTCTAAGCGTTAAATAAACCCAATCATCCGCCAGCCCACACACACTCATTTTTTTGGCCATTTGGAGAAGTCCTATAGAGAAAACTGCGCCCACGTGTATCACAATTTATAATGAAATTGCAGGATTCACAAAAAATGACACATGCTCTTACCTGTAGATCAGAACCTCGTCATCGGAGCAGTTGTACTGGAGCTGGTACATCTTCACCTTGGGCGCCGACTTGCTCACCGTCCACTTGACCAGCGCCGACACGGCTGTCACCTCGGAGACGGACACGGCCTTCTCTGGTTGGCTCTTGGGAGCCCCCTTGCTGACCCTGGAGGTGCCCGTGATGTCAGAGAGGCGGGACTTGGGCTGCGCTGGCTGCCCAGTGCCATTGCTGAGGTGGGGGAGCTGGACGATGGACACTTCCACGGAGGCGGTGGACTCCCCGGCCACGTTGGCAGCGATGCAGGTGAAGGTGCCGTAGTCCTTGGAGGTGGTGATCGTGATGCTCAGGGTTCCGTTGCTGTACACGGCGGTACGGGAGGAGTTGCCTAGCAGCCGGTCGTCGGGGGAGATCCAGTGGATGGTGGGGGCAGGATCTCCGATGGCCTCGCACCTCAGGCTGGCCGTTTGCCCCTCCAAGACCAGCATCCTGTGGGTGTGCTGAGTGATGAGAGGCGGCTGGCACACAAACTCCTCCTCCTTGACGTACCAAAAGTAGCGTCCCTTCAGGGTGGGAGGGGAAGCACAGGTCTCCAGGTCGTCGTCTCTCTCCAGCCTCCGCAGCCACAGCATCTCACAGTTGCAGTGCAGGGGGTTCCCGCCTAGGCTTAGGGACAGCTGGGGGGCGTAGGGCGTGGTCAAGATCATTGAGTCCTGGGCGCGGGCAAATATGGGGTCCGGAGGTAGCTTCTGCAGGCGGTTGGAGGTTAGGTCCAGCCTCGCCAGCCTGTCCAGGTCAGCGAAGGTGCCCTCTGGAATGAAGTCCAGCAGATTATGGTCCAGGCTGAGCTGGTGCAAGTTGATCATCTGGCGGACTGAGTCCCAGGGCAAAGACATCAGGTTGTTGTAGGAGAGGTCCAGGTCCTCCAAGGCGGGGGCCAGGTCTTCGAAGGCTTTGTCGTGGATGCGTCCCAGCTGGTTGTTGTTGACGATGAGGTGCTGCAGGTTGACCAGGCCTCGCAAGTCGTCCGGGCCCAGCTCTATCAGCCGGTTGTTGTCCAGGTGGAGCGAGCGCAGCGTCTCCAGGTCACCGAAGGAGAAGGGCTGGATGTAGCTGATGGTGTTCCTGGAGAGGGTTAGGTCCACCAGGTCGGTCATGTTGGCAAAGTCCTGCTGGGTGATGCGGAGGATGTAGTTGCCCCCCAGCCGGAGCTCTACCGTGCTGCGGTCGATGTCCAGAGGCACAAAAAGAAGGCCTTTGGAGGGACACAAGGTCCCCAGGGACTCTGACAGATTCTGGCATACACAGTACTTGGGGCATGCATGGGCGAACATCACTGTGGTTCCCAGGACCAGCAGGCAACAGATGATGTGGTCCATGGTAGAGTCATACATAGGAACCTGAATGAGACAGAGAAAAATAAAGAGAGACAAAGAAGGAAAATGAGAATTCGTGAACTATCTATGCAGCACTTCAGGAGGGTCCTACCTGAGGATGTCAGGCTGCACTCTGGCTCAACAGGGGTTAAAAGATCTGAGATGTAGCCAGGGGCCTTAATAGAAATCAGTAAAATCTTAAAATCATTTTCCAAAACAGACAACCATCTGTTAAGTAGGATCACTTTAACCTTATCTTATGCATCATCCGCATGATCTTAAAATTGTAATTTGATGCCCAATTTCCCCAAAGGGATCATTAAAGTTTCATCTTATCTTATAAGTTCATGTGGCACACACACACAGGGGAATATGCTGCCGTTTTAAGTAATCTCCCTTGGATTTGGCCCAGAGGAATGAGTCTTCAGTGCCTATGCTGACAATTCCCCCAGGGTCCATCTTGAGGTGTATTGATCTGACAAGACTTTGGTCCAACTTGAGTGCTGTCATCATACCCGCAGGCATTAGAACTAAGTTTGATCCTTGACTTTTACATTTTGCTTATGAGAGAGAGAGAGAGAGAGAGAGAGAGGGAGAGAGAGAGAGAGAGAGAGAGAGAGAGAGAGAATAAGATAATGTCAAAGACCTTGTTTCCACTTTTAACCCAAGCATAAGAACGACATATTCACAAGCAAAAAGAAGTAAGAAGTTATAAGATTCCTGTGGGATATCAAAGCGTCTAGTCATCAACGATGTATTCAAAACAACATATAGTACATTATCAAAGCCTTTCATCTTGTATTTGTCTTGTACGGTTTGATCCGTAATGGAGCCTGTCGTTTACAGGCCCCCAGAGGACGACGTAATGGTCTCTATCTGGGAAGTCATGTGACCCAGGTCAATTCCACCAGTGGAAAGGGCACTCAGGTGTAGATAATGCTGTAATCATAATGTAGTCCTGCGATCAGGGACTGCAGTGCAATAACTCAAGTGCAGAGCAGTGGACAGCGGGCGCTCAGAGACACGGTGTGAGCTATAACTGCAGGCCTCCAGGGGTATTGTGGTGATAAGTGGGAATATGCTTTATCTTTATGGGATAGGCATAAATTAGCAGATCTCCAGACCTCGACCGTGACCGCTCATTCCAGACTACAGGGTAATATGGAGTCTCCTCCCTCGTTACTCAACACTATTACTTTATAGACACACACCTGCATTTATATTTCACACATTTATGCACATTTGCACATGCGATAATCCTTTTGACATACATTGTAATTACTCAGATAAGGACAGTCACTCAGCCTAAAATAGAAAGCATGCTGCATAAATTCAGTGCACAACGGTGCGTATTTGCACACCATTTCACACGCAGTGTTGTTATACAATGTTATTATTCAGATAACAACAAACATGCAGATAAACTGAATAAAAACAGCATGCTTTCCAATATAAACTAAGATGATCCCTTTTTTCCTTGCGCTGTCACACACCCACGCATGTGCATGCACACACGTCGACATCTGCACAACGCACATATACACACTCGCACATACCCACACTCACATGCGCAAACACCCACCAACACATGAATAAACAAACACACACACACACACACACACACACACACACACACACACACACACATACACACACTACAACGGATTACAAAATAAATTGGAATTGTCTCTAAGGAAGCACACTTTTTGCATCTACTTCAACTATCTCTGTATTTCTATCGACTTGAACTGAATAAAAAGACCTTCTGCCACACAAAGCATCTGCAGGCGCTATTGTACTAAATATGATGGAGGCGCTAATCGTCGCCATGATGAATAGTTCAATATAATAGCTGTAGGGAGGGATAAGGAAAAGGTTAGGCCTCCAATTGAGCCGAAAGGATAACACCGCAACTTCAAAAAGGATGTCATTTTGAATACAGCTCTCACATTTGTGCTATAAAGCATATGTCCGTAACAACATATTGACATAACATATGTTGAATATATTTAAAAATGTCAAAGTCTAATACATACAAATACCTTCACAATGATTACATAATTTGGATTAGACATTTTAAAAATACCATCTTGCCATTTCATCTCAAATTCATGCTGTTATTTGATGAACTGACGGTAATGACATTTTGCTTCAACATTTTTTTAAAACTGTTATTAATATTCATAAAAGTGATGTTGACAGCCATGCTCAGGCAATTATTCCTTAGGAGTAGAAAGTTAAGTTTAGATAAATAGAGGTTTAATCGTTTTTTGTTTTTAAATGGAGATTGTTTTTTGATTTTGGCAACAACTTTGGTGCTAAGCGCTCATTGCTGTGGTGTTTCTGCACAGCACTTCCCAGAGATCACCTGTCAATCAAACAGTGTGGGCGGGACTGTGACGTCTTTTTCCTTGGATTTCCTGTTGATGAAGTCTGAGTTTCTGTAGGTGGAGAATCATCCTGTTATTAACATACGGTATGTTCTGTTGAAAAGTAACAGTTTTAAAACTAGGCACATTAATATGTTGCAAATGACCTGAAAAGTACTTTTTTTTTTTAAGAGCCCATGTACTCACAGAGCCTAGGAAACACAAATAGAACCATTCCATCACAGAGGCCAAAGCTCTGGACCGAGGAGGAGCGCTTAGTAAATCACTCGGTCAAAGTCAAGGACACGGTCTGCGGAGGATGGATGGTTTCGAGGTCAGGGAGTTAGGAAAACGAGATCTCTCCTGACAAGTCAAGCGTGGCGGCCGTGCAGGTGGCTCTCTCATATGTTGCGCATGGCCAGGACAGCAGTAATCAGCGGAAGGCCTTGATGTGCACACTCATCACGGCATCCTGACAGACACCGCAGCCCCCGACGCAGTGCTGCCAGGCCTTCAGCCTTCAGTACCCTAACTGGCCCACTGGTGGACAGAGCAGCGGAGTGTCGCATACGGGCAGCGGAATCATTTTACAGAATTATCTGAGCGAAGGCAGGTTGATTCGTTTGGAAGCGTTGTCACGATAACCGAAATTTCAATATGACATCGACACCGTTGCGAAAGATTGAATTCAATACTGAATTTCAGAAACTTTCAATACTTTCGCACACATGTGTTCTGCAAGCTGAAGTTCCATTTAATCATCACGTCCAGAGGGCATACAGTATATACACGGATGACAAGTGGATTGGAAAAGTAAAAAGAAGAAGAAGAAGAAGAAGGAGAGGTGAAATAGATAGAGCCACAGGACTGAAAAAATGGCAAGTGTCCAGCACATCTTGAACTGAATCCCAGTCCACCTAAACTGGTTGACAAAACTGGTGCCAGGAGTGAAATATGGAACTGTTTTGCTTACAGAGCCGACACCCAACTGATAAATCAAAACCCCTGTGCGGTATTTACTAAAAAGCTAAAGTCAAATGTGATAAAACATTGTCGAATGGTTTCAGTTGTTTGCCATGGTATTGTAATAGTATCAAATTTGTATTAAACTTAGTGTTAGTATCAAAGTCCAAATTCATGTATCGTGACAACACTAGGGTCTAATGCTGCTTTCCATTCATAGTCAGAAGTTGGATATTCCCGGCTGGTAGGTCGTAATTACAACCTCTGTGCGCTCGGGTCCAACTGGGAAATCCCAGGGGAGAAACATGGACACCCACAAAATTTTCTTCACCCAACACACTGTTCCCCACGCAAAAAGTTAACATTACGTCAGTGATATTTGGCAGCGTTAGCTAGCTACTTAGCATTGAATGTTAGAAACTGTCCGTGCGATTTTACACTTTTCCTGCATGTAGCTTACATCGGCATCCAAACAAAGTACATTTAGATTATCAGTGAACCAAATCTAAACATCTTATTTGTGATATTGGCCATGTTGGTTTTTACATTTTTGGCCATTGTCAACAGTCTCTAAAATGGTAAGAATGAATGCTAACAGTGTAAAGAGAGACCGGTAGCATTGCTAGCAAGTTAGCTGTACCCAGCTGGCCTGAGTGTGTCTATAATTCGGTGCATGTTTCAAATGGCGCGGATATTATGTAGAGGATACACAAACTTTTTAATAATCCTTTGCAGCTCATGAGATTCAATCAAAACAATGATTCACTTAATTTCATTGCTCTTACTAGACCTTTCAGAAATTCAGCACTCAAAAGTAAGGCAGCTTTATTCATTAACTTAACCATACATATTATCATCGTTATCATTATTATTGTAAAAAGAAACAAAGTTACAAAGTTCTAATAAGAAACAAAACAAAGTAACAATGAAAATGACCTTTCAGAGGGATATGAGGAGCCAAGTATAGGACTCTTCATCCTCAACCAATGTGGAAAAAACCCTCAGGCTCTCAGGCTTCCCCACTCTGCGGTATGTGTAAGTATGTGACAGGGCATCGTGTGCTCAGGTGTTACATTTGCTGTTCTACATTGTGTGCGAGTTATGTGCAATACACTAATGAGAAATGATGATTCAGATGTTCATGAATAATACGGCTCCCTGTCCTTACATTGTTTGAACAAGTATCCGTCTCATTAGTATACAGCGGACGTTTCCCAGTCGGTTTATTATTTCTATTCCATATCACACATATAGGATATAGCCTTCGCTCTGCCATATTTGCAGGTTTGTAATTGGTGTCCATGGTTCTTCTTTACGATGTACGTATATCTTTACATTAACTCACAGGATAAAAAAAGAGGGTGATATATAGTTCCTGTTCCTATTCTCTTTAGATTTGGTAGCTCTTATATAGCAGTATGGCATTAACACTGCCGGGGGTTTGGGGTTTGATTCTTACTGGGGATTCATTGGATTAAAGTGTACATCGAATTAGGGTTTGATCGATATATATCAGTTTGGGCATATATTGGGCTTTTATTAAATATCAGATACCAGCCAGTCATGTCGACTGCCGATATGATGGAGGTTCCTTCCTTACCACAGCTATATAAAAAGTCTGTAAAACTTGCAATGAAATTTGATTTTCAGTGCATTTTTTTTCCATTCATTTCTTCAATAATGCCTTTTGTGATTTAATTCTACAGCTAAAACTCTGACACATCCCACAGTTTCCCCCCTGCCATTGAATAGGTGTGTGGGTCACCTTGCCTTAACAAGCTGTTCGCCCATTTTAAAAGAATTCATTAGTCTGGGTTTCAGCAGAGAGTTTTAGTGTCATATCATGGTCTAAATGCTGCTTTCTGAGGTTTTAACACCCTGACAAGAACAGATACAATAGAACTTTTGCACACCTGAATGTTCCACAGACAGGTGCGTAGGAGTGGACTGAAAGGCGACATCTGAAAGGAAAAAACTTAATAACTTTAAACTTAAAAAAAAATAAAAATTCAACGAATGCTACTTATTCCTATTAAAAGTCTTAGCTGATGAAGACTGTGATGTAGAGGTCTTCATGGGTCCAAAATGGACCCGGGAAATTCGTTCCGAGATCCGATTGGACCGGATAATTTTTTAAAATATATATATACACACCGACCTGTTTTTGCCCGAGATATTACAGACCCGGCCTGCGGGATGTCCGAGAAGAGAGAGACCCGAGACTCTTGCTACTAACCCGAACCCGAACCCGTACGGGTCCCGGGTCGGGTCTCGGATCCTAGGGTCCAGGTAGACCCGTGAAGACCTCTACTGTGATGCACAGTTGGTTTCACTACTGTTGACAAAATGGACTATTGTAAGTCGCTTTGGACAAAAGCGTCTGCTAAATGACGTAATGTAATGTAATGTAATGTAAAGGAAGAAGCTCCCAATAAAACCTTTTTTTTATTGCAAGTGAAGTGGACAGTCTGCGGGAGCTTTTTCCTTTCACCCAAGAATAAAAGGAAACTCTGAATACTTCTACTACATTTTTCAGGCATGAAAATGGTCAAATTTAACATATTCAATATTGGCACGATAAGCAATATCAGCTATCAGCAACTTCAGTCAAAAATATCGGTCAAACCCTACATTAAATTCCAGGAGTTAATGTCATTAGATTTAGTGGTGAGTGAATATCGAAGCCTCTACACTACAGTGGTTATGTGACACTTTTATATAGTTTTTGTGCCTTTTTTTGGTGGATTCTGAGGCAGTGAGGACGTGGGCTCAGGAGGATTCAACTTGGATGTGACAATCGGAGACTTATCACATTCGCAGACATGAGATTTGGGTGTAAGTCTGCGTGTTAAAACTTTTGTCTGCAGGAGAGCAGGCTGCAGAAGCGGGATCAGGACCCTGATATTTAATCTAATCTTCGAGACACGGCAGACTAGCGTCCTATTAGCATTCTGCCGCTCGTGGTTTTTGCGAACAGCTCTAAGTAGCTTTTGGGGAGAAACCTGCCTATCGTCTTCCTGGAGGCTGCAGAGTCTGCAAGACATTGCATTGAGTTTGCACTTTAGCGGATGAATGCAGAGCTTAATAGAGACAGTTAGATGGTGGGAGGAGCAGGTGTGACCTGTGCAGAGGGGCTGCGGTTCAGGAGGCTACAGGCTGAGGAGTGGAGGCAGTCTGGGGAGGTAGAGGGAGCTAGGCCTGCTGGGTACCAGGCTTGTTTAATGTAACACAATCGTGTCAATCACAACCTGACACACACACCAAAGCACACACAGTCTCGCCTCTCTCTCTCTCTCTCACACTCACACACACACACACACACACACTACTCTGCAAAGCACTTTACTTTGCACTGTGTCGCTTTTTGCTGCAGTGCCATTTTGAGTCCTCCCGCATGGCTGCGTGGATTTTTCTAGTTACACCGATCTCATTTATCAAAAGTGACAAGGAGGGGTTTTCATAACTTCTACGCGGGGTAAAGATCAGCTTATTCAGCTAACTAACAGAAAGAAAACACTCTGGCAGTCCTTCCAGAGCCCCGTCGCTCTCGTGTTAATAACCCCCACAGCTCATTCAGCGGCGGCTCAGCGTCTGCCTACCTCCGGTTCACTGCTGCCTCTTTCTTTCCGTTTGTCAGGTCCGGACCCTGCTTCCAGGAGGCTCCGTTCAAAAGATTAATAATTTCAGTTGGAAGCAGAAGTGACATCATGAAATTGCTTTTCTATTGTCTGGCTAATTAACCTTCTTGCTTAGTGCTCCGAACAGTCTCAGATTCCTCTTTGGTGTGACAAGAGTACTATGGGCCGGCTCCGCTTCCAAGAACAGACACTAGCGTTTCAACAAAGACAGTTTCCCCTTGAGGGAGCAGGAGCACTGGGAGCTGCCCTTTTGGGTGGAAACTCTTACTAACTACTCAGAGAGGAGGGATACTTAGCAATAGCATTATATATTTTAGACATTTTTGCTGACACTCATGCAGAGCAACTTCAATAGGTGCAACAGCAAAATAAGCTTAAACTCCTAAATTGCCAACATCAAAAGCAGCCAATAGAAAAGAGTGTAATGGTGAAAAACACAGTGTCTAGACAAACGATTACCATACAAGCCTGTGGCCCCAGAATATTCATGCAATATTCATAAAAGCATCACATCTGCAACTTTGGTGCTTTTGTCCAAATCAAAGCCAAAGTTGTGATTCATTATAATGTTATCTTGGTGCTATTTTACTGTACATCGATTTTCTCAAATTTTCTGTGATATATAGAAAGATAATGTCTGTCATAACCAAACTAATTAATACAACTACTATAGACACAGTTTTGTTTTGAAAGTCCTATTCTTAAAAAAGATTGGAGGATAAAACGAAGGACAAAGTCAAAGAGGATTTTTTTTTTATGAACAAGCCTGCACTCTTACTTAAGTCTGAAAATATGAAACAGGCTCCGCTGCCTGCCTGGTATTCAGCACCAGCCTCTAACCTCGCTCGCTGCACTATAGATCACATTGCCACAGATCAGTGACCTTCATGGTCAAGCCTCTCCAGGGACAATACTGAGAGAGATAACAGCCTGCAATGAGAGAAGTCTCCTCAAATGCCAGGGCAGTTGAGCAGAGGACAATACATACCGTGGAGCGCATACTGTCATGGCTGTTCCTCCCTGTCTCTAATGTAGGAAGTTACATGCGGCTGCACAAGTTCAGTTTAGCTCATGCACACACACACACACACACACACACACACACACACACACACGCTGCACATGCACAGGAGCGAGTGCATGCAGGCGTAATTTAAAGGGGCACTAAGCGAGAATTTTACTGCCGCGCACCACAAAATGACCATAATATATCTGCAGGGGGTTGATAGGGTTGTTGATCACTACCAATCACCCCCCACCACACACACACACACACACACACACACACACACACACACTCACACACTCTTATTTTCAACTGCTCAATGATGGAGGATGTTGCAAAAAAGAAAATGACAAAGCAGCGTTATTATTACAGTAGTTAGCATGGTGATATAATACCTCTTCACTAGACGCTTCTGTTGGATCTCTGCTCTAATTAGCCAGCTTACTTGTCTCTATTGTGAGAGTGTGACTGTTATGCAATGTTATGTGTTAAACAAGAAAATCCATCAAATAGGCAAAAAAAGGAACAACAACAAAACCGAAAACATACGGTAAATTCTAGACGAACAGAAAATGTAGTCAAGATTACATGTTCGAAAAGGAGTAGGAAAAAGTAAAAACTGTATTGTTTCTGTCAGTAAATTATGCTTAATTCGCATCCACTAGGGCTGGCCGATAATTCAATATTATCGTTTATCGTCTTTCAGTGGAATCATATCGTGATGATATGAAGATATTTTGACACACATTTCTGCTGTCTGAATTGATGATGACAAGCTAATTTTACTTATAAACTCTCATTAAATGAGGTATGGTAGGAATATTATTTGTATATGTCTGTTTTGTATGACATCACACCAAACATTACCATTCGATTCAATGAGATGAACATTAATTTGATTATTTAACGTGATTTTGCATACATGAACCATATCGTGATATATATTGATATTGAAAAAAATCCTTACGATTATCATGATATTGATTTCAACCATATCGCCCAGCCCTAGCATCCACCCAGTTACACTGGAACTTACACAGCATTAAGATATTACAGCAGCGGTTAGAGAGACCAGCCCATCACCGAAATAATAGGTTTTATCCCTGCAATAGCTAGCCTAGTATCTGTCCATCAACGCCTGTGTGTCCCGTCGAAGTGTCCTCGAGCAAGACACTCTACTCCACTCTATCGCCCATTCATTGTTAGTAACTCGTCGGCTAAATGTCAAAAATGTAAAATGTAAATTCCAAGTTCAATAAGACTTCAGGACACTCAAGGACACAACAAGCATCGTCTCTGTCACACGGCCCGAATATCTATTACTGTACAGACTGAGCAGAATTTTACTAGCTTGGCCACGGATTTGGATAGACCTGCATTCACTAAGCCTCTCCCCACACACACACAAAAACAAACCTTGATGCTGTAGGGTATCTTATTTTCTGATTTGTTTTATTCTGTCTTCTTTCTGATTGTTTATGATGCGCCCAGCGTTGCTCCACTGTCAAGTAGGGAATCAGTTGCTCCTTAAGTTATAAGGGAATCATAACACACATACATTATGCATACAGCAGCCGTCTCAGCGCCCTGCCTCCTAGGCCAATCACATGGAGAGCCTGAGGGAGAGCGGAGACCTGAGTGTTTGTGTAATTATCCTCACCCGAGTCGATGCTGTAAGCTATAGTTAACCCATTTGCCTGCTAGTGCAGCTCTCCCAGCACCCTCCTCCACCATCCTGGGAGGTTTCCCATTGTAAAGATCCAGCAACACAATAAAGGCTATTAAACAAAGGCTGAAAAACAGAGGCTAATATAAGAAAGTTTCTCTGCGCTCCCAGTGGTGAGAGTTCAAGAAGAAGCTGCTTGTTTGGGATGCATGCAGCACTGTTGTTTGCTGTGTGTGTGTGTGTGTGTGTGTGTGTGTGTGTGTGTGTGTGTATGTGAGTGTGTGAATGATGGAGAACGATGGCCAGATTCTCCAGTGATAAGGCCTGCTCCTGTAGCTCAGCTCCTGACTCAGCCTCTTTGGACTATTTCTGCCGCTGTGATGTAACCACACACAAGGACCTGAAAATATGAGCAACTATTTTCTCTCGTACGCCCAGTTGTCTCTCTCTCAACTTGAAACCACTACTACTACACTACAGCGCGATCCCTTTCACTCCACCCTGCCACTGAATATAGAAACACTAAATACCACACGTCACGCTCGGATCATCCCGCACACTCTATTATGCTGTCATAGGCCGGCCCATTGTTCATTGTTCACTTATAGAGCTGCCATTGCCTTTTGCACTTCCACAGGACTTAAGAGTGCTTAAAAAAAAAACACTGCCCAATCGTTCTCTCTCTCTCTTTCTGAGCGGGACCTGGAGTGCCAACTTTGCTCTTATCTGTGTGTGTCAGACGCGTCCCACGTCCTCCCACACAAAAGCCTGCAGGCACACACACACACACACACAGACACACAGACACACACACGCACAGTGCTCTCACTTACATCCGAGTAGAGTTGGAGAGTATCACATGCTTTTTTTTTTTTTTTACCCAGGATGATTTGCTGAGTGCATATGGCAACACCCTGTTTCACACCCATTCATCTACGGACATTCACACTAAAGGAGATGCACAATACATCCACAATCCTAGTAGCAAGGCATTATGGGCTAACACTCTTTTGGTTGGCAATCTGATAACGATGGCCCCACATTGGGCAACCGTTGGCTAAGTTGCATTTTTTGTCACCCGTCAGTGGTCTGATGTTGATAATAGCGGTTCCTTTTTAACAGCCTTGCCAACGGTGGGCCAACGGCATCCCGTTGTTATCAGTAAGGCAGCAGAAAGTACAATATGCAATATATAGTTGCCAATATTAGTCCAACCATGGTCTAAACATTGCCACAGCTGCTCATATTTCACATCTAAAGTGTGTGATTTTAAAGGAATAGTTCACCCAGAAATGAAAATTTTGTCCTTATCTACTCACCCTCATGCCAGTTGAAACACAGCCGCGGGTTCTAGGTGTGTGCAAGTGTGAACGTAAACAACCGCTGTAGTGAAGATTTGTGCTAAATAACGGTGTAAATACAGGTCTTTTCCACTCACTGTGCGATTGTTTGGCTTCAGGAGACTTGGATTAAGCTGCACAGGCTGTATGGAGTAATTTTATGTTAATTTTATGCTCTTTTTGGAACTCTAAATAACCGGACTCGACTGACTTCAGTTGTTTTGGAGAAGGCCACTAAAGAATTGGCTGGAAGCCTCCCTGTGTGTTATATGGACTAACAAACTTCACCTGTGTTTCAGCTGGCATGAGGGTGAGTAGATAATGACATAATTTTCATTTTTGGGTGAACTACTCCTTTAAGACAACTCGCTCATTACATGACGTGTTGATTTCCGTTACTGGCCACTGAGCAGCTTCACTGGTGTAACTGGGTATTGGGTTCCCTGCTCAGTGGCACACCAATGACAATTAATGAGGGAAGGGACAGTTTCTCATTCATTTCCTTTTCCAGGTGGGATTTGAACCAGCATCTCTCCAATCTCGCTTCTCGGATACACAGAGATCCAGAGAAGGACATGCAGAGAAAAAAAACACAAGACCGATTTTCACCTCTCAAAACACAAATGATTACAGCATGGTGGGCAGAGATTGGTATGGCAGTCACGGTGGTGATGATGATGATTGCAGTCTTACTGCTGCTACCAAATCCATTCATCCTACGCTGCTCTCACCCACTGCTGCGCTATTTCAGAGCACAAACCGTAACCACACTGCAATCATACCACACAAGCACTGAAACACAGCATACAGCTTTGATCAAAGTGTTGATGTGTGGTTTTGAAACATTAACACTGAACCTCACATGAGATTTAGTATCACAGTTCAGAGATGACCAAGTTCAACTCTAGCCGTTTGAGCGGGGCGCTATAACAGGCAGATCGTATCTGGCGTGTGCTCATGTCTTGCAGCTGATCAAAGGGACATATTTATTTTTAGCATTTTAATAACGCTTATATAACATTTTCACGTATATTACAGATTCAGTTTAATGCACAGCAGCCACAGCAGTCTCCTCATCCTAATATACCATTAAAGCTAAAACACAATGAGACAAGACAGAAAATTGTTAGCTGGTCTCTGCAGCTCAGTTGGAGCTGCTAGTGAACCAAGGTAGTTATTCTAAATGACTCTGAGATCAATGCAATCCTCCGTCGGGATCCTGGCTTTTGTGGACCATGAACTGGGTAGAATAGCTGGCCCACTTTACAGTGTTTACTGTTTGTTGAGCTTGCTTTTGTCGAGGTGTTTCACAGGACGTTCAAGGGGACTATTAATGCACTGGATTACGGCTGCTTACTGTAAAAAAACGTGATTAATTACCCCATAAAATAATTATCGACAGAACACAGAGTAATCTTGAGGTAATGAGAGCAATTAAACCACAATGAAATATTAATAGGGCTGGATATTACTTTGCTGTACTCTGCCGATCCAATACAAGTCCCATAAAGTGCCTCTTTTCCTAAGGGGGGAGCGTGGCCTCTTCGAATGCAACTCGCATCCGTGGGAAAACACAAGGCGAAAGACAGAAATTCAAAGAGGCATAAATTGTCTGGAGCAAATGGTGTTCCTCCATAAACACTCTGGATATAATTTATGTGCGGCTCTCCACTGTCAAATAAGTCATTGGTGTAATGAAAAGCTGTGCGCGTGTGTGTCTGTGAGAGTGTGTGTGTGTGTGTGTGTGAGTGTGTGTATGCGTCTGGCCAGAGGGGATGGTTAGCCAGGGAAGCGTCTACTGGATCAGGATGAAATGACATTATATTGTTCATTTCAAACCTCGACTCAGTGATAAAGACATATTCTAGACCAAGCTCAGCAGTGCAAAGCAGAGATATAAAGTGTGGAGCTGTAGATACACAGACACAGCAAAGAAGGAAAAAACACACTGCCAGGCTTCACACTCATCCCTCACTCAGATTCCCATCCAACCCTTTCACTTTAAATCATCAGAGAAGGAAATCTCAACATCGATTTTGTATTTTTGCTTGCCCATCTTGACACTGACCATGCCAACTTCTCTGCTGTCAGTCGATTGAATAATGGTAAGAATTAATAACTTGGCAATGCTAAAAGGCAGAAAGAGGAACCGATAGCAGAGATTATAGTTTAGTCTGCGTAAGAGTCAGACTAGTCAATATTAGGCAATGTTACGCCAAGTCATTCCTGCCTGCTGCCATTAAACTTTTTCATGAGTCATGCATTCGCACACATTCATTGGAAGCCACATTCACGATCTATCTATCTATCTATCTATCTATCTATCTATCTATCTATCTATCTATCTAGCGCTGTGACAATACTAGCATTTTGACTTTGATACCAAGTTTACTATTTAAAATTCGATACGATACCATGGCAAACAAGAACAACCATCAAGCAATGTGTTATCACACTTTGACTGCCTTCTGACAACTGGTGTCCATCTTTGTCTGCACTGTAAATGAAATATTTCTCTCATGGCTTTCAGTTTAGATGGTTGCACTGACTGCTGCAGTCTACTGTGAAGAGCCAGACTGCGGTTCTGTCTATATTAAAATTCAAAAACTCTATTCCTCACTCCCTTCTCTCCTTCTTGTTCTTCTTCATCTTTTTTAACTATTACAATCTGTGTGTATACTCCCTCTGGAGGCGACGCTGAGATGGAATTTCAGCTCGCAGAACACACTCGGTGAAAATATTGAACGTTTATCAAATTCAATATAGCTAGCTGAACCTCGCAAGCACCTGGTTGGCCCGCGCCTCTATGGGGAGCATAATGGAGTGCAGCAGAGAGAGACATACATACAGAGCAAAGAAGCTCTTTACAGAATGCAGAAAAGTGAAAACGCAAAAAAATGTAATGGTGTGTGGACAACTGGGAGATGAGGTTATTATCAGTGACAATTTCTATTAAGCTCTAGCTATCTCAAGGCCGATCACACTGGCTGAGACTCGGAGACAGAGAAGGTTTCTGAGCTCGGCTTTCTGACCCTTTGATTGCACTTAATGCGTTGAGAGCGTTGCACTCTGATGGAGGTTCGTTGCAAATGAGAGGCTCCGTTATCCCTGCTTCACTCTATTGTGGATGCATTGTGTAAAGATGCAAGGGTTGCATGGAATATATGTTATTTATGTGCCAATTATGCATGTATGAACATTTATGTTGTAGCCTAATATTATAATAAATTTCATCTCAGTTTGTTTGAGGTAGGGTTCAACTGATATTTGTTGTGATACCAATACATTTTGTTTATTGATTGACCATTTTTATTTCCCAAAAATTACAAGTATTTAGTGTTTCCCTCAGAATTTTATTCTTGTCTGGGTGAAATAACCTCTTTCGTTTTGATGGGTTAGCAGCTCCTTAAGGCAGAGAGATGCACCTCACTGTGTTTTTTACTGTTCATTACCGACTTTAAATGAATAATTAATTTGCGAAAACATTATTAAACAATTAAATGAATAAATAAAATCTGCAGATAAAATTTCATTGCAGGGTTTACAGACTGTTTTATGCTGCTGCGATCAGGGAGGAACCTCCATCATATTGGCAGTCAACACTGACTGGCCGATATCTGCTATTTAATAAAAAGCCAATATCGGCCCAATACATCGTCAAACCAATACATCAGTCTAACCTTAGCTCTGACAAGACTCAAAGGTACATGATCCCAGAGGACTAAACCATCTCTGAACATGCTGTAAACATATGCTTAGCAGCAACATAAAAGCTCTGAATAACGACATTTAGAAGAGCTAATCTACAAAAGCGCTGATCTAAATTGCAAAAAAAACAAACAATAAACACCAAACTATTTCTATGCGAACGATCAACCAACAGTGAAGCACAGACGGGAAGCACAGACGATCGTTAAATAACCGAGGTCTGTTTATCCGTCGGCTGGTAGGCTTTACTGCGTCTCGGTTGTGGAGATCCATCCATTAGCTGTGGAGGCAGCGGATTTTTTGGTGCAGTCAAGCAGTGGCAGCCTGCATGCAGGGCCAAATCCCTGTTTGTTTTCTCCAGGTGTCTCGGTGACACTAACCCCACCCCCCCACCCCCCAGTCCTGGCACACAGTGAGTCATGCTGCTGCGGTGCCAGGCCAAATGCTGAAAAATAATGGCTCCCTCTGCAATTATCAACAATTATCTTCAGCTTGTCTGCTCAGTTGAGGAGACAGCTGCCATTGGGATCACTCAGGTCTCTGCTGCTCAGCCTGTAGTGATTTAGCAGCACAGACTCGGCATGGAAGATGGATGGATAGTCCGAATCTAAATAGCTGTAATTCACCAAGTACAACGGCTGCACAAGGAACTTGACCTGGATAATTGGTGCTGACAAACTACAAGACAGTTACACAGCATAGGACTAACAAATTAGCTTCCGGACAAAACATAACATATCACATATTTAGTCGAGCAGTCAAGAGACACTGCAGGACAACAGACCAAATACTACAAGTTTACACTCACAGCTGAGGGAGTGTTGCAGGGTTGAAGCCACAGAACTTGATTGAATAGAACAATTGTAACAACGCATTATGTAATAACTCGACAAAATGTAATACATTTTCACTTCATTATGTAATAACACCCGCATTTTGTAATACACAGCCTGAATCCCTGTAAGAACTCTAGCAGCTGCATTTTGAATAAGCTGAAGCTTTTTGATGGTCTTTTTGGGGAGCTCTGTCCAAAGACCATTGCAGTAGTCTGCTAGAAATAAAAGCGTGAATGAGTTTTTCCAGGTCGGCTTTTGACATGAAGTCCCTGAGTTTGGCTGTATTTGCAAGATGATGCTTCTGCTTTTATGTGACTATGCAGAGTCAACTATAACGGCGGTCTAATTTAATATTTGGGAAGTTTAATTTAGCTTGTTAAAAATATAACACGTGTACAGATGAAGACATCCATTTTGGTTGGTTATTACATAATGCACTGTATTATTCAAGTTCAAGTTCAAGTTATTACATTTTCATCATAAAAAAAGTGCAACTCCCGCATTTTCTAATAACTACCGCAATATGTAATAGCCTAATTTATGCGGGGAAATTTATTACATATTGCGTTCAAGCTGTGTATTACAAAATGCGGCCTATTATTACAAAATGCGGGTGTTATTACATAATGAAGTGAAAATGTATTACATTTTGTCGTGTTATTACATAATGCGTTGTTACAACAATCCTTCCACTGTTTGTCATGGATATTTGGCTAGTAGCCTACAGCACAAAATGGTGACTATGGAAATGTAAGGGTTAGTTGCTATGGTGACAACGGAAGTCTGTAAGTGCAGATGTGTCAGTCACACGAGTGTTTAGCAAACTGTCAAAACTCAACTGAAAGCTGATATTTGCGACAAGGTTAACGTAGCTTTATCAAAGGTTGTCCTTCTTTCACTAGCTCTTCTGGTCAAAATTCGCATATTAGCAAACCTAGCTGGTAACGGAATTGTATCCAATTCTGGACACTCGGTCACTCGTGTAATTTCCGGTGTTTACCGGCATTTTTATACGGAGTTCCGAACCAAAAGCTAAGTGACGTAAATTCATACACATTTCAGAAGCTAGGTATTTCATAAATATCTATACACATTTAAGCATATAAAACACTAATTTGCGAACTTAGTCATGAACAAGAAGCAGGAAGCCTTAAATCCCACTTTGGATGACAGTTACTTCATGTAGAGAATCGGTATTGGCTGATAAATGGAAAAATAAGGGCTTTGAGTACATAGCCTGCACTTCTTACAAGTATCTCTAACATTGTGAAGGTACAGGAAGGGTTAATAAAGGGTTAATATCAAGTATATGAATACACCGACACAAACAAAAGAAGTGTCCGGAATTGGATACGAATTTTGAATCTCAAAAATAGGTGCGCTATCATCCATTTGCAGGGACTGCAAGAAAATCAATTACAAGTTAAGGTAAAAGCGATATTAAACTTTAAAAAAAGACAGATGGATTGTTAATTTATGAGAAACTTCAGCGAAAACAGTACAGGATGAAATATATTGGTATATGATTGTGATTTTTTGGTCATATGCTGTCCAGAATTGGATACCCTGATGTTAAGCATCATCAAACAGGTAGGCTACCTTTAACTTAATATAGTCCCTTAAATGCTATAAACTAACATAGCTTAGCCTAGCTGTAGTGGAGAAGAATAGCTTTAAACATCGGCTGAAACTGGGATTAACTCAACTATAAACACGTCTACTAATTGTGCACATATGTCAAAACTACTTACTTAAAAACACAGTGACCAGGAGGGAGGGAGACAGAATGTGGTGAGGAGGAGAGAGAGAAGGTCTTCAAATTCATCAATCAAATTCATTCAATTTCATTCCAAGGCAAAGCAAGGCAAGTTTATTTATATAGCACATTTCAGCAACGAGGCAATTCAAAGTAGTTTACATAAAACATTAAAAGCATTGACACAAAGTGAAAAAGATAAAATTCATATATTGCATTAGAAGAATCAAATCGAGTAAAACAGAAAGATAAAAGAACACAACAAACACAACAGATACTCCCACTTTTAGATGCACATTGTGAGTGAACCCATATGTTTTTTCTTTAATTTACAGATCTCACTGCCCAATCACAGATTCTCCTCTTGGTCAAAAACCTCACCATCCACAGATGGATGAGAATCATACAGGGTAAAGCTCTGTCCCCTCCACATATAGTGTTCACTCGTGCAAGTAAGCATTACCCGGACAAGACCAATGAAAATTCATACTTGTCCGTGTCAGCTCTGTTGGGATCCTGAACAGAAACAGTTAAAATGAGAATAAGACGGGTATAAAATACAAGAATAAAAGTTACAGTGCAGTGTAAGAAATGAATAATTATTTGATTTAATAAAAGGCAGCGGCAAACAGAAAAGTTTTCAGCCTTGATTTAAAAGAACTGAGAGTTGCAGCAGACCTGCAGTTTTCTGGGAGTTTGTTCCAGATATGTGGAGCATAAAAACTGAACGCTGCTTCTCCATGTTTAGTTTTGAAACAGTGGTGGCATGAGAGACAACTTAATTCCACTGCTTTGGTTCTTGCTGCAGAACCTCTCGCTTCAATGACTTGTCGTTAAGTCGGTTCATATGGAAGCTAGCCCAGCGGTTCACATAAAAAAATGGCCGCCTCTCCGACCGTCCAGGAACGTTGATTTGAATGGGAAGCATTGGCAAAGTTGGTAGCAGTATTGGCATTATCACTGATGGGAAAGTGCAAAATAGAACTTGGGTTGATAGCTGATGGATGTGCAGGTTAGCATGCATGGGGGAGTGGTTGAGGTTTGCTGTGTGTGCGTGTGGCTTTGTTACTTGCACTCCTCATGACACGTTTATCTAGGAATTTAGACTTCTTCTACTTATTTGCAAGTCAGGAAGTCACACTGGATAAAAGTGTCAGCAAAATGCCAGCGATGTAAATGTGAGTATAATTAATGAACAGGAATTTGTCTTGTCCAAAACCTCCGCAATCGCGGCGGCACAGGCGATATTAATGCAGGCGGCGTGCTCGGTCTTTGTCGAGATGAAGCCGTTTGTGTCTGAGAAGTTGATGCTGAGAGAATTGGGTGTGAATATGGGAGAGTGTGTGTGTGTGAGAGAGAGGAGGATGATAGAAGAGGAGGAGGAGGAGGAGGAGGAGGAGGGGGAGGAAGAAGGCATGTGGTGTGGAGGACAGAGAAGGTCTTGAGATTGTAGTTTTTTCAGGGAGATTTCATTCCAAAACAGGCAGTACGGTTCGGAAAGACAGAAATCTCAGCACCTGCAGAAGTAATTATTAAGTCATTGGTATTGATCAACAACCATATCAGCCTCCTGCAGATTCATTATGGTCATTTTGTGCTACGGGGCAGTGAAAACGATACTTATTGCTAGGTTTAATCGCATTACACTTGCATTTTTTGTGTTAAGCATGGTCACAGACAGAGGGAGAGAGGCAACCCACGAGAAACAGAGATCGGATGTGTCTGCGTACATGTATGAGAGAGAGGGAGAGTGAGAGAGAGAGAGAGAGAGAGAGAGAGAGAGTGGGAGAGCGGGTGGGTCTATTCTTTGTTCTGTCTGAATGCCTCCTCCACCGCAGCGAGTGTTTATCCCGCTGCCCTCCCACTCGTCCTCCGTCACTGGTTGGACATGCTGCTTGCATTACGATGGAGGGATTTACAATTCCGTCTCCACCATACAGGCCCTGCTCCACACACACTGCAAGAAATGTCCGTTTTTTTTTTTTTTTTTTGACATCTTAGTTGACGTCTTTGACACCGATTTTTCATAAAACCGGTGAAAATATCGGCTGGTGGGGTGAGATGAGAGTGTTTCCAATGCAACTCGGCTCGCTTCAGGAATTTTCTTGAATGATATGAATCTGAATATGAAACAAATGGGGAATCGAGTGAAATTGCATTGGAAACAAGTGAAATTCTCTCATTCTGCATGTATGTAGGGCTGGGCGATGTGGTTGAAATCAATATCACAATAATCATAAGGATATATATCACAATATGGCTCATGCATGTAAAATCACGTTTAATAATCAAATTAATGTTCATCCCATTGAACTGAATGGTAACGGTAGGTGTGATGTCAATTAAAACTGAAATTTTCAAATAATATTCTGAAATTCATACCTCATTCTGTCAGTTTTTCAATAAAACTGGCTTGTTATCATCAGTTCAGACAGCAGAATTGTGTGTGACGATATCCCCAAAAATCATCATATCATCACAGTATGATCCACTGAAAGACGATGAAGGATAATATTGAATTATCGCCCCCGCTCTACATGCATATTCTCCACATATTTCGGGAAAATTCAAGATTTTAAGACTACAAGTTTAGATGAAAGACGGATATTTTTTGCAGTGTACTAACAGTAAGAGCAGCTAGAAACCTACGCATCGCTGTTGGCATCAAATAACTAATCCCATCTGGAGAGAGCCCAGACACCTCACAGATGAACCAATAAGGTAAAAACAGTCGGTTTCAGATACAGAACTACTCAGAGAAACGGACACACTGCAGAAAGCCATGAACATGAGAATATGAAGCACTTTAAAGGCTTCAAAGGGCCATAAGTGTTTATGAATGAAGCTTTGAACCTCTGGCTGTGCATTTTTCATACCTTAAAACTTTTATGCTTTTTACTTTTAGACTTTTTTCCCTCCTCTCTGTCTTTTTAGTATTGATAGGTTCAGTGGTGAAAACTGAAAATTTCTCCATTCAGTGATTAATTTAACACGGATCGGCCTTCCATAATCTCATAATAATAATAATAAGGCTAAACCAATATTCTACTGAAAAAATAATGCGGCCAAGGACATACTATTCCACTGCACTGTAGTTAATTACATTTTGCAGTGGAAAAAAAGATTCCAAACAATGCCTTCCGAATACCAAATTGGTATTCACACCCCAGACCCAACAAACAAACATTTTAAAACCCAATAGTTTGTGCTGGCCCCAGAGAGACTGAGCAGATAGATTGAGGTTTGTTAATTCCGATAACGCTGTCTCTGTGCCCTGTTTTTGGTCTGGAAAAAGACGAGGATGTCCCAAGGATACATGCAGTAATGATGCATCTGTTTTGGACAGTAATGATAACACTGATTAAACGCACTCTGATTTATGTATCGGCTCCATCTGAAAATGAGACTGAAATGTGATATGGGAGAATCGCCAGCGGTGAAAAACAACTCCGGCCACGACATTCACAGATTCAGTGGCACGATTAGAAGAGTGTGTGGAACGAGTGTGTGTGTGTGTGTGTGTGTGTGGAACTGAGATGCCACACTACAAACACTGTAGTGCCCTTGAGCAAGGCCCTTAAACCTACCTGTAACATAGGTATGAGGAAAAACATATGTACGTGAAAAGTCAGGGTGTAACTTGGATAAATCAACAAATACAGATCTATTCTATTGTATTCTATTCTATCTGATTTCTCTGCTACCTGGTATCAGCACCAGCAGTGCAGGTATTCAACCAACCCAGACACACACTGTGTTTGCATATGGCAGTCCCCTAATAAACAAACCCTATCTGCTGCTATAGCTACACACAAAGAGGCAGGCGAAGTGAAAGAAAAATAAATAAATAAATAAAGCAAACCGCTAGCAGGGTACACACACACTCATCCCCCACTCGCTGAATCCCATCCAAGTCATGAATTTTTAGTTCGAGGAACCAAATCTAAACTAATCTAATGTAAAATCCATTTTATATTTTTGTACATGATGTTAACCATGTTGAATTTTACATTCAACTGCCTCCGGAGTCAACAGACTGTAAAAATGGTAAGAGCTATTAACTTTTTAAAGCTTAACAGGCATAAAGGGAGCCGGGTAGCAGTTTTTGCGATTTAGCTGCGTCCTACCAAGCACCCGGTTGGCCTGTGTGTATCTATGGCAGCATTAAGGAGAGGGGCTGGTATTGGGCCAGTCATACACACACACACCCACACACACTGTGATTCCATATGGTAGTTTCCTAAAAGAGAGATCATATCTGTTGCTATGCCAGGCCGCCTCTCTGGTCCCTCATCCATAGCAGTTTCATGTTACTGTACACTACAAGTCAAAAGTCTGGACCCACTTGATTGAATGTACTATGTTTTTCATTCTCTTAAAGCCATTTTGATCTAAAGGCTTATGCTTAAATCCTTGAAATCAGTTTCTTAGACAAATATATATAGTGAAGTCGATGCCTGTATATGAATTTCTTTCCAAAGCCTTTGCCTTTCCATCAAGGCAAAGGGTTGCTACTTTAAAGAATCTAAAATATAAGATAGATTTGATTTTGATAGATTTTTTGGTCACTGCATAATTCCATTTGTGTTATTTCATAGTTTTGATGTCTTTACTATTATTCTAAGATGTGGAAAATAGAAAAAAATAAAGAAAAATGTGTCCAAATTGACTGGTAATGTAGATCTACATCTTATACTCTTATTTCGTGACGACATGCGGTGCTCGTGTTAGGTGCTTCCTAGGCATAACAGGGAGTTGGAGCGACTTTATTTTGTTTTGAAATGGCCTCTGTTCATCTGTGTTGCTGAGATTAAAAGGTAAAGTTGGGAATTACTGGGTGAGATGTTCATAAGTGTAGATAAAGGTTGGGTGATTGGATGAATACATCAGGGAACGGGGTGGAAATTGTCTTGCCAATGTTTTTTTGCCGATTTAATTTACCTTGATCTTGGGAAAATTCAAAGTGTAGCACAGTGCAAGAGACTCTCCAATGGGGAAGCCCACACAGATGATTTAAAGTCTATTTAGAGCCAGCACAGGAGGAAGCCTAAACACAGCTGACATTTCACTGAGCCTTCCTCGGGGTACGCTGGTTTTGTGTCATTTTGAGAGTCTTCTGCTACTGGTTGGGGACGCACCGCCACCTCATACTGGATTCTCTCTTGACTGCCACGACTCAAGGGCATTTTATACTTTAATGAAAATAGCATCTCTGCATGTAAACTGACGCTATTTGGCGCGTATCTGGGGTTGAAAAGTGTCTCTGCGTAGGTGTTGGAACCTGCCCAAGAATCTCAACTTCGCGGCAAGTCTAAGCGGAGTCACGTGCTTTGATTGGTCGATCATAGGGGCGGTCATGGCGCCATCAAACTCATCAAGCTGCAATGATTAATCGATTAGTTGTCAACTATTAAATTAATCGCCAACTATTTTGATAATCGATTGGTTAATAAGTAGTAGTGGAGTCATTTTTAAAGAAAAAGAAGTCAAAATGCTCTGATTCCAGCTTCTTAAATGTGAATATTTTCTGGTTTCTTTACTCCTCTATGACAGTAAACTGAATATCTTTGGGTTGTGGACAAAACAAGACATTTGAGGACGTCATCTTGGGCTTTGGGAAACACTGATCCACATTTTTCACCATTTTCTGACATTTTATAGTCCAAACAACTAATCGATTAATCCAAAAAATAATCAACAATGAAAATAATCGTTAGTTGCAGGCCTATCCAACACATCCCATTCCTTGCTATTGCTGCGTGCGTCCATGTTTGTTTTGACCGGTGACGTCTGCTTCCTGCTCCTCTCTTCTTCTATGTTTTGGTGTGATATGATTTTTTTTTGAAACACTGCCACCCTGCGTACCTGATTTCAAAAACATGCTACGCACACATCAATGCAGAAGTATAAAAACCTAAATGTAACGTTTGACTTACGTTTGACTATAAAATGCACTTTATACAATGACATAACATGTAAAAATGCCCCTTCCTTGCGAATTTAAAAGCGAATTCAAGTCATCACACCTACACTGTGTAAACCTGACCAGCGTTGAGAACGGGTATAAAAGACGACGGTTCTGCGATGCCAGTTTTTTCCTGCTGAAGCTTCTGGAGGTTCTCTGTGGGCGCTCACACTAACTTGACAACACAAAGGATGATTAGCCAGGATACGAGCGAGCATTCCTGCGTATTGTCAAACGGAGAGAATGAACTGAGCAATTGAATATAAACACTATTTCAACAAATTGACAAATGGGTCAACAGTCAGATATCCTCCACTTGCGGTGAGCTGCCGGTGAAGAGGCATAAGAGGGGATGATTTACACGTCTTCTCTTCGATGTCCAATTATCCCGCTCGTAATAAATAATGTTGGTTTGTGAAGAGGGCCATTCATGTTTCTAGCCGCAGACGTGGTACCAATTAACCTTGGCAGAGCACCTCATTCTGATGGTACCTCCGATATTACCATCCTCTTCTCCTCCTCCTTTCACAAACCACACTAACTGAAAAGGCCGCTCTCTCTCGTCGAGTTCCACCTGAAGGATGGTGAGGAATGTTTTCAGCTGTGTGTTTGCTTATGCACACTGTATGCTGCTGTCTGACTGCGGCTTTCTTGTTTGTTGTGATGCTCGTTTGCTTGCTTTCTTGCTCTGGTCTCCCTTGAAATGGAAGATTCAATCTCAATAGGACTGCCTGGGTAAATAAAGGTAAAATAAAGATAGAAATTTAACGACTAAAGGGAAGACTGACACAGCGAGCTGCCAAGGTTTCTTTTATCTTAGTCATCACCGGTTGTTTATGCTACATATTAATTATTATTCTGCGCATTGCTGTCTCTGAAAGATGTTCTTGATCTTTTGGATGTTGTTGCTTTCTTTTCTCAACTGAACATAAAAATCATGCAAAGCGAGGAAATAAATTGAAAGATGTTCTTGATCTTTTGAATGCTGTTGCTTTTTTTTCTGAACTAAACCTAAAATAATTCAAAGCGAGGGAATAAACCGACACATGTACATTTTATGATATCTGCTGTAAAGTTACAGGAGAATTTGACTTTAATCATCTAATATCTAATAATCTGTCTTGGTGACATTGATGCAGAAACATCTTGGCAACTTACAGGGACAACACAACCTCACATGCAAAGGATCACGCAACATATGGGTCATTCCGTGTCAAATCAACCAAATTTCACAAACTTTGCCGGCTCAAACTTTTGATTTTGATCATTTTTCTCCTGGTGGAAGATATACATAAATGATGAAGAAAGCCCAAATATTAAAGCTCACTGATCATTATTTACTGAGTTTCCCCCAGTTGAGTGAGGGTCAAAACGATAATTTTCACCTATGATTTGGAGCAAGTTTAGGGGTCTAAAAGCGACACTAAGAAAGGTAAAAATGAAAAAAAAAGTATTTTTTTTTTAAGAGTTTATATGTTAATCACTACAAACAAAGATACCTCAATATCCTTTTACTTCCTGGTTTAAAATAAAAATATATTGGTGTCAAATTTGACTACTTAATTCTGGAGCTATATTCACAGGTCTAACAGAAAAAAACACTCAGGGCCTTGCGAATGCATAGACACTGAGGTATTTCTATTTTAAATAAGTATCTTTGATACTTTTGGAGTGATTGATATTTAAACTTTGAGAAAAATAACTCAGTTTTTCAACTCTGTTTTTCGGCTGCTGCCATAGACACACATCACAAAAGTGCTGAAACTGACAGAATCTTGTAGTCTACCTCCAAGTCTCTCTGTAAAAGAAAAATAGTGGAGCTGCTTCCTTTCTTAGTGTCGCTTTTAGACCCCTAAACTTGCTCCAAATCATAGGCGAAAATTATCGTTTTGACCCTCACTCTACAAAATTGGGGGAAACTCAGTAAATAATGATCAGTGAGCTTTATTATTTGGGCTTTCTTCATCATTTATGTATATCTTCCACCAGGAGAAAAATTATCAAAATCAAAAGTTCGAGCCGCTGAGCTCTGGTTGATTTGACACAGAATGACCCATATACATATACAGTATATTTAACAGTCTTTATTTAAAGCTATGACCCCTTTTGTCTCAACACAACGCTCGTTCAGCCCTACAATAATGCTATTCCTTTGAAGTTGCGGCGTTCTTTAAAAAGCACAGGGGAGGGTTAAAAGTGGAGTTGTGGATTTTCTCTCAGGGCAATGAAATTTCCTAAAGACAGGATTTCATGTATTTTTTCCCTTTCACTCGGTTCCTCTTATCCCTAAAGAGCCTGAGCGGTGATTGCAGCTGAGTGGATCAATCTGAGAATTGCCCGTGAAATTCAGAGCATTCCCTAGCTGAAATCCTTCTGATTACGTTTCACGGATATGTGGGGATTTTACACACCACGCCGAGTGTACAAAATTTTAGGCACACCTTCCAAATATTGAGTTGCACCATCTTTTGTGCAACTCCACTGCCTGAAGGCTTAAAAGTCTCCTTCAAACTGTTCATCTGCATCTCCCCTTGAGGACTGGTGCAGATTTAACGGGCAAAATCAATAAGGGATCATAGCTTTCTCTTGCATTCACACAGTCAATTTCATGAAAAGTGCAGGTGTTTTGCATGATCAATGCTAGTCTCTTTTCTCGGGTTAGACCGATCAGTTTTATTGATATATCGGGTCCGTATTGGACTTTTATTTCATTAAATATTCCTTCTGGTCCAGTGGTTCACTGCTGAAATGATGGAGGTTCCTCTCTGACCACAGCTACATGAAACAGTCTATAAAACCTGCAATGAAATGTGATTTTCTTTGTGCATTTTATTCATTAATTTAATTCTTCAGTTGTTTCTTCAGTCCTCAGATGTTTTATTAATTATAATAATAATAACTTAATTTATATAGCACCTTTAAAAACAGAGTTTAGAAAGTGCTTTGACAGACAAAATAAAAGCAGAATACTCAAATTATTAATTTAAAAGGCAATAAAACAATAATAAACAGGGATTAAATTCATAGGAGGACAGAGGTGGAAAACAGCAAACATTCAAGTAAATAGTGGTATAATCATAGGATGAAAACCAAAATAAATAAAATAATAGAATAAAAGTAAGATAAAATTAAGATAGAGTTAAGATAAAAGATAAACGATGTAAAAAGGCAATAGAAAGACGATAAAAAGATGATAAAAAGCCGATAAAGAGACAATAAAAAGCTGATAAAAGATAAAAAGACGATAAAAAGACGACATCACATAAAAGCAAGTCTTTATTTAAAAGTAGTACGTTTAGTATCTATTCCTGAGTTTCCCTGCCATTGAACAGATGTGTGGGTCATCCTGCCTTAAAGCTGCTAACACTTTCTTTAGTACTGGTTTCAATGGAAGAGTTTTAGTGACTCATGATGGTCTAAATGCTGTTCAGAGGCATTTTCACCCTGACAAGAATAAAATTCTGTGGGGAAAACACTGAATACTTATAAACTTTTGGCCTGAAAATGGAAACATTTTAAAAGTATTGAATATCGGCAGCTTCAATACAAAAGTATTAATGTGTATCACAATGAAATATCGATGCGTTTTGCTTGGAAACGTGTCGTTTGCTCCTAAACTTTTCATCTCATGTTAAATAAAGGAAATAGAGACTTGGAGTGCGGCAAGAATCGATACTTTGCAAGTGGTTTTTCCTGCACTTTCCAGCACCCTAAAAAATGTTTCAGTAGCGCAGGGGTTTATCTTTATTTCACAAAAATATCGACATCGTTATCAGCCTTCAAAACCCCACACAGGTCGAACCCTGCTCCTTTCTCTGACCTGCCTCATGTGAAGCTCGCCTGTCACCCTTCATACCTGTGCAGGTGCAAGACAGGTGACAAGCCAATCTCTGCAACACTGACTCTCCCTGCTCCGTCTGATTCAGTGTTCGGTTCACTGATAAGCTGATTCAGTTTGTCAGGTGGTATTACCGCCGTCGGCCTTCATGCCGCCAACTATCATCTCTCAGAATCAGTAGGCCTGCAGCATTCTCAGCACTCGCAGATCAAAGTCATTCCTCACACCCCCACACACCCCCCCCTGCCCCGCCCCGGTGGAGGAAGCCTTATTGAGGCCCCCAGAGGCCGAGCGCCACGAGCAGCAGAGGGGTCAGAGGTCAGGGAGATGCCTCGCTTTCTCATCAGGCAACGTGAGTAATGCTCGTCTCAGTAGGGACAGACAGCCGGGAAAGACAGCTGAACGATGAAGAAGGGTAAACCTGTTACCAGAGCTAATAGTCATAGGATTTCTTCTTATTTAATAGACAAATCTGTAAAATTACTTCTCACGTTATTGTCCAAATACATGCAATCATGCAAATTACTCTTTGCATCTACTGTTTACTAGAATTAAAGACTAAAATACTAAAAACTAGACTTACGAGGCCGAATCAGTCCACACTTTTAAAAAGCATCTTAAAACTCATTTATTTTCATTGTCATTTTGTTACTCGTATGTTATTATACTCATGTTGTGTGTGTACTTGTGTATTGTTCTGTCTCTTAACTATCTGTTCTCTCATCCCTCCTTTTATTATTGTAAATCACTTAGTAACTTATTGTTTTGAAAGGTGATGTATAAATAAAGGTTTACTTACTTACTTACTTACTTACAGAAGACCAATATGTACGTATATGAATACTGTTTTCATGCCAGAGATGTATGTCTAATTTTCAGTAAATAGGTTAAAAAACCCACTAAAACCAATGAACTGATCAAAAAAATATCCATCCAAATATCCATATCCATTAAAAGAACCATCTGACGGACTAATAGAGGGCTTCCCCACCTTCCTTCCAAAAATATCAGCCTAACATCCTACGATGAGGCTGTGAACCACATCTAATAACCTGTAGGCCGCTGCTCTCCCCACTGAATCACACTTTTCCACTCCCACGTCTTCCTGCTCTGCTCACTCTAATTCACTCTCATCAAAAAAACTCCCTTCTACCTCAGTCTTTGGCCGTTATTTTTATCTCTTTTTTCAGAGCTCTTCGCTACTATTTTTGAGTCACAGGAATATTTTCTTACATCTATTCTCAGGGCAGGATGGCCCTGACTTGTACTGCTTACTACCAGTTGCTTGTAATGTTGCTGCTTATCTGTGAATTGAAGTCTGTTTGTTGCATGATCCCTTGCAAGTTGATAAGAGTTTCTGCCAAATGCTTGATATCTAAATGTAAAGATGAATGCAATGGAGGTTGTACATCAAAAACATTTCCTGATAGCCTATGACATGTGCATTTCTTTCTTTTTCTTCCTCTCTCGAATCTTTTAACAGCCATTCATGCTCAGAATAACCAAAGTTGTTGTTTCCAGCAGTTATTGCCACTAGACACACCCAACTACATGTGAGTCTAGTAAAGAGATAGTGTGTGTGTGTGTGTGTGTGTGTGTGAAAGAGAGATTGCAGCACAGTCAGAGTGCAGGTTCTCAGAAAAATGAGAGTGGAGGTGTAGCTTGACACGGTTGGCAGGAGAGGGCTGGGGAGGCTTGATCATTATATGTATAGCCCTCGTTCCCTGCTGATGTGTAGGCTTATTTACTGACAAGCTCAAACCAGACAAACCCAAAACAAGTGAGGATATTTTGAAACGACAAACCCCAGCATCTAGCAGCAAAAAAAATAAGTCTAATTCTGTTTATAAGCAGTGGAACTGGCAACTGTGGTGCTAGAGTGACAAACACTTTAAAAAAAGATGGCTGTTTTCACTGAACAGTCTTCCCTCTGCATCCTTCCTTAATATGCTGCTTCTTTCTCTTAATCAACATTGGACTGTCTTGTCCTTGAAAGAATCCCCAAAAATACAACTCAATTACAATATTTTGACAGCAGTTTCAAACAACCTGCAGGAAAAACAGCAAAAACAGAAAAAAACACAAGCAAAATTCTGTTTACAAGTGCAAATGGCAAGTTGGAATGCACATGGGAATGGAGGCAACACTCATAACTTGGGGCGCGTTCACAGCAAGCATGTTTACTCCTTTATTTTGGCTTGTTTGGGCAGGTGCTAACAATGCCACTTAAACTCAGTTGGCACCAAAAAAACACACTGAAACACACCACCTGAAAATGTGAGTCTCAGTCTTTTTCCAAGAGAATTGTGGTGCAGTTTGTTAGGTGTGAGAACATAATCTGAACAAACTACAGAAAACGATCCCAAAACGCAAGGTTTTATGGGTATAAGGAGACAGATGTTGCCATCTGATAGCCAGCAGTTCCTTATGCTTGGAAAGAATAGCAGAACAAAATGAACCGAGGGCAAACTAGTCTAGATGAGGCGATATGAAATGCCTCCTGTATATAAAGGCAGAGGAGTTGTATGAACACCAGAGAAGGCTAATTACAGCAAAGAGCTCAGACAAGTCCATCATGCTTAGCTAAAGTTACAGGGACTGAAATCCGATTTGTCGCCCCAAAATCTCTAACCTGCAGGATGACAGAACTTACCAAAACTCTGTCCAATAAACAAGCTACTTGTGAGTCATGTGACTTTTGTTTACAAGCATGTTTGCTTGTAATCAGGCAGTGTGAACCTAAATCAACCAAATGCAAAAGTGCAACAAGGTAAACTTTCCCACTGTGGTTTAGACCAAAGAAAAGGAACTAGAGGTGTGATCGCAGCCTTATCTCAGTGATTCTCAACCTTTTTCATATCATGGACCCATAATTTAGTGCACATTAGGGTCACATAACCCCATTTTGTCTCTCGGAGCCAAATCTGAGAATATTTTTATTGTTAGATATGATTTTATCCAGAACTCCATGACTATCTGTATTGTAGGTAGAGAGATAACAGCGAAGCTATGATCAGAACAGTCATTCTTCTACATTCTCCGATTGTGTTAACGTCTTGTAAATTAAATAATGGTGAAGTTTAACAATTCATTTATTTGCTGGGGACCCCCTGGAACCCCCTCAAGGACCCCTGGTGGTCCCCCGGACCCCACGTTGAGAACCACTGCCTGTTAGAGTGACACTTACTTCAAATAATAAGTTTCTCTCTGTTGTGTATTTTCTTAAATCAAAATTGAGTTAAACACATATTCATGATCTTCAAATGTTACTTTATGTTTGTGTGGTGGTGTTTTTTTTTTTTTAAAGAGCCTTTTGGGGGTTAAATATTAAACAAGACTAGGTCAAAACCTAGTATATGGCTGGACCATGTATGAGTGTGCCACGTGCCACGGCCGACCAATGGTGTAACTAACTCCGCTGTAGACTGCTAATACAGAATAATAG
Organism: Centroberyx affinis; assembly: GCF_046629955.1. Lineage (NCBI taxonomy): Eukaryota > Metazoa > Chordata > Actinopteri > Beryciformes > Berycidae > Centroberyx > Centroberyx affinis. Next base: position 312,888 of record NW_027281581.1, on the reverse strand, counting down.
TCCATACATCCATACTGATCCATATTGTTTGTGTCTCTCTCTCCGCCGACAGAACAGAGGGCTTCAGGTGGACTGAACTCACGCACATGCATCGAAATAAACGGCGATATGATATAATTGTATAGATTCTACTTTAGCTTCAGCTTACATGCATGATATTGGTCAGCCTGCTTACTGTGTGGGAGAAACGGGCTCCTGATCTCAGCGGAGAAACAAGATGGCGGAGAAAACGAAACAAATATTTCTGGCTCTGTGATCCTATGATGTGCCACGTGCCACGGCCGACCAATGGTGTAACTTCATCACTCAGTCAGTCAGTCACTCAGTGAGTGACAGACATTCGCGTTTATAGGGCTGGCCCCGCTGTTGCGGTCCAGCCAAAAAAAAGATAGAAAGTACATAACGGTTTTGCCAGATGGTATGTCTTTGATGAAATCTTGGCTGCTCAGTATCCACCCAGATAGAACCTTATAATTCCAAGCTCACGATTTACAGCCCACTATCTACAGCATGTGTGGGAGCTCCAGCTGTCCTTGTGCCATGTGTGTGTTAAGTATATACTGTGATACTCTTCAAGGTATCACTATGTCTCCGCTCCAAAGTCAGCAACACAAGTACCTGTACACCTGATCATAAGAGGCGATTACAGAGATTCATGCTCTTGTTGAAGAAAGATAGGTCCATTGAAAGGCAGCTGCATTCAACATCCGTCATAGATGCCACTAGCTCTTTTATTGGACTCACTCCTTCTTGTCCTTAGTCGTCCCCTGCCCTACCAGGTGGCTATAGATTGATTGTATATATGTGTATGTATGTGGGACGGCTGGTAGGTGATGCATGGACACCATTTTGGAGATAAAAGAGGTATCTGTTGTCAAGGGCGTTAAAGTCAAGCATCTGTTATTCCTAAGGGCATCTTTGGGTTAGCTTGATGAATAATGAACGACAGAGAGCTCCCATAGCATGGATGGATGCTGGACCCTCACTCACACACACACACACACGCACACACACACACACACACACACACCAGCCGCACCTACTTGTTATCATTGCTGAAGCGACTTGTTAAAACCGCTTTACTGAACTGAACAGAAGCAGACAGTAACTTATGACTATTCTAGCTTCAGCACTCAAATCTAGTTTTATACTGACACTGTTTTTCAGCGTATTTTATAAACTCTGCGCTTTTATTTCCATTTTTTAACTCGTGCTTTTTTACTTGAGTAATTTAAATTTTTATTGAAATATAATACAGCAGCGGCGAGTAGATCTGGCTTCCACCGTAAAACTCTTGCAGAGGGTTTTAAGAAGTAAACAATTTATTCAGTTTGTAGATAAGGTGACAAGAATATGCACACTGTCTGTTTGGGTGAAAATTAGAATGTATCCAAATAGAGTCGTATCTCAGGAGAACTCCTCTGTGTATTTTAAAATGCTGAGAAAAGTGTTTGATCCTCTGACATGGGCAGGAAGCTAGCTGCAAACACTGATATATATATATAAAGTACAAAAGATTCAGCTTCTGTTGTTTGTTCCTACAGCAACGCCCGAAGCCAATTTTAGTTACCATTTCCCTGTTCCCGCTGCCATTTTGTTGGAGCTTTGCGGGTATGTGAATTCCAGAGAGCTTGTCGTCGGCTCCACCGCAATCAGAAGTAATGTGACACACCGGCATCAAGCTTTGTGGTCAGCTTTGGCAATCAGAGGGAATGCACCGAGGGTCAATCCCGGCTCAGCTGGCCGGGTCCAAGATGGCCGCACGCCAGCAAAAATCAGCGAATTATGGTCCACTGCTCCATTTTGAACCATTGCATTATTAAACTGAGACAATGAAACAAAACCCCAAACTGGGTCAAATCTATATAATACAGGCAAATTATTAGTGTGTATTAGAGGTGACCGATATATCGTATAATATCGATATCGTGATATGACACTAGATATCGTCTGGGATTTTGGTATTGTGAAATAAAATGTCACTTCTTCCTGGTCTTAAAAGCTGCGTTACAGTAAAGTGACACAATTTTCTGAACTTATTAGCATTTTTTTGGCTGTGTAAAATGATCAATGATTGGCTTTACCTGCTCATCATATCCACATTACTTATTACAGTCTACACATTACTGATTACTAATGATCATTACTAATTTTCTAAATGTTCTTGAGTGTAAATATCTTATAAAAGCATGAATACTCAACCCAAATACCCAAAACATCGACACATTATCGAGGTATTCGGTGTAAAATATTGTGATATTTGATTTTGTCACCACCTCCCAGCCCTAGTGTGTATGTCTGTTCGCTACTGCAACACTCCCCCGCTGTCTGGCTTTTTATTTTTATACTTTGCTTCAGAAACATGCCCTTGGTTGCAAAGTGGGGGAGGCTGCAAGAGAAGGCTCAGTCCCCAGCTGGTTCCTCATGAGTCCTACATGTTGTACTGCAGGTGGGTGCAGAGTGGCTGCCTGTCTCCTCTCTGCTCCCTGGCAGCTCTTACCTGTACTGAGCTGTCTCTCTGCCATAGGTTCACTCACGGGGCTCGGCCCGCTAATCACGGCCTCCACGTCTTTCACTCCCACACCAACAGAAACAGACAACCTGCAGAGCACAGGGTGACAGCACACTGTCAGGTCAGACACGCAGTAACGCACAAAAACAAACTCAGACACTGGAGCGTGCAGGAGCGTGAATACACCCAGTGTGTATTCAGCAGGGGGGGACAGTGAGCAGGGAGACACACTTGCAAACATACACCACACACACGCAGTGCATGAAGGGTGTAATGGCATATGTTAGGAAAAAAACAAACCATGGATTGGAGCAAATGTTTGTTGGCATTGTCACAATGACCGAAATTTCAATACTTGACTACTATTATCTACTAATAGTAGTTAATATTAGTCATACTTGACTACTAGTTTGGTTGGCAACTGTGTGGCTACAAAATGTGTACCTATCAAATGTCATGCTGTGTTGAATTGTCTGTATTTGTTATTGTTTTGTTAATGTTATATGTTTTTTATGTAATGCTGCTGGGTGACACCCAAATCCCACCCCCCCATGGAGATTAATAAAGTTAACAAACATATGTATCTGTATCTGTATCATGAAAGATTGAATTCAATATTTATTTTTTAGAAACGTTTAATATTTTATACCAAATGTGTTCTGAAAGCTGAAATTCCATTCCAGAGGCATATATGTGGAATACAGTTAAAATAAGAAGAAGAAGCTGGATTGTAATAGTCTGAGCCTCAGTCTGGCTCGTGACAGTAGACTGCAGCAGTCAGCACAAAATCAAACAGCAGAAAGCATGTGTCAAACCGTCCGCCACGTCTTGCACTGAATCCCAGTCCACATAAAACTGGAGCTAGGAGCCAAACAAGGAAGAATTTCACCTAACCAACAGCAAACCCCCGTGCAAAAGTTCAATTTTCTAAATATTAAACTTGGTATCAAAGGCAAAATTCTGGTATCCTGACAATACTAACATCTCCTTATTTTTTTAATTTTATTTAATGTAATTTGAAGAACTAAAACAATGTGTGGTTTGTGTGTTATTATGTCACAACAGGTGTTTAAATTTGCTATAACACACCTACAGTAGCTACTAACACACATTCACACTCATACACTCATGCACACAAGCAAGCACAGACACACACACACACACACACACACACACGCACTTGTACAAGAACACTGCACTGCAAAAAATCTACATCTTAACAAGTCATTTAGTCTATTATTGAGCCCTAAAATCTTAATTTTCATAAAATAAGTGAAAACATCTGCCAATAGGGTTAGATTATTTCACTTGTTTCCAATACAAATCAACTTGTTTCAAGAGTTTTGTAGAACCAAGGGACATTTTCTTGATAGTAGTGCAGTGATCTGCCTTATTCTGACTTGTTTCAACATACTGGCACTCATTTCTAGAAAATCCCTGGAAGTGGAAGTGAAACTGCATTGGAAAGAAGAGGAGTTATCTCACCTCACTGGCATTGTTCTCTTGTCAACCATATACTGTATATAGTTCACAGAATATATACTGTATATATATATATATATATTTTAAAGTTGAATTAGATGTTCGGTTCAAACAGGTTCCTGTCCAGTTGAGATTAATTGCGTAACGACCAACACCTCCAAGGCGAAATCCTCCTGAGATCAATTCCTGTAACACCAACATCACCATAACTAGTCTCCATGGAAGCTCTGGTAGGAAGGAGATGAATCGTAATGACCTTAGGCTCTCGCTGACATCTACAACTAATTTACACATTTTATATTCTAGCTATTTAGCTCACACTCTTGTCCACAGTGACTAACAATTAGTGCAACAGTAGAACAAGCTTTAGTTCCCAGATCGCAAGCAACCCATAGTAAGGAGTGTAAGCTGCCGATAACAGATGTAACAAATATTCCTTTAGTACTATAAGGTAAAGAAGCAAGAGACAAGGGAGAAATGTTTTTTTTTGCTGTTGTTGCTGTTGGTGGATTTTATGTCGAATCTGTGTTTCCAGCTGCCCGATCCCCCCTGCCCCACCTGCGGGTCACGGAATCTGGATCTGACCGCCGGATGCCCTCGGAGGGGATTTGCTACTCATCATTTTTCCCCTGGCACTGCTCTACCTCGGGAAAACGGATGGGAAGGGAGACACGGGGAGCGGCGCGGTGCGTCGGGGTGGATTTCTAACAGCTTTGAGTCGGTGAATTCACACAGTGCAGAACAGTACCTCAGGCAGACCTCATGTCAATATCTGCAAATCCCGTCTGGGAGAATAAGCCGATGAGATGCACTGACACGGCAGCCTGATCTCAGAATCATTTACAGAATGTAAATAGGATGCGGGCGTCTAGCGTCGGCCCGTCAAAACCGACATTATGACACCCGTACCTGCATATCCAGCCGGCTGGCAACAGCTGAGTGATCGTATCCCATCATACTGTGCGCAGAATTAGTTTTTGTCATTTCAAAAATAGATATATCAGAATCCCCGATCACATGCGAGTCCCCGGGATATAATGGAAAAATCTGGGCAGGGAAATCAACAACCTCCATTGACGTGGCTACGAGCAAAAAGGACATATTCAGAAAAGCCTTTAACTCAGTAACAGTAGAAAAAAACAGGAGCAGTCCATACTTAATTCAATGAACACTGCCATCAGGAAACAGTGTGTACGGGCCTAATGTTGGTATTACACAACCAAACCTGTGTTCCACATGCATGAGAGCAACTGAGCACAAAATGAGATCAAATCCTGTGTGGGATATGATCCAAGTCTAATGTGTGTCTAATATTGTCTACAGCAAGCTACTGCAGGCATGAACATAGTACACTTAAAGCTATAATCCTGCATTTATCTGACCAGATAACATATTGCCCTCGTCATGTGAAAACCTTGTAACTCCAGCCTTGTTGATTTTCATGTTTTAACTCCAGGATTTTATGCTCCTCTACGGGTTGAGAACATTTTCACCATCCTTCGTCTTATGAAACTCATCGAAAACCCGTTGGATAAACTCAAAAATGCATGATGGCCAAGCTAAAAACAAGGCTGTTTTTCTTAATTCCAATACAAGGTTTTCACCAGACAGTGGTGTTATGCTACTGAGGAATTTGACTTGATGGAAAACTTCTTATCCCACCGTAACTCACAATACTGGTCTGGTCTGGTTTGCCTTGATGTTTACGAAGGATGCCAACATACATGTTTTTCATGTCAAACGACATGTTTAGTTGTCACATACTGTCAGTCTTGGTACGAAAGCTCAGACAGAAAATTGCAGAATATAAAAAAAAAAGCCTATAATCCCACAAATCACTATGTAATGTCACAGCGCAGAGACGGTGTTTCGACAGAAGGGAAACATACTGCAGTAATGAACTTGGCCTTTAAAGCTATGCCGGTTCATCAAACACAGAAGCAAGGAGAACTGAAATTTCCGATATAGCAGAGTATGGTTAGAAAGCAAGACCCATGTGCTAATACATATGGCGCAGTGGGAGGCCACTGTGCGAGAGGGCTTCTCACAGAAATGAAGGTAATCCGTTCTGACAGAAAATCGCTGCTGCATGAAAATGTTTAATAACCTACTTTCAATAATTACACCGCGGTACACCTGCAAAGCTCATTAGCTTTAGGTTATCAAGATGAAGGATTCAGAGCCTTTTTATAAGTCAATTAAAAGAGATGAAAGATAATGAATTTGATAGAAAGGTTTAATAGCTTTTGTGTTACACGCCATGTTGAATAGAGAAAACCATTTTCAAAGGGTTCGGTTCCCCCTTAAAAAAAAAGAGGGGGGCAGTTGAATGTGCAGCTATTTTCTTCACCAGTATGCAAAGTCTGCAGGTGATAATAGCAGCAGTGACACCGACTTGTTAAACTCAGGCAGGACAATGTCAATCACCCTCTTTACTTTTGTCACCCCACTTTTCATCCCGCTCGCCTGGCTGTGAGGGAAAGAGACGAATGTTCTGCTCCGTCTAGAATAAAACCTTCCTCCGTGTCAGTCTTGCTCTCTGATGACCGAGCTCCCCACATTCGGTACTTAAATGCACCATATAAGAATGAAAAATTCAACAGTAGGTAAGAGGCTCTTGTTTTTCTCACCACTTGAATTATTGCCTGCTCTAATACACATTCCACATTCGCTGTCTCATATTTATACATTGTCTGGATATATATTCCCATTTCCCATCGCATAATATTTCAACTAATGGGAAACTAATGGAAGCATCCTTCTAGAGGGCATCTCTTAAAACAGGATCATGCTTCCCATTAAACGGGCGATGCCCCTCGTGTACCGCCGAGTCACATTCCTCCTGCGGTGGCCGGCATAAATAGGAGCAAACAAGACCTGACAAGCGCTTATTTTCTACATGATAATCATGCGGTCTTAATTTTTCTCAGTTCACCCTGTGCATAAATATTATGTCTCCATTTCACAGTGTGAGAGAGAGAGAGAGAGAGAGAGAGAGAGAGGGACTCATTTGGTCAACAACATACAAGGATAAAAACGTGTAGTCACCATTTTCTGTGGTTTTCATGTTTGTCTTTACTGACTTTTACTTATTTACTTGTAAGTTTCATGATCATAGGAATCTCATTCAAAACCCATCGTATAATTTCAAAAAGCAATGATCAACAGATTGACTTTTTGGGTTCCATCCAAGATATAATAGAGAGATAGAGTCGGGATGGGAGGAGGTGGGATCAAGATCTGTTCCAAACTCAGATAATTAAAGATAAATAAAAAGGAAAACCCTTCCCTATTCTCACTATTGATCTTATTCTTAATGCCACTAGCCTTGCCAACATGAATTCTGACATACACAACATGAAAAAAGATTTCAGAGATTTACACAACTCTGGCACCAGTGTGCTCTAGATGTCAGAAGCAGTTATTTGACACTATCCTTGAAACAAGCGGTTTCTCTTTGATTTTGTTGCTGTCCCAAGAGTGTCACCTTGGGCAGACAATTCCACACTGCAAACAATGTCTATCTTGACAAGATATTTAATATAGTAAGGGCGCCTTAAAAGAGTCGAGTCTTAAAAGACAGGTGAAGAATTGTCCTGCCGATAGATGTGAGAAAATTGCACTTGTTTCATTTCCTTGAAACAGGCGATAAAATCTTGAAATAAGACAGATGACACTGTGAGAATGAAGATAATGTCACTCCATTCAAGAAATTCTTGAAATCAGTTGGTTTGCATTGGGAGCAAGGGAAACTATCTCACTCCACTGGCAGAATGTTTCACTTGTTTTAAGAAAAATGACACGTTTATGACACAATACTACATTAAATGACTTGTTAAGATGGGCATTTTTGCAGTCTAGACATTATTGTTGCAGCAAGACATTCCTCCTTTGTTTTGTTACTGCTTGTCCCCAGCATGTCAGCTTGGGGAGACAATTCGAGGCTGACATTTTGGGGTCACTGTGCACACATCCCAAGAAAAGCGCCCTCACAAGTAGATTTTCAAGGGACATAGTGTGCCTGCTGCCCACCGCTGAAATATTAATCTCAAATAAAAGCCAATCCCTGGTGATTTGCTCTGAAGCAGCCAGATTATACAGACACCTCATGGAAAGCCATCTTAAATGGCGAGAATAGAAGCTAAATTAAAAAAAGGACATTACTCCCGGTGTCAACATCCAGAAGTGAGGATCCGTTCGTCGCAGGTGCTATTTATACCAGTCCCCCTGCTCTGTGTTGTCCCAGCTCTTACTAACCTTATCGGATAAGCTGTGCGCTTCATTATAACAACACTGCCAGCTATTCTCAGCCATGAGCCTCGAAAACATTGTAATTTGATTTAAAACAGTATAATCCGCTGCATATTAGGGACAGTGGTAGGTAGCCTACATGAAAGAAAAGCATGCTCGTGACTGGAAGATAATTGGTTCCTGTGAAATGCCTCCTGTGAAAATCTGTAATCTGGACAAGTAAAGTGGATAAGTAACCCTTCCTCTCCCTCAGCAACTACTGTCAAGCTTCAGTGTTCAACAGCAGAAGAAGACTGTGGTTGTACTGGGCAGCACTAGAGCTGAACAATGAAAACTGCAATATGAACTTCTACAATTTCCAAATCGCAGAGGCTGCAATTAATTGCTTAAGAGAGAGAGAAGCGTCCAAAATGGATTGCTAATCAAGGTGTTTTAGAGCTGCAGGCAATCTTTGGTCCATGAGTCAAGTACAATATTGGTGAAAACCTTTCATCATACTCAAACTCAGTAAATCCTGCACACTACTTTTTTTTTAACAGAATCACTTTTCTTTAAGCAAATTTGAAGTTCTAAAAAATGTATGACAAGAAAAACTTAAGATGATATCAATCGCAACCCTAGGCAGCACCTAGGATTATGAATGCGTCTTACTGTATGAATATGAAGGAAAGTGTTATGTTACATGTGTGCTCAGCAAACCTTCCCTGGATAAAGGTTAATGATGAGCAGGCATGGACATGGCCACACCTGAGAGTTATTTCAAGGCATTTCTCTAAGTTGACATTTCCAATAACATGAACTTTTTGGTCCAGAGGTATAATCTATATCTGCTATAGCGGCCGCTTGTTTTGAAATCATACCAGCCTGCCATAAGCTTTCACTTTGAACAGTGGCATTTGTGAATTTCTTCATGGCCCTCTGTGGTCTTTTCAATCGCATTGATGTCTTTGTGGCGACCACATAGACGGCTGGATGTAATACTCACAGTGAATTGGCAAGGATTATAAGGTGGAAGAGCCACCTGAGGTCAGGACTCCATCTTCACACCACTGCAAAGCCCTGGGCTCAGAACTCATCCTTACCATCACAACCTCCTGTGGGAAGGAAGAGAGAGAGCGAGAGAAAGAACACTTTAGCAATCAATCACTGTCTAGGCACTAGCCGGGCAGACCACATTGAAGCCGCGGCCGCATCGGTTTTCAGGGCATTCTATGAACTTCTGTCTGCGCACGACGAGGTGAAAAGTTCATGACACTGTTCATCGATCTAGGAGCAGATCTCTACGCTCTGCTTTCAGCAAGAGCCATCGGGCATCGACTGTTCCACTCCAGAGCATTCTAGCTACAAAATGCTTTTGAAATCACAAGCTATAAAAAGCATTCGAGGCAGACTGTGTAGCCTTGGAAAATTTCACGTTCGCTAATCTAGATACATCCGACTTGATCGGAGGTTTTGTTTATCTGCTGAAGGGCAAAACCTTCTACTTCTCCTGATTCCTAGACTTCTACAGATGGCAGTACTCACATCTGTCCTCCCCGATAATCTCCCTGATCATGAAATTTTCACTGCTAATACAGGCCAAATTTGCCAAATACCGCTGGCAAAAAGAGAAAAGCGAAGGGCTGTTGTCATCGCTGACTGTTGGACCTACACTACCGTAATGCCAATGATGTACTTGCTGCAGCTGATGCTACGCCAGCAGAATCTGTAATGTGCAAGTCAAATATATGTGTGGAATCAAATCTACTTCATCAGATTATTCACTTTTAATACCTGTGTGGGCTATGGCTGTGCAATAACTTATTCTGACTTCTAAATGAAAATGATTGCCTTGATTAATCCCTGGTGTGGACAGTTACTTCCCTAATAGGATCATTACAGCAACAAATTTACTTGGTAAAGTAGCTAGCATTGTAACTAAGCGAATGATGTAAACTTGTTCTACCCAGGCAGAAAAACAAAGCAGAAGTGTTGTTTTCGGATGCTTGTGGGAGAATCCTATTTAAAGCTACCATTTAAAAACTACTACCAGTGCTGCCTTTGGCTCAGCAAGGTCTTGTTATCCCATGTTTTTCACGACGGGAATTTCTCCAGACCTGCGTCGCTGGAGCGGAGGTGTGGCTGCGTGAGATTAACCTATTCTCCAATGGACCTCCATGATGACGGCAGCCGTGGTTGCAGATTTGTTAGACACAACTGCAAAGCCTTACTGTGTAATATGCTTTGCTCTTTATTGATATCTTAAATTTTAACTGCAATGCCCGTGGATTTCAGCCTAGCCTCAACTGCAGCATGGGTACAAATAAAACTAGAAGTTGAACTACTCCTTCTCAAGAGGCTGCGGCATGCTTGCTGTGCCAGCAGGCTCACACTGGGACTGTTAGCGGACAGTGGGTCTTAGCAGGAGGCAGTGCTATCTGTCAAAGGACAGGGAAGGCTGTGATTCACTGTGGCCACAGACAACAGCTCTACCAGCAGCAGCAAACTCTATGACAGGATTTACCAGCAGGAGAAACGCAGGCACAAGAATATTCCTCTCTAAAATGGCCATGCACAGCGGCAACCAGGAGGCCATCAGTCACACTGAAGTAAGCCCCACTCATTAGGTCCCACAAGCTACTTACTTCACAGTAGTTTATTGCCCACTGCACCCCTTGCTGAATATGGATTATGATTTCTGATCACATTACTCTCTCCTTTCCAGCAAGTCGTTGAGTCTCTAATTACTGCACTGAGCGCGGAGGTCATGTTCATCCTCACCCACAAAGATGGTACACTTTCAGACAAACTGAATACAATTAATTGGTTCCCGGGACATTCAGTCAGCTTTAATTTCACCCCACTTAATGCTGACAATCAGAATCAAGTCTCTCCCCAGAACTGTTAAACTGACTTGTTTTTTGGCAGGCGCCACGCCTCTGTCGCAGGACTGCAGAAAAACACTGTGCCTCTCCTGATGTCTAATGGGAGCTTTACTGATGGTTTTCCTTCTCTCTATATTTTTCTGTCTCTCGATTCCTCTCTCGCTCTATTTCTCTCTCTCATTTATTCTCTCTCTCTGTCACTTTCTTGTGCTATTTCTCTCTCTATTAATATTATATCTCTCTCCCTCTCTCCCTCAATTTCTTTCTCTCTCACGCCCAACCACACTCACACACACACACACACACACACCCAACCATCCACTCATACACACCTGACCACACACACACACCTACATGCACATACACACTTAGACCTATATGATACATACACAACCTGACACAAAGACATAGACACACTGTATAGCTGCAACACTCTGCCTTAGGGTCCACACATCAATCTCGTCCAAGTCCATCCACAAACGCTCACAATTACTGTGAGTGAGGATTCCGGGTTATCTGTAAATGGTGAACGACTGGGTTCCTAATCAAAGTGACATGGCCATCCTGTGAGACGCCAGCAGAAAGGCTACAACAGCTAGCAGCTGCTCCGCCAAGGAGCTGAGTGATTAAATCACCTGTGTGCCACGCTGCCAGCTCACCAATGAATCACTGGGCCAGACCAGTAGTTTTATTCGAGTTAAGTTGTCTGTCAATCACGCCAGCAACCTGTAATGTTCTATGCAGGCTTTGCAGGAGCACTCTCGAACCCTCTAGCGGCCATGTTGGGAGGCGTAACTTCCAGCCCAACTGCCTAGTCCGACTTGCTGGTGTCAACTCTGCAAACAACATGGTCAACTTTTGTTGTGCGGCTGCCTGGTCCAATAAGGCAGGAAAAAACAGTGGAGAAGAAATCATTTTATAGACTTCCAAACATTAAGAAGAAAAAATAAAACAATCAGAAAAAAGTAGACAACTATGGATAGCCTCAATCATTTGGAAAGACGTAAAGGCAGACAGAAATCAGTATAGGCTCTGACAAGATCATTTCATATCTGCTGAGTAATTATAACTAGCTTTCCACATACAAGGCTTACTATCCAAGTCTATCCAAGAGAATAGTCTAAATGATTGCTAGCATACACAACGTCATATACTGCTTTCATTGCTTAGCAATGCAAAAGAAGCATTACCAATTTGTTTACACAGCTGTTGATTTAGCTGGCGCATACCTGTCAACATTGGGCTTTGAAAATAAGGGAGATTTTCCGGGACCCCCACTCAACCATAATTTTTACATTATGAAAGGGGTTTCATCTCTCGGTTCCAGAGATCTAATGACCAGGTGCCTTTACTGCCTGCCCTGCTGTAATCTCAGAGCAAAAAGGAACAAATGGATGTTTCCCAACATACTTCTGGTCAGGAATGGGAAAATAGTCTCCCAAGTTAAATAGTCTATGGATCTAACCGAAACAACTTGATCGGGCCAATTAGGATTTTGTATAACTGTACAAATAAAGAAGGAAAATACAGGAGATTTACGGGGAAAACGAGTTGACAGGTCTGAGCTGGCGTTACCTAGCCTAGCTAGCTGACTAGCAAGCTTGGTAACTAAGTCAAAGACATTAGCATGATACAAATGTGAGAGCTCTAAACCTGGAATACAACACTTTATTATTTTAAAGAGCAAGCAAACTGAAATGTGTGTCATAAAATCCCTAATAGTGAGTCTTACAGAGTTATGTTTTGCATATGTTCATGTAGGTTATAACAACGTTCTTCAACTAACTAAGCGTATAGAGGCTTTGCAGTTGCGTCACAAATCTCCAGTCCTAGCAACATGGCCGACACGATTCTGAAGGTGTAAATGGAGAATTAGCGGTTCACAAATAATATATAATTATATACCAGTGAGAACCTGGTGTTACAACTTATTAAAACATACTTACCTGGCAGGTTTCCACATAATTCACAGATTAATTACCTGGTATTTTTTAAGAACTCGACAAAAATAATTGTTAGCAATTACTTTTTTCGCACCAGTGGTAAAAAGTGGTAAGACTAAGTTAATTAGGCTGCACATGCTAAAGGTTACATTTCTTCACTGTTTATTGCAATGAACTTTGTTGTGGGTTTAACCATATCTATTCAAAACGCCTGTCCTGGTAAAGTTCATGCAATTAATCGTTAGTGTTAAATTGTTTTGCATTTGTCATTGGGAATATAAATGGAAATTTTCTCAGGAACACAGCCAACAGTGCTACTAAATGTAATTTTCCCCCTACTGCTGCTGCCTTTTACATCATACATGTGCCACACTGCCATCTCACCCATGAATCATCGTGCTCCATGGGCAATTTTATTGATGAAGTTATCTGTCAGTCACCCCCAGCATAATGCAATTGTCTAATCTCCAATGCCACCCTTCATTTGGTTTAGAACCAATCAGTTTTGACATGTCTAGCATTTAGTATTGCTCTATTTTGCTAGGAGTAGCATATGGGTGGAATTTACTGCACAAAGGCATCAGATAGTGTCAGCGAAGTTGTCAGTCACAGAAAAGGATACTAAATGGACTTCCACATACCTTCTAGTTAAACTTTCTAGGGTTTAATATATTGTCTGCATGGCAAACCCCACCCTTCTGGCACAAAATAAGCCTTTAAATAAGTATTATATGGCACAGGTCTGCTAAGGACACCATGCTAAGGGAACGGTTGTGCACCCAGCAAACAATATATTCCTGTGTTATGTAATGATCCTTTGTGTTAAATATGAGAAAATCTGCTGGCACAGGCACTTGTGTACAAACAACACAGCATAGTAAACAATATCTGGGTTCCTTGCATCATGCATAACTGAGCGGTTTGCTGTTTTGTTATTTCTTTATTAAAAGAATGCCATTTCACCCCAAGCTTTTTCCGTTCATGACCCAGTTGAAAGCTGCAGTGATGGAGCTAGTCTCAGCTGGCTGCGTCGAGCTGACGGTGCACTCACACCCTGGTGACTATATTCGTTACAGTTACCACTTTAAAATAGGAAGGCACCCAGCGGTGGGGTGTGATGTACTCTGTAATTACATGCAAACATTGGCAGTGTGAGACAGAGTGATAGGGCCGCTGCTACAGCCAAAGTCTGAATTCAGAAATCTATTAGAAAGTGGTGCAGAGCAAGCAAAAAGCCAGAACACCTTCAGGAAAAGAATTTTTTGGGGGGGGAATTGGATCTCATTAGGCCCATGTTCCACAAATCTTACATCAAATCAGAAACACACCAAGTACGATAAATGTTCAAGGATTTGTCTTGATGACATTCTTGCAGGGAAACAGTGACACTTTCACAGTTTCACGGTAGATCCTGGTATGAATGGTACAAGGACAAGAGGATCTCAAGGGACAGTACAAGATAAGCTATGGACAGTGGACTATCCGTATCACTCTACAAATTTACATTCAACATCGTATAGCTGTGTACTCAGTGCTCAGAGTGCAATACATTAATCTCTCTGCGGACATGTCCTTGCTGCACATTTTTCTTCACCCAGATTAATCTGGAATTATTTAGGCAAGGCGCCGTGCTTCACAATGAGCAATGCTACAAACAGGAAGAGTGTGTTTCCCATTCAGTTTAGAGGAGACCTGGAGAACTTCACGCAGTCCACTTTGTCAACACTGTTCAATAAAACCTCATCCTATTAGCATTTGACCTTCTCTGTGAGGAGTCGGTTCAAGTCGGGTGCAGCTTGCAAATTAAGTGAAATGAGCCACATTTGAATTGGATGCACTGAATGAAATAAATGGTTTACAACTGCAGTCCTGCAGAACACAATTTGGGATCCTGCCTTCCAATAACAAACTCAAGGCTATTTTAGGACTGAAAGAAAATAGGATGTGGAGCAACTATTTCCGTGCGCAGACAAAAACCGTATCAGCTGACATTAATTAGCCGACAACATCCACTCATTAATTTGTTTGAAGCTCGTACTCGTATGTAAAAAGAACACAGTAACTTTGATGTAATCCAAGGCCTCTCTGGGCAACCGCATGAGTGAGAGAATGATCTGATTGAACCATGGGAGAAAATGGGATAACGTGTGAGGAGATCATGCAGACGATAATAAATAGGTTAAGCTGGGTGTTTGATATCAACACAGAGAGCAGGCTCTGACACCCGAACGAGCAAAGCTCCCACGGGTCTCTCTCATGCCTCCTATTGATTCACATCAGCCACAGGGGCCTGGCATCCGCGAGGCAATGTCAGCCACTCGGCTAATTGGGAGAAAAACACACAGGCAAAGAGGCACAGACCTCATTGTGTCTTTGATCCATAAAACATGACGAGTTCAATCCCCATCTCTCCTTTCATTAACTTAATAAACATGCCAGGAAATGAATAAAACATTCCGTGAGAAAATGCAGAGTAACAACAACAACAACAGAAATGACTTCCGGTGTAAGCATATATATGGCGGTGGGGGAGAAAGCCGCCTGACATTGATGGGGTCTTTCATTTTGGTTAACTACACCAGTGATTCTCAATGTTTTTCATATCAAGGACCCCGTAATTTAGTCCATATTAGGGCCACTGACCCCCCTTTAATGAGATTTTGTCTCTTGGACCCGAATCTGAGAATATTTTTATTGTTAGATATGATTATGTCCAGAATTCCTTGACTATCTGTATTGTAAGTAGAGAGATAGCAGTGATCAAAATAGTCACTCTCCTACATTCTCTAATTGTGTTAATTTCTTGTGAATGAAATAATGGCGAAGTTTAACAATTCATCAATTTGCTGGGGACCCCCTAGATCCCCCTCAAGGACCCCTGGCGGTCCCCGGACCCCACGTTGAGAACCGCTGACCTACACCACCTAGGCAGAAGGACTTTTTCAATTACTTTTTTTTTTTTTTTTTCTCTTCAACCCAGAGAGAAGGAAGCTGAGGTGGCAGCCCAAAGGGTCAGAGGTCGGCTAATAACTGGAAGGCTGCCGGTCTGGCTGGGGAAAGTGAACGAGTTACGCCCCCCCCCCCCCTTCCCTTCCCTCTTCCCTCTCCAACAACCATCAACATGCTCTTGAGCAATGCACTTAACCCCCAACTGCTCCAGTGGGAGATTGTGGTTGGGCAGTAACTGTATCAATATGAAGCATGGGGCTCCTGTAGAAGAGAATGGGTGCTTGGTAAACCATCACTAGACAAATACAGGTTAAAACAGGACAATGAAGCAGTGAAGGCAGGGACGGGCAACCATGTGCCATGTAGGTTTTCATTCCAATCAAACACTACAGCAGCTGATTCCACTAATTAGTTTCCCCCCTCTCTCGTTAATGATATGGTAATCAGTGGAATTAGTTTCTGTAGTGTCTGGCTGAAATGAAAACCTGCACACTCAAAACACAGAAGAGGAACAAGACACAGAGGCAGTCGTTTGTTGGGATGTAATCCTAAACCAGTAGGGGGGAGTGTGGTTACTGAGTCAGGGGGGGGATTTAACTTTTACATAATCTCCGAGCGCACAAAGTAACTCCTTGAATCCATACAGCTGCAGAATGTTAAAAGTATGTAGAATGATGGGTAAAGCTCTCTGTCCATAATATGTATAATATATACCTTTACACTGTGTGAGGTAATGCTGTCCTTGCACTGTACCTTGAGTCAGTATGTAGTGTGACACTCCACAAATTGCCAAGACAAATTTCTGTGTATTGAATAGTATAAATGTGATTCTGATTTTAGCAGAACTAACACTCCCAAAAAATAAAGATCTGAGTATACTGTCAACAAAGTCTAACAGTGTGCGGTTAGATAATTCCTTTATATGGACTATCTTATATTCCTGCGACCAACCAGCACCTTATTGTAAGTGGCTGTGCACAGGCGTCTCTACTACTTTCAAATAATCATGGTCTCCATATACATTTATGACCTGCTGGACTCCTTACTGCATTTCCTACACTCCAACTGTAAAACACCAACTAATTTGAAAGCACCGGCTCCTAATATTTACTCATATATTAACTTTTATGTGGCCATAAAACAGGCTGAGTAAGCAGAAGACAGGAAAGTTTTAGAGACTACGGCATCACACTACTTTCACCCCCATCTACCCACTGTACCTAGAGCAAAGCTCATTTATTAGAATGAGTCTCATTTCCCCAGATAAAAATGTAAAACACTATAAGTCCAGACTATGCTCTAAATTCCAGTGAACTTGAAGGACACGCCGAGCGATGCAACTCAAGTAGGCGCTGCATGCCTGTTCCATCAGCCTAACCGTTATTATTATAATAATAACAACACAAAACCGGATCCCTGTAGGGGAATTCTCTGTTTTGCTTTCCCTCCTCCACATGGAGGTCAGAGGTCAGGACAGGGGCGGACTTAGTGATTTGGGGGCCCTAGGCAAAGACAAGCACGGGGCCCCCTGAATCCCAGCCCTCTCCCTTTTCAATCCATCCTTTCTGTGTATTACCTTCAAGTTGGGGCTGAGAAAAGCAATGCATGCAAGGGCACTTTTGTTTTGTTTTTCTGCTCCACTTGTGAAGCTTTGCTTTTTTCTTTTCATGTTACTTCTCCCTCAGCTACTGATGCAGCGGCAAGGAAAATGAGTTTAAAGTCAAGTGGCAAAATCGCACTAGAAGCGGATTAGCTCACTATAGCCTGCTGACCATGACTCAAGATTGAAATAATTTATTGTAACAAAAAGAGGGGTGCTTTTCAATTAGTGCTGAAACAATTAGTGAATTAATTGATTAGTCGATCGACAGAAAATTGATTGATTGATTCATTGATTAATTGATTGAATCAATCGTTTTAGTTATTTATCAAGTAAAAATACCAAACATTTGCTGGTTACAGATTTTCTCTGTTTCATATCATTATAAAATGAATACTGGCTGCTGGTCAGACTAAGTAAGAAATTTTAAGAATCACTTTGGGCTCTGGTAACTTGTGATGTGTGACATTTTATAGACTAAGGATTCATCGATAAGTTTTCATTAGTTTTATTCTTATTCTACTCTTTCCTTTGCCTCATGGTAAGACCGCCCCTGGGTCACAGCAGGTTTTTTTGGTAGGGATTCAGTGTCTTGATCAGAGACACTACAGCAGGGCGGATGTTTGCTGACATGGGTTGCTTGAACCCAGGTCCTCCGATTGAAAACCAGCCTCCCTCCCCACGCCGCTGCCCCCGCTGACCTTCAGCAACGTTAAGAGGAACCCCGCTCCCATCCTGCATGCAAGACGACACACGAGGACAGGTTAAAATAGATAGAAAACAAACAATTAAGGCCTTGGCAGGAGAAGTGGGCATGCTCTGCTGCATGCAAAGCAGCTTATGGGATTTGGAAACAGATCGAGAATGTTTTATAGATAAATGAATGAGAGAAATACAATGAGACTGTGCTCCAGTGGAAAACGGTCACTCTAATCCTCACACAAATATGTGTGTGTCACGAAGCAGAACAGAGGAGAGGTCACTGCTTGCAGATCATGTGCATCATCGCTATTACTTTACAACATTAGGACGCTATAACATAACAACCAGGCAACCATCTGGAGCCCCGGACCTTTAGCCCTGAACCGCAGCAACACTCGAGTTCTCACTCAAGCATACACATCTGCATACACTGTACATTCCCCTAGCGTCAAATCCGTTACATAAGCCCCCCGCAACAAAGCTCCTATCACAGAGTAACAATGTCTTGCCCTTGCTAGTACAGCATGACACCTTGTTTCTCCTACATGTTGGAGGGAAAGCTCTGCTCTGCCAAGTGGGAATAGAGATAAAGCTTTAATTTAATTCAGCAATACTTTGACAACTACAGCATATGCAGCCTTCTTAGAACAAGAGCCATGTCAAGTCAAGTCAAATTTATTTATGAAGCACTTTTAAACCAAACAAGTTCATCATAAAGGGCTTTACAGAGCAATGAACAATGTGACAAAGACAATTACAGCGGAAGAGAGGAACAAACAAATGACAAGATAGGAGGCTTAATTTGTGTGTGTGTGTGTGTGTGTGTGTGTGCGCATGTGAGGACACGAGTTGCCATGTGTGTCGAAGAATCCCCCCCCCTGAGACTTGAGGAGCAATTACGTCTTCCTGTTCATGCCTCTGCTGCAAAATGTGTCACAGAGCAGGTGGGACATTTCAGCACTTTATTTAACGTGTTAATATTATGCACCGACCCGAAAAAGGGTGTGGTTTTTTTTCGTCTCCCAACAATGAAAAGGGATTTTAGTTTTGGAGCCTTTTCAAGTGAACGCCTCACAAAAAAAACGATACATCATTTACTAATCACAGATCCTGCACTAGGAGTTTGTGTATTGTTAGATATTTCCAGAATCCCAATATGTTATTGGCGAATTCCACTTATAAGGTGACATGTCTGTTCTGACACATTTGGCTGCTATGTGATATATAAAGCATGCAAAAATCTGTGTGTTTTCCCCCCTAACATTTGGCTCAGTACAACAGGATCCAAGCCAAGATATCATGTGCCGCTCGGTAATAACAATGCAGGTCTTGTGGCTGCTCAAACACCACCAACATACAGAGACAACACAGTGTGCAGTTGTGAGGGTCAAAGTCTGACAGAGTCTAAATCCCGAGCTTTGCGGGTTTCCAAGCTTTGGACCGGCTCCATATGCGGTGGCAGATGGCCGCACGCATTCAGCAGCAGAGCGATATCCACACCTAGGCACGCTGCAGGTTCTTGGCCAAAATGTGTCATGTTGTCTGTGGGCGGGTGACAGTCGCTTGGCCAGCCAATGACAGAGTGAATCAGCTGGGTCATCAGTGGATCAGACCAATGAACCACAGGCTTTGTGTAAAGCTACGATACCTTTAGTTATTTGCCTCCACTCTGTGTGTTTTGCAGGACTAAACGGAGCCTTTGTAGAGGCTTAAGTTGGTCTCAAATTCATCAACAGGACAGAGAACTGAGAGAATGTAATTTAACAAGTAATTTGTTCTATACCTTAGAAGATCTAGGGACCTTTGCACTGAGCTCCAAACTACTCCGAATGAGAGCAGATTAATTCCTACAGAAAAGAAAAACAACTATCTATCTAAAATGGCGATCTGCTACACAGTATGTAAACTCTACAGAATGAATGGCTTCGGCTTGGGCTGTTAACAGAGCAAATTAATGATTTGAAAAGATGGCCACATCTGGTGCTGTACAGTGGCTTCATAAAGGGAAAATCCACTCTGAAACACTTTAACACTTTTAAAACAACAGCTATTGGTGATGTACCTTACATTTCTGGGCCCATTTTGTCATTTGATAGTGTATTTTTCTTATTCCTGCGCGTAACTGGCCAAACATGACATCACATTGAGATATTTCCATCGCAGCCACAATGGATTTTAATTGTATAAAACATGAATCTATGTAAAACATTAACAGTAAACGTCAGGTTTTGGTGTCAGTCCCTCAGAATCAAAGAGGGAGGGCTTCTTTCTAGAGCTGCCATTTTCAGAGACTTTCAACAATCATACAGGGAGAAATCCATTGCAGAAGAGGAGAGAGACCAATTTCTCCACTGACAGAAGCCTCAACAGACCAGAATGCAATGCAGCAACAACACATTTTGAGTAAGGGATATAGACACACCGCAATGTTCACTAACTAGTTGGCTACTTAGCTATATTTATATGCCCATATGTCCACCTTTGATTGAAAGCAACAAGTGCACGCCTGTTCTCTGGTGGTTGTCGAAAGGCATTCTGGGAAATCCAGAAAATCACTATCTGAAGTAGAAGTAGACAAGGCAGGTTGAGGATACATGGGTACACCAGAAAACTAAATTACAACATAACTTCATAACAAAAATAACTCCAACAGAGAGAGTAAGAGTATCCAGGGGTGGATTTTTCCTTTTATCTTCCACCTTTAGTCTAGTTTGAGCAAGACAAAACAAAGCAGCCAGAGTATTGAGACTGCAGAAGCGCTGAGCAGGACAAATCACTTTTTCAAACACCAGCTATTGTGTGTCGGTGAGATGCAGTGCATTGTAGCCAGCGACAACAGCAACAACAGCCACAAATGGAGGGATAATGATTTTAAGAGTGATATCCTCTTTGATAAAGCGCAGTACAGACTATCAGCGGGCCTTAATTTCCCCAGCCACCAACTGCCTGTCTAGATTGTGGTCAAATTTGTAATTTACCCTGGTGTGGTCCTTCCTCCTTTATTTTCCAAATGGGAGAAGAAGACGGAGTCAAGGTTAAAAGCAGATAAGGCATTGGTCCATGGCAGGTCCCCAAGGGTTGAAGCCACAGGCAGCGGCGAGCCAGATTACTGGGGTATAGCTCCGGCACAGAGGTTTCTAAGTTTCAAGGGAGGATATCTTTGCTTTGTAAACATCCCCACCCCTCCGTCTCTGGGAGGCTGAGTACAGCCATAAAGCAGCTGCGGTCCGTACAGGAGCTAACCCCCCCCAGCACTATCTGACAAACACATTACCCAGCACTACCGCACAGACACATGGGTGGCGTGGAGCATCTGCAATCGACCATTTGTTATTCTGTGCAGATGGCAATAACAACACCTTAGCCGCTTTACTAAATAAATCTGCATGTCCTGCGAGACGGCAGATCAAACTACAGGGATTCATCAACCTTGGGAGAAGAAATAAAGCAGGGAGAGAGGCAACTAGCCAGTTTGCTTTTACGCTAACACAAACCAGTGGCTGGCTGGCTGGCTGGCTGGCTGGCCGCACCCAATCCGTATGGTGGACACGTCTTCCCGCCCGAAAAGCAATCAAGTTCACAGAGACTCTGTCCAATGATTAAAACAAAGATGAGACTATGTCTTTACCTGACCCCATCCACTTTCTGCCCCTGCTAATGGGATTCTCCCAGCCACGGGACAGGTGTCTAGCTGTAATGAGTGACACACTGCAGGGGAAGTATTTGGCCAACACTGTTCCCCTTTAATCCTCAGAACCTTGGGAACAGATGAGACTTTGCATGCGCCGTACCCTTCCCACTTCTTCCTGAGCTAATGGGTTTCTCTGAGGGGTTTGCTACATGGGATAACTTTCTGGACGACTCTAATGGGAAACACCTCTGCATTGTTGCATTAATCATATGGGAACACCTTGCTGCCGGGAAACGTGTGAGTTTCACTCTGTGCTTCACTTTGCTGTCTGTCACTAGGAGCATTTCCCATCTATACGTCCCTCCCAAAAATTCATATCACAAACCTTCCCTGCACGATGAGGTTTCTATCAGATTTTCAGCCAACACTGAATCCCTTTGTATTCTCAGAATTTCGGTTCAGTGTTACCAACTCTATTCAAAGGAAAATAGCTATTGGCTGCTTGAAAAAAAGTAAAGAAAAAGTTATTTTTTTGTACATGCAAAGCGTGAATTTGAGAAAGAGAAAACTAGCTGGAGACAAACAAAATGCATATTAAAGACTGACGAATTGTGACAAATTATACAATGGAATAATGCCTGTGTCTATATTTTTCCAAACATCAGTGTTGCTGTAGTTAGGCTCATTTGTTGGTACTGATGCTACACCGATCCAGAGGAAAGAGGCAGAGCTCGCTTCTCTTCTGCCTCCCATCGACACACCCCAGGCCCAGCTGAATGGACCGCAGCTGGAAGCCAATATGTTCGCTATAGAGAGACTGAGGATCCGCTGACAGGCCCCTCTGCTCTCAGCTGTGTGTGGGAAGTGCTGCGATCAGACCTTCTTGGATTAGAAAGCAAGAAGCGCAATTGTACATCCATCAGCATCATCCCTGCCGATTTGTCTCCAAATGCTTTTGGAGTCAACATATTAACATTTTTCCTGATGTTGTGGAAAAAGTAGCTGGATTTGTCACTAGTTGCTATTTGAGAAATAAAGTTGTGAGGGCGGGAGTCTGAAAAGTTGCTAAATCTACAGGCAAAGCCGGCAAGTTGGCAACAGTGTCTTGAGTACACAATTCTCAGTGAAGAGGATCTTTTATTGTTAAACTACATTGACTGTGTTTACATGGACTTGAGTATCCCTGTTATGAAGCTTATCCCGGTTTTGATCATATTCGGGATATGGCGTTTACATGGAACACAGAGAAATCTGGTTATTCATATCCCCGTATACATGATAAATACTAGTATCCCGGTTACTGATTACTGCAGGCTATTTGCGCAGGCGCTTGTGATGTTTACAACACAAACCGACAATTTTGAAATCGTTAATCTGATATTCCTCTGTGTCTGTTAAGCTTAAATGAATTTGACTGTTTGTTTTGATGTTTGGCCACGTAGTAATGTTTCTTTAGTATTTTCCACCGTGACCTGACCTCCACTGTACGTGTTGGGAAACCGGCGTCCTGTAGTCTGTATACTACAGACTTGAATAGGTCAGTATTTCGATGCTTTCTCCCATCTAAACTGCCAAGTATATTTAACTCTTTCATCACCGAAAGACAAAACTCTGGGATAAGGATAAGGTCTTATCCAGGTTTCTGAAATCGGGATATGATGTTTACATGCGCAAATACAAAAACGGGATACTTCAAGTCCATGTAAACGCAGTCATTGTCCATGAATTTCTGCAACATTGTTTCAACAATAAAGAGAAAACAGACTCCTTGACTATGCTTACCAATGAACTTGTTTTATATATTGAAGTATTTCCTTTTTGTTACTTTTACAGTGACATCTATCACTTCAAAATAATAGTATCAGTAAATTGGTGAGTAAGGTGATTCCTGGCTGTAGTACCTGTGGTCTTTGTAAAGACTTTTTAAAATGTAATGTTAAAAATAAATTCTGAATGTGTGTGTGTCAATTTCAAGTCAAACTCCTCCAATCCAACACCAAAATGTGTAAGGTTAGTGAAGGTGCTGTATATATCTAGTTGTAGGTTAATCCAGGGCAGCTGCAGGTCACACAGTGAGTGAGATTAACTTTATCCTCCTCAAACTGCTGTTACCTCTTGGTTTTGGCACCAGAAGGCATTCATATAAGCTACAAAAAAACACCTTGCAGATCTTGTGTGACAGTTTCCACTACACTGTTGGTAAAAGTAATATCCAAGGAAAGATAACTGAGCTCGTTTCCAGCAACACCCTGCTTCACATTACTTAATATTTTCCTTAAAAGTGACCAAGTACATTACTTATTACTCCCTGAGAAAAGTAATTACACTACTTGTTATATTACTTTTGCGCAGTGGTGGAAAGTAACTAAGTACATTTACTCAAGTACTGTACTTAAGTACAATTTTGAGGTACTTGTACTTTACTTTCCATATTTCCATTTTATGCTACTTTGTACTTCACCACATTTTAGAGGGAAATATTGTAGGGAAATATTGTATTTTTACTCCATTACATTTATTTCACAGCTATAGTTACTAGTTACTTTTCAGAGCAATATTTTATATTTACAACATTTGATCATCTATATAAAATAACTATAAAATAGCATTGTTATAGAAAAGTATAGCTAAATTGTTAAGATTAGCTTCACGTTGACAACTTTAAAATGCTGCTTACATGTATGTCAATAAATCAGTATTAATATTCCAATAATTTATGAAAAATATAACTCTCTAAATGGGGACAGTTTGCATAATGAGTACGTTTACTTTGATACTCTACGTACATATTGCTCCCAATACTTATGTACTTTTACTTAAGTAAGATTTTGAATGCAGGACTTTTACTTGTAATGGAGTATCTTTACATTGCTGTATTGTATTGTATTGTATTGTATCTCAGTACTTCTTAGACCACTGCTTTTGCGTTACACCCTAAAATAAGCTAAACCCACATTACCAGCAGAAGCTTCTAAACAGACACAAAATCTTTCTTTTAAGGTTTTAAATAAAGATAGAGCCTACAGCATTAATTTCAGACTTTCTGAGTCATATTTATATTATATTTTCGTTCATGTGCTGACATGACTTGAAGGCAGGATAAGAAGAGGGGAATCTTTTTATAGATATTACATTAATAAAGAGGTCAAAAAGGCTAAAGAATGTAACGCAAGTAACGACCAATCTGCTAGATCAGTAACTGTAATGTGAGTATTGACATTGGAACAGCCTTTCTTTACTCTGTTACAGGGAGAATTAATGCGATCATAGTAATGCATTACTTTGTGGCGTGTTACCCGCATTCCCAGTCCTGGGATTCCAACCTGCTTCCCTAACCTCTGAGTTACCTCTGCTACTGTTTTGTTCTATTTCTTATTCTGTATCTGTTTGGATTAGTTTTGTGGCATGGTGCTAACACTGCAAAGTTTATAGATTTGTTTCTCACCGGCGCCACCCCTGCTAAAACTGTATGCACTCATGGTACTATAAGGCACTTTGGTTAAAAGCCTCTACCAAATTGCAAATGTGTGTTCCATTGTGGGTTATGATAGTTATTACTTTAACCTCTTTGCTTGCTTTCTTTATTGTTCTCAATGTCGCTGTAAAGTGTACTGTGGTGTGTCTTTATAAAATGCGCTATTAAATTTGATTTGATTTGAAGAGCCCGCATTGACTGAGGGGTTTGTCACAGCTGTGTCTTGTCCTCAGAATGTGCTTTTACAGCAATTTGTTTTAATGTGTATGGACACCATGATGCCACACACTACAGAAACTTAACACACGAGTTCCTTGTACTTTAAAGGCCCATTCTACTGAAAAACGCAATTTTCCAGCTCCCTGCGCGGTTATGAGGCATTTGGGCTATAAACTGGCGTGAATGTATATTGAAAATCAGGGTGTGTGGTATTTTAAATTAACATTTTATGACCAAATCTCAATGTGCTCCTCCTGGTTTCAAAATCGGCTCAGAATTGGGTGAAATTCTTAATTGATTTTATCTCATGAAATACATTAAATATAATTGGATGCATTTTTTTGTCCCACCTTTCCAAGTCCTGGGAAACGCACCACCCTCTTTTTCACCATGGGAGTGTAATTGTATATTGTGACTGCAAGTTAGTTAGTTACTTTTGAGAAGCTAATTATTTTGCGTACTGCCAAAATTACTAATCAAACATAATTTATAGTGTTCTTGGCTATTTCATTGGCAAGAATCAGACAGCTCTGTTTAGATTCAGCTTCCCTGTGCAGTAGACTGCAATCTGAATTTGACTCAACACTTTTGCTAGGTTGAAACATGATGTCATTCCTTCCAACAACTCAACAACAACTCAACTCGAACCTAGCTTGTTGTATTTGGTTCGTTTAGGTTCACACTGCACAATTACAAAAGTCACGTGGACTCACAAGTAGCTTTTTTTATTGGACAGAGTTTTAGTAACCTGTCATGCTGCAAGGTGAGATTTTGGGGAGACAAAACAAATCTGATTCCAATCACTGTAACATTAGCTAAGCATGATGGACTTGTCTGTCTTTTCTTCTCTGGTGTTCATACCAGTTAACAACACATGATGAAATAGCTGAATGAATGAGCATCAGTCCAGACTGCGGTTTGCCCTCAGTTCATTTTGTTATGCTATAGGCTTTCCAACCATGAGTAACTTCTAACTGCTGCCTATCAGATGTCAATATCCGTCTCTTTATGCCAATAAAACCTTGGGGTCATTTCCTGTATTTGGTTTGGATTACATGCTCACTCCTAATGAACAGCAGCATCGCAGTTTGCTTGGAAGAGGAGACTCGCATTTTCAGGCGTCTCAGTGCGGTTAATTGATGCCACCTGAGTTCCAACGCCATTCTTCTTCTCACCTGCCCAAACAAACCGAAATAAAGGAGTAAACACTCCAGAGAGCGGAAAAAACACTCCAAAGATGCTTGGTGTGAATGTGCTCTAAATCACATAAATGGCTGAATATGTGAATCTCTTCAAAGATTGGAAACACGCTGGATTTAATGTACCTCTCCCTTGTGCTATTTGGGGTGAGCACCTATGCAGAAACCTGGCTGTTGTCGGGGTATAAGAGGGTTCGGTGAGATGAATCTGTCTCACCTTGGCAGCTGAGGTAGGTTCCTTGTTATCTTCTCCCAGCCTGGGTAAAACTTTGGAACTTTTCTTTCTTTTACATAAGGATATCATACTTCAGCGGGTCATGCTGTCCCCCTGTAAGGAAAACAAATAAAGACAATGAACAGATGTGACACTGGAATAACAGTTAAAGACAAAAAAAAAGTGGCCGGAAGGAGCCAGACTTCAAGAGCGTTCTGTTTTGGATCGGAGAACAGTGTGCATTTTTGTTTGCCGGGTTTTGAGATGAAGAACTTGAAATTAGCCATCCATCTGCCAATTAGCCAGTGCAAGTGCCTAAAGGAAACGCAATATATATCCATTATGGTGCGCTCACATGGGGCAGCAGACCCCCCGGGGTTGTCTGCCTTGCAATTCATTACTCCGATACGCAATCCTTCCCCTGGGCAAGAGCCAACACTATTACCCTGCACACACCATATCTTCTTTCGGCTGCTGATATCACAATCTGTGAAACTCAAGGAGAGCTCGCGGTCTTTCACACGCGCCCTCCTCCCTCACAGACAGATAAGGTCCCATTACACCAATGTCATGCTTGCACATCTCATCCTAACCCCCCTCCGTCCTACAGTACCTACATCTGTACATATGCCCTTCAACCAAATAACTCACACTGCGTAATCGTCACCGGAGTCCCTTTCAGGCTGGCTTAATTTCAGCTTAATTTCTGTTTTAGCTTATTTATTGCACTGTATTGTAAAGGTTTTTGTTTCTTTTTGCCAAAATACAGCTGTTGATTCATGCCAAAACAACCAATATCAAAGGGAAAAAGAGCAACCACATTTTTTGTCATCTGATTTTGTAATTAGGGTCATTTTGCATAAATCCATACTCAATAGCCACACAGGATATTGAGTACTGACCTGTGCATTAAGCTATGGAAGTATTATAATTACACAATAATAAAGCGTTAGTCCTTAGTAGAAATCTTGCCACTAGATAATGCCCTGTATTTAGAAGGGTTAGTGCTTATTTTAATGGACTGTTTTTTGTTTATGTAGTGTTTAAGGGATATTTTCATTAATAACTGACAGTATAATTGTGCATTTAAGTTAATAGGCTGGCATAAGGACATTGTAAAGCGTTACCGGAAACTGTAGCTATACAGTCGCAGAGCTGCTGCTGTGCTCCCAAGTACCATAGAAGAAGACATGCTGACATATACCCATCAGCCACCTTGTGAGACTCCACTTACTTCCTGATTATGTAATTTAATGGACAACATTGTAACTGTGATAATGGAGAGGCCAACATTGTACATGCTGTGTTCTTAGATGGCTGTGTTTGGATGTAGCTCTCTGGAGAAATAACAATTCCTCAGCTTTCAGGTGATGAAACACATCCTCTGGCGGCCATATTGGAGGTCCTCAGCTTTTGGGCAGACAGTGGCTCTGAACAGCTGATTGCGTTTTCGAAAATGTAGGCCTACAACTTGGCTGTCTCAACAAAATTCAAGACACAGTAAATTTTTGTGCTGTTTTGGTGGAAACTAATTTAACCACTGATCCATCTGATCAATTTTGTGTTTAGATCATGTCAGCTTAAACAAACACATCTTATTGGTGCACTAGCTAACATATTTAGTAGATGCTAGTCTTAGTAGTGGCTAGCATGTTAACATTGACATCAGTTGCTAAATTAGCCTGCTGGCTGACTCTTTTCAAGCTACAACTCATAGTGTTTGGGAGTACAACTAGGATCAAGTGGCCTAGGATTAAAGACAAGATAGTTTCTTCTGCAACCTAATCTATTCACTTTTAGAGCCACACCACAACAATCATTTTTCTCCTGCTTTTTCTAGCCCAGGTTTTATATATTTAGACATTATTTGCGCACACACAACTCATCAGTTGACCTCCATGATGGCGCCAGATGTGGTTGCTAGTAGATTTGTGCCGCAAATGCGAAGCCTCTGCAGGGCAGAAAAAGTCAGGCCACGGTCTGCGATGAATAACTCTTGGACAGCGTTGTTTATTCAGTTAAATTTGCAGCAGCACATGGAGATTGGAGGCCACAGTGCACTGATGCTTATGAAGATGTATGGGTAACTATCCCATGGGACACACCTGCCCAGGCAGCACAATCTCTTCTAAGCAATGACTCTTGCAATGGCATTTTTTTTTCTACATCTGCTGCTGAATCTTAATCACTGTCACTGAAATAGAGGCCAAGTGCTAAAACATTCTGATGGCCTTGCAAGAAAATAATGTACACCACATACATTTTGCATAGTGTATGTCTGTTTTTGATTACCTCGCACTGCATTGGGTACAGCATACCTTAAATAACAGATGGGGCCATGGGAGCTACTGCCGGGCAAGTTTTAATGTCTGTTGACCATCTGATTTAACTATTCTTTGCAGCCCGTTGAAATGTAAAACATACTCATTCATATTCATCACTGGACAATTTTGTGGCATCATTACGGATACATGATGTCATTATAAGAATATGGGCTGGCACACCCAGAGGGAGCGAGCATGGGATAAAATAAGTAAGAAGAAAGAAGTAAGAAGAAAGAAGAAGAAGAACAATGATAAATGTGAAGTAGATGAATGGAAATAAAATAGCAAGAATCAACTCAAGTCAGATATATATTTTTAAATGACACATACATTTTCCATATACTGAATACATCAACAAATATGTCTAAATTTAGAGCTGTAGAATGCCTTTACCTTTATTCAGTTTGTAACAATTCACATTAAGGCTGAAACAAAGCCAGAATTAAACTACAGACGCAACCACTGTAGAAGTTCCACATTTTAATTCATGGTTGCTGCATTACTGTTGCATTGCTGCTCCAACTCTGAGAGAAATTCAAATTATGCGATGTTTTCCACTATCAGAGGACAGAAGGAACAATGTGGCAACCAGTCAACAAACAGAGAGGGGAGACTTTTCTGTTCCCAGATACTCCCATTATTTTTTACATACATTCATGCAGGAATTGTCTACAGCAGCCACTTAAGCACTAATGCAGGATGGGGGTCTTCTACCATGCCGACTATTATTGAGTGCATGCAAATAACGTGTAAATTATTAATAAGTCCTTGTGTGGGGAAAGAGTGCCTTCGTAATCAGAAACGTCTGCGGTCAACAGGGAATAGGACTTGGGGTTTTCAAGTCCACCACAGTGCTTTGATCACAAACCTAGTGGAAAGGTGCTGACCTAGTACAGTGTTTATACTTTCCCCATTCTCTTTTATTTGAGAGCTGCGACTTGAGGCGCCTGGCAGATATGCAGCACAGGCAAACTTGGTCACGCATCAACACACAGCTGCACTCCGACGAGGAGACACTCCCATACCAGCCCGGAGAACCACGCTGTCTGCCTCAGAGGTCGTCAGATCTCTCTCTGCCATCATTAGGCTGGCCGCTTTGTGCCGCAGTAGCCGATAACAAGCCTGTATGTTCCCCGTTGCGTTCTTATGCTAAACGCATTACTTGCCCACTCTGGAATATGTATGGCAAACAAATGCATTAGTAGCCGTTGAATGAGTGCCCCCCTTTCACAGCCAGTGAACGCGAGGAACTGTAGCACTGCCAGTCCTAATCAGCGCGGTGCAGTCAGAATGTGAGTGCATTATCTGCATGGGAACAGAGACAAGAGAGAGAAGGGGGTTGTGTGCAGCACAAAGCTCCTCGCCTCGTTTTCCTGCTTCCACCTTCCAGCAGAGTTTGCTGTTGAACCTACCAAGATGGCTGTACTGCTGGAAAAATCCACTCTTTAATGCCTACATAAAAGAAACTGTTAGGGGGGGGCGTTAAAAGATAGGGTAGATGAAAGAATTTATCTCCTCCAATACAAGTCTTCCCTCACCTTTTCTGCCCCCTTGAATTATGGTGGCCTGTGATTGACAAAATAAAGTCACATTTTCACAATAGAGGCCAGTAAGCTAATTAGAGCAGAGATCCAACAGCCTCATCTAGTGAAGAGGTAATACATCACAATGCAAAGTGCTGTAAAAATAATAGTGCTTTGTCATTTTTTGCTTGACGATGAGGCTCGCTGTCTTGTCCGTTGTTGAGCAGTTGAATAGTAGATGATAGTAGATACGAGTAGATGCATGTCTTGAAACACCAGCTTTTGTTTCAGAACGGGCTGGAAAGTGAGTTCTGAAAGCCAGAAATCTCACCATTCTCATCTCATCGCTCGATCTCTAATCGCTGAGTCGTTAGTATCGATCAATACCCCCCCCCCCACCCCAACTGCAGACATATTATAGTCATTTTACGAGGCAGTAAAAATCTTACTCATTGCCCCTTTAATAGTGGGGGTGTTTTGGTGTTTTGCCTGTTTGTCTCTATGCACCACCCTGCACACCATGATTGGAAGCAGTCAGCATGGCACGCTCTGGGATAATGGGTTGGCTGCAATAGAGATTGATTCGGCTTAAAGACACAGTAGCCGGGTGTCAGTTCTCACACCATGAGGGATACTGGTCTACAGGGAACATCCTTATAATGAGGCCCTCCGTCAGCATGACACCAGTTCCTCTGCCACGGGCTGTAGGCACTAGTCATGGTACTAGTGGCTTGGTCTGAGTGTAACCGACCTTCAGCAGAGCAGCCGGAGACCCGGAGATGTCAGTGACAATCAGAGGAGGCGGACCGAGGAGGCACCGTAAAGTGCACATTAAATATTGACCAAAGTTGGATTCTGATCAGAGCGTAGCCTTTCTGTGTCTGATGCCTTTTCGTTCATCCTGTTAAAGTAATAATCTGCAACTTTTTCACATAAGTAAATGTCCGCTTTGCCTTTATTGCCGATTGATACCATACAATAGTGATTTGACCTATAGTCAGTTGTTGAGAGCTTTTATATTTGCTGTCCTAAACACCTATGAGGCGGCCCATCTTTCCCGGGAAAAATCCTCTTCTGCACAGTAAGTGATGTGTTTTATCTTTATGGATCCAACAGTTACTGTGGAATAAATACAAAAAGGTAGAAGAAACATAAGAAATGGCAGTCTACATTGACTGTTTTTATTATTACAGTATGTTGGGTGAGTGCCTACATTGAGTACAAAACACCAAAACAATGACTGGTTATCGCCAAATGTGTCGCCAACATAATCAAAGAAAACAAGAATCTTCCGGATTATCACTCTAAGATAGCTGCTTCCTACAGTTTTAATTGCTTGAAAGCAACTGCTAGCAGAGGTAGAAAGAGTACTGAATTATTTCACTTCATAAACAATGACTGCGTTTACATGGACTTGAGTATCCTGGTTATGATCGGGTTTTTGAAGTATCCCATTTTTGTGTTTGCGCATGTAAACATCATATCCCGATTTCAGAAACCTGGATAAGCCCTTATCCCAGTTTTGAGAAACCCGATTATGCTAGCTGGAGTACTCCGAAAGAAACCGGGATACTGTTGCATGTATACATCTTATCCCGGTTTCTGACCGCTGCCGACTACCTGCACAGGCGTGGCTTCAGCCAAGAGACGTAACAGAAAAACACAAACAATGGTGGCAACGAGAGCGTCTCACTTCCTGAGCGATGAGGAAATGGAGTTTTGTCGTTCGGTGATGAAAGAGTTAAATATGCTTGGCAGTTGGCAGAAAGCATGGAAATGCTGACCTATTCAAGTCTGTAGTATACAGACTACAGGACGCTGGTTTCCCAACATGTACAGTGGAGCAAGTCAGGTCATGGTGGAAAATACTAAAGAAACATTACTACCTGACCAAACATCAAAACAAACAGTCAAATTAATTTAAGGTTAACAGTTACAGAGGAATATCAGATTAACATTCAAAATTATTCAAAATTGCCGGTTTGTGTTATAAACATCACAGGCACCTGCGCAAACAGCATGCAGTAATCAGTAACCGGGATACTAGTATTTATCATGTATACGGGGATATGAATAACCAGATTTCTCTGTGTTCCATGTAAACGCCATATCCCGAATATGATCAAAACCGGGACAAGCCTCATAACCGGGATACTCAAGTCCATGTAAACGCAGTCAATGTGACTTTACAGAGATTTTAGAGATTTAAGAGTTCTCATCTATGAAACAACTCAAATAAATATACAGACCCAGTGCTCAAAAAAGTCATGTTACTCAAAAAATGTATTTAGAACAAGAAAAAGCTACTTCTGCACACCTGTAGAGTAGGAAGATTAGAGTAGGAAGATGGCAGGTGCGTAGGAGGAAAACATACAAACAAATATCTTCTAGACTCACAAAATCTATACATATAGCTGTCAGAATGAGTTAATTTCCACCTCTGCCTGCAAGACAGCCACTGTTGTATCACAAATCATTACTCCACTAGGCGGGGAGGAGCTGTACAGGGTCAAGGGGGGGGCAAGACCCCCCGGGACCGCATGCACCACTGGTTATGAAGCATCCCATCTCATTGCGCTCATGAATACAATCACCAAGCCATGACACATGGCGGAGAAAACCTTTTTGATGTTTCTAGAGGGTATAAATAATGGATTCATGACTTGTGGTGTGTCGCAGGATGAGTTCTTGGGAGCTCTGCAGCACACATGCAGTAATCTCACCAGAGCTGCCTCCTCTTGTCTCTGAAACCTGTCAGATGATCAGTGAGCCTGCACAGCGTGTCTCTGGCAGCAAAAAACAAAAACACAAAGCAGCTAAATGAGTCCTGATGGGCGCTTGGCTGTCAACCAAAACAGCAAATTCAATATCATGGTCGCAAATTCAAATGTCCTATTCCTCTTGTGCTATCTGCATTTGCAGTTCCTACATGGCATACAAACAATACTCACATAACCATAAAAGGCAAATCTATCTTTTCCATAAATATTGGGAACATCCTACAATGCTTTCAATTCATCACATCCCTTAAACAGGAATTAAGCTGAGAATGCAAAATCGAACCGCGACAAAATAAATGTTTCACCACATAAATATTCTCAGCGGATGCAACAAAGGCTGCAACTGTCAAGGGAGTATAAATAGCTGGCTTTTTCCTCTGTACTTCCACCCACAAGCATGACATAAACCAAAAAACGTCCAGTCACCGCAAGTCCAAAAAAGAGCCAAGCTGGCCGCATTAAGTTTTGTTGGCTCTGGATTGGCTGACGTGACCTCAATCCCCTGCCTTGCCGCTGGCTGCCTACTTAGATCATGGTCGTCTAGCGCTGTAAGACCTTCTCCTTCATCAGGTCCGGCTAAAACCTCACACACACTGCCCATCATCGGCGTGGATTAGCGGGCTATTGCTAGCGCACGTCTGAAGCTGTCTCCTTTAGTCATTAGAGGGTGCAGCCGCTCTGCCCATCCCCAAAAACATCACCTGAAAACCCTTTAAGCCAAGACTCTTGGATAGTTTTGGTAGAACTTATCCTCCTTTGAATATAAGCCCTAAAATCCAGCGCTGTGTTGAGCATTATTGAGTCAGGGTGTCGTGTTTAATTCCTAGATGAACAAACTTAAGTCTCACGGTGTTAACAGAATTATTAGCGAGATCCCAAGACTGCTTTGAGGTTCTGTATGAAGTGGTGCAACCCAAATCTCATTTTTGGTTGGGAATAATCCAGCATCCAGTGTTAAAAACCTGATAGCTCTTTTGGTCAGTGATAACAAGGTAACTGTTGAGAGAGGGCTTGTGCATTGTTCCAGTGACTGCAAATAATCTCCATTTTAACAAGTCATTTAGTCTATTATCGGGTCCTGAAATGGTAATTTTCTTAAAATAAGTGAAAAAATCTGCCAGTGGAGTTAGTTTCACTTGTTTCCAATGCAAATCAACTTTTGACAGAAATTTCCTGATATCTGCATTGGAAACAAGTGGAGGTATCTCACCCCACTGACAGATTGTTTCTCTTGTTTTAAGAAAAATAAGATTTGAAGGCTAAATATGAGAGTAAATGACTTGTTGAGATGGATGTTTTTTGCAGTGCAGTAGAAGTGTAAAGGTTAGAGAAGTGGGCTTGTGACAGGTCGGTGGTTCGAATCCCTGGACAGGCTGGGAAAATCCAGTGAAAGTGAACGAGGAATGAGGAGTAAGGGGTTAATGTTACTGTATGAATGTGAAGCAAAGCAGTACTGAGAAAAACTGTGCTCGTCAAATCTTTCCTAGAATGAATAAAGGTTCAAAAGCTCAAAAAATATCGTAATAATTTCTGCTCCTCTTCTTTCTCTTTTTATAAATTATCCTAAAACCTGAAGAGTCGAACGGTGCTGCACGTCTAAATCCTTGGCATTTTGTTGTAAAAAAAAAAAAAAAAAAAATTAAGTATGCACATCCACACAGCACAAAAGCAGCAGTGCACTCTTCCAACCAAGAGCATACAGACATCAAAATAGGAAAGGTACACAAGCGACAGCCGATCCTGAGAATGTTTTCCCTTTCGCCTTGAAATGCCATTGTGTCTCTGTCACATCTCTCCGTCAGGACCTATATATAGGCCTTTTCCCCGGGAAATGAATAAACATCAGTGTGAGCCGTGCGACTGGCTGTTGACGGGGCCGTCCTCAGTCACTCAGGTGGGCTGACACCGCTGCCACAGCGAAGACGCCTCAACTCCGCCTGTCACCCCCTCAAGCTGCTTCAAAGAGTCGCGAGTCTTGCTCAGCCGTGTTTATATGGGCAGAAATGAAAGTAAACATCTTTTTAAAATGTGTGTCACACTCAGAGAGGGAAAAAGGAGTTTTTTTGGGGGGGGGATTTTGCAGTTTACAGGCTAATTATTAGATACGTTTATATGCACATTAACAATTTAATCTTACTCTGATTAAGGCAATACTCCAGACTATAGCAGCTGCCATGTCTTCATAACTGTAAGGTCATAATTAGCGTATACATCTAGATTTATGCTGAATCTTTGTTTCTTTAGCCTTGTAAACACCTCAAATTTTATTCCATTTTTTTTAAAGCTGCACGAGGCAACTTCACATGTCGGCAGGCAAGAAGAGATAACTGAGAGAGAAATTTGAACTTCTTCTACCCATAAATCCTGCTGCAACGTGACGTCAGTGAACTGCACACAGCATGATCGTGTTTACCAACCCGGCCGGTCTGTGATGCTTTACCAAAAGGGATGAGACAAGAAAAGATCTAATGTCTAAACTCGCTTCTGTTTAGGAGAGTAGTTTGTATTTCACTTTTAAGTTTCCATGCGTCACTTTCTGTGGGCGGAGTCGTGGAGAAGTGTTCATACCCAACACCAGGTCCTGCCTGGGTTTGAGTCTGACCCGGGACCTTTGTCGCATGTGTTGCACCCTTGAAATAAACTTGACAATACTTTTTTTCTCTTTGGGCAACTTTATTCTCCCCAGGCACTATTCGTTTTTTGTCTTTCTTTCATGAAGCAACCGGACATGGACGCGCAAGGCAAGAACAGAAAACCGAAAACACAACAGAAAACTTCCCAGAGACTCCATTCTCACGTAGTAACGCGATTACACAATATCACGTTCCTCGTCTCTTAAAGCAACAGTGGACTTTCTCTACAGATCACCAAGAGTTCAATAAAATAATAAAATAATGCATCATGATGAAATAAATTAATTACTTCTACTCTTGTGGTCTGTTATTTCTTTCATACTGGTATTTACAATGTGCATATAAATTCTAGGCTGCAACACATGTCATCCTGCTCTCTCTCTCCCAATCTTTCCTGTCTATCTCTACTTTCAACTGGTGAATAAAGGTGAAAATGCCCAAAAATTTGTTTTTAAGAAAAAAAATATCTTGCCTAATTGCCTTAAATACGCTTGTGTCAAAAAAGGTCACAGAGAAAGTTGATCTGGATGCAGTATTAGTCTGATCGGTCCGAACCCACATCCAACATGTGAAAATATCTCTCCAATTATGATGGGAAAGGGATGCATGCTGCACTACACTGTTTTCTGCTTTCACTAACACTGAGAATAACACTGAGAATAACACCGCTTGCACCAAGGTGATCTGTAAGCACATGAACGCAAACAACAGAGTACAAAAGAAAAACAAAACAAAACAAAACATATGTAATGGAAATATGTTCTGTTTTCATCTGATCACATCCTTCTAGTAAACTACAAAATAAACTCATGTAAACTGACATTATAGGCATAAATTGCACTTTCATCTGATTATTCACAGTAAACAGTGTTTGTGTGTATGTACAGTAAATTAACCCACTGATTCATGAGTTAATAAACATAGAACAACTGGATATAATAGGCTAAAATCTTAAGCAAAAAAAAACAAGCATCTGTTGAGAATTTGCGTAACAAGCAGCAGAGCCCATTAAGAAAGATGATGAAGTAACCGCTCGACTTTCTCTGCGGAAATGTCACCAAGACAAATACCTGTATGTTTACTTTACTTGGCGATTCTACCTTTCTGAAAGTGACTGATAGAGTGTGTGGCTCACACTGGTGTATGATTAATGGATCCATTTACAAATAAGAATTAGATGTGAGGAAATCTGCATCTGAAAAGAACTTGTGCGGCAGGGAACAGAACCAGAACCCGTGAAGAAGAACGATGATTTGGTAACCAGTTAAAGTGCCTGATAGGTTGTTCACAGTATGATGTATTGCTGGCTACGTGCTAGGGCTGGGTGGTATATCATATAATATCGATATCGTAATATGAGACTAGATATCGTCTGGGATTTTGGTAATATTGTGAAATAACTTAAATGTCACTTCTTCCTGGTCTTAAAGGCTGCGTTACAGTAAAGTGACATAAGTTTCTGAATTTATTTGCCTGTTCTGGCTGAGTAAAATGAACAATGATTGGCTTTACCTGCTCATCATATCCACATTACTTACTACTGATTACACATTACTGATTACAAATGATCATTACTGATTTTCATAATTTTCTTTTGTGTAAATATCTTATGAAAGCATGAATACTCATCCCCAAAATATCGTCACAATATCGATATCGAGGTATTCGGTCTAAAATATTGCGATATTTGATTTTAGGGCTGCAACTAACGATTATTTTCATTGTCGATGAATCTGTCGATTATTTTCTCGATTAATCAATTAGTTGTTTGGTCTATAAAATATCGATCAGTGTTTCCCAAAGCCCAAGATGACGTCCTCAAATGTCTTGTTTTGTCCACAACCCAAAGATATTCAGTTTACTGTCATAGAGGAGTAAAGAAACCAGAAAATATTCACATTTAAGAAGCTGGAATCAGATAATTTTGACTTATTTTTCTTAAAAAATTACTCAAACCGATTAATCGATTATCAAAATAGTTGTCGATTAATTTAATAGTTGACAACTAATCGATTAATCGATTAATTGTTGCAGCTCTATTTGATTTTGTCAATATCGCCCAGCCTTAAGCAGAACACAAGATCCATTTTGGTTTCCACTGCTTTGCTTCCCATCGCTTCGGCTTTCCAGACGGCAAGCAGCCGGCCGGCAAAGGCGACATTAAGTTTTAATCTGGGCGTGAGGCGCGCTTATCATTCCTGACGGGCCGAAATGAACTCTTGTCATTGGCGGCCACAGAGTGAAACAAAGCAAAAGCAAAAGAGCAACGGTGCAGTTTGTGTGTGTGTGTGTGTGTGTGTCTGTGTGTGTGTGGGCTCTGCCACAACGTACAGCGTGATCTTACACGTCTTGGCTCTCATTTATATCCTCAGATCAGAGGACATGTACGGGGGAATGTAATGACTTGCTGGGCTGTGTGATTGGATATACACACTGAGAGGGAAATGGGAAGTGATTAACAACTTGTGCATGTGTGCCGAAGCTGTCAACTTCTATTGGCCATGGTGCGCCCGGATGAAGACCTAATGGGCATAATTACATTAGAATGGAGGGAAAGGAGGATTGCTCTCTGGCACATAAACAAAATCTAATGATCTCCCAACATAAAAGCATGTAAAATACCCAATTCTCCAGGGAATGACTCTCTGAAATAATAATGGTGAGGACAATCAAATGAAAATTACTGATTCGTATGGAATCAACATGCACTGTTGAACACTACAATTTAGCCATAAATGCATTGACAATGTGAAAACTGAGCAATTCATTTCAATGGCAAAAATCAGCAGTCATTACCGTTATTGAAGCTGTAAGGCCATGATGCTGTGTATGGGAAACAATGTGGATGTGTTGTTCCAGTTGCCAATTCTCATTACAAGTAATATTTGTTTTTTACCCAGCAAACATTTGCTGAGAGCTTTATCTTTTAAGATAAAATAAAATGAAGCTTGTCTCATCCCCATGTGGAAATCGGGTCATTGCAGCAGCAAATAGTGATAGGATACAGCAAATACATATACTGTGGAATATAAATAAGGATACAGCAAATAAGGGCTATTTAAACAGAACACATCTGACAGTTTCAACACTATAAAATGTGTTAAGTAGGAATGCATGAATGAGAATGAATGATAAATATAAAAGAATTAGTACGATAGTGTGGAAGAAAATTCAACATATGTATTAACAGCTGAACTGGGGTCACCCTCAGGGAATGTAAGGTTTCATGATGTATGGTCACCTCACTGTAACCCTTGTGCCATAACTTACTATGCCAGAGGTCTTGTTGTCAGAGTGGCTCCTGGATGTCTCTGACATGTCTATGGAAGCTCTAACTTAAGAGATAACATGTCTTGCTTAAACTCTACTTTGGTGACCTGTTCTAATGTCAGCACATTATGTACGTCCTTGGAAGATACATAAAGGACTGGTTCAATCTCTTTCTCTTCGAAGAAGTGTATGTAGCCTCCTGCTGTGTGCATCTCTTCCTCTCATGAGACTTCTTTTAATAAATATGTTCAAGTAAGACGAATCTCTGACTCCAGAACATTTCTTCAGCAGATAGTACGCTATGAAAATATACATGAAATATTCAATATGTGAAAAATTATAAAAAAAAATATAATATGCATTATAGAACATGAACATATGAGAATATGAATATAATAAATGTATATATTTTTTTGAATATTTTTTTACAGACGGCCTGATTCACACTGCCAAGAAACCACCGTCTTCTCCTTTGGGCGACTGAGCAGCTTCAGTGGAGCGGCTGGAGGTCAAGTGCCTTGCTCAAGGGCGGTTAGCAGCGGCTGCTGAAGGAGGGAGACCTTCGCCTTCTTGGCTTCACCAGTCAGAATCACCCAAGTCAGAGTTTCCACTGCGACCCTCTGGGCACAAGCTCCCTTCTCTCACCAGGAGGCAGCTGCTGCCTGTGCACACTGAATAACATGGTGCCGGTGTATCTCGACCTTTAGGGTAGAGCGACGCGGTCAGCGGAGCGTAACTGTAACGCTAATGATAATGTTTTGCATGAAAAAGGTTTGGAAAAAACGGATTTGAACTTCAATAAATGTAATAAACCCACATCTCAATGCCACTGCCTACGCATTTTAACTTTAACCAGGGCATTAAAGCTACAATATGCAACTATTCATCTTGAGGCAGCAAAGTGTACTGTTAGTCCCGTCCTCCTCCCACTCAGTTGGTCAAGTTCAAGCCCGAACACATGTCACTCATCTTGATGAGCTGTCTACTTTGAAACCTCATCTAGCCCGAGGCTGAGGTGAAGCCTCCACAGGCACTGAAGACGCAGACAACCTGAAATCAAAAACAGGAACGCCGATGTTCACCGTGTTTTTCAACGGGTCTCATCTGCTGAACGTTTAGCCTCTCTGTTCTTTTGTTTTTCACTGTTGTTGTTGTTGCTGTGACTTCCTGCTCTGTCACCACGAGCCTCACCTCGGTAGCCACAACCAGCTCACTGCTGGCCACGCCCACACGACACACACACACACACACACCGCAAAACCTCCTGAACATCACTGAAAAGTGGGAGGATTCAGACACATACACACAGGGTCCCCGACCTCACAGACACAGACTGACAATGCATAAAACATCCTGTTTATTTATTGTTATTTTAATGTAAACAAAAGTTGCTTATTGTGGTTTTAAGTTCAAGTTCACTTTAAGATTAAGATCATTTTTTGGCATTTTTGCCTTAATTAGACAGTTATAAGTGGAGAGAG
Organism: Centroberyx affinis; assembly: GCF_046629955.1. Taxonomy (NCBI): domain Eukaryota; kingdom Metazoa; phylum Chordata; class Actinopteri; order Beryciformes; family Berycidae; genus Centroberyx; species Centroberyx affinis. Next base: position 271,836 of record NW_027281581.1, on the reverse strand, counting down.
ACAGGAAAGACTGGGAGAGAGAGAGAGAGGAATGACATGTGACAAATGTTGTGGGCCGGATTCAAACCCAGACCTTAGACCACTGATCCACCAGGATGCCCCCAGAAAGACTAACTTTTAACTAGAAGATTCACACTTCCCAACATCCATCTCCACTACGGTTTCCCTGCAGAAGACACTGACTCCCGGTCCAGGTGGGCCACACCTATCTGCCCCTGCAGCCTGACCCTGCTCCTGCAGTGTTACTGTGAGGGAAACTAGGTGCAAAGAGGCAATTTCTTACTGTGCGATCCAACTATGCTGATGAAATGGAACTTTTGTGGTAACCAAGGAGCTAGTTGGCAATCTCACTTGCTTTCTCATGCATTTTATTCCCATGTATGCTCACTACTCTGAGGAACACACACATTTGTAACTGTTGTACGAAAGCCATAATGCTGTTGAGGGCGTTTGATTACAGGCACTTCAGTGATGCCAGTGGTACTTGGCAGCCACAATGCTGTCATAACCATAACAAGAGTGAAGAACTCCCTCTCTGGTATTAGTGCTGTAATGCCATGTGTGCTATGTGGCAAATGATGAATACTCTCAAAAAAAATCCTACAAAAAACAGAAAATAACAAGATGCAATGAAGTTTTATGGCTCATCATGGAGCGATAAGATCTCCACCCAAACGTGTGTTGTCACCAATTGAAGTAGTTTGGAGAGGAGTGATGTACCTGTTACCAATCTACCGTGTGTCCTAATAGCTTCCTATAGTGTGCACAGTTCCTTCACTAAGCAGTGACCTGTTAGAGTGAGAATGCTGCAATTAAGTAGGTTAAGCACAGTAATGCCTGAGGCCTATTTGTCTTTCATGCCAAGTTGATCTGATTAGCTGGGCTAAATCCAGGGACCTCCCTACACTCCCACTGCACCGCATCCTCACAGGCAGCCTGGGAGCGACACCCTGCTACAAAGAACTAAACGTGTTGTTCATATCCGCTGACAAGTCTATATGTAGGAGGCCCATGGGAAAATACAGCTGCATAATTTCATGCATTGCTACTTTAGTGATATCTGCACAGGCACAATGGGAGAAACACCCCTGCAACAAGGAGCTGAATATGTGGAGGGTTTGATTCCAAAATGCTGCATATCTACATTTACCTTACTTAAAAAAATACTTGAAATTCATCATTTTAGAGTCAAAAATCTATGTTAATGTTACTGGTTAGAATCCCTTTTCCAGTAAGGAAAGGCAATGGGGTTTTAATTCAAAAATGTGAGGTTTGTTTTACATATTTGGCTTTGGAAAGCTCGCTAACAAGGTGAAGAAGTTATTGTTAGGGCTTTAGGAAAATCAAACAAGCAAAGATTTGATTAACCTACTTTTCAACCAATCACCACCTGATTAATTGGCCCTGCACCTGGGTCGCACACGGTGGTGATTGGTTGAAAAGGAGGTCGATCAAATCTTTGCTCATTTGCTTTTCCTAAGTCCCCAGATGTGTGTCTCAGAGATTTGAAATTGAACTGTAAGAACTGAATTTTGAAGTGACGAACTTGTACCTCAAACTAGTTTGAAATAAAAGTTGACAGTTGCAAGCAACAATGACCAAATTTCAGACTATTACGTTCAGTTTAAAATTTGACAATACAAATTCAAATTCCGCAACTCTGTCTCAATTTTTGCCCACAATGATTAAATTCAAGATGTCAAATTCAGTTTCTGCTGGCACTAACAATAATAATAATAATAATAAACTTTATTTGTATAGCACCTTTCATACAAGAAATGCAGCTCAAAGTGCTTTACAACAAAGAAATTACATGCACCAAGTGCTTCACATAAAACTTGATAATAATAGTGAAAATAAGATAAAGATGAGAATAGAATACATAGAATGCATCTTCACATGAAAATAGACAGAATGAGCATAAAAACAGGGATAGAATGCCATAATTAATGTAAAATAAAATGGAGAACTAATCTCTGCCCATACGCACCAACTTCTGTGCAAACCATATCTCCAATGTCTCAAGGCTTAAAAATCCTTTTTTAACTTTAATGTCTTCCCCTTGTGAAGGATCTCATTTAATAGGTGAAAAAATAACGGCTCTTAGCTTTTACCAAGATTCACCTGGTCCTATTTCATGGGAAGAACAGGTACTATTTCTTTTTTTTCTGACAGTAGATAGTGGACAGTGACAGGAAAGAGAGACAGGGGATGACAAGGAACATGTCAGAAGAAGAGCCAGGCTAAAAACCTGCAAAATCAAAAGCGAGTCTTATGCGTTTTAGTCCCCTGAGTCACAGAGAACCCAAGCTGTGTATTTATTTTTTAATCGTTTCCGCCAGCTATGCGAATGAGTCATCAGTCTTCTTTCTTGCAAAAGCTGGATGGTTAACACATATGGGTTGAAGTTGAACTATGGGAAAGAGGCTGAACTATAGCTACATTGTACGGTGATGATGCATTTATGAGTTGCGCACACACTTAACAGACACAAACATACAGGGAACATGCATGTAAACAAGTGCACACTCGCAAACAGACGCACACACACACACACACACGCACACACTCCTAATTAGTGATTTTACAGCAGCCACCGAGTTCTTTCTCTCAGCATCTATCCTCTCTTGTCTCCCAAATCCACCAGGAGAAGCACTCAGTGATGGCACGTCTGTGCTTTCACACCAAATTGGGTTACATTCTCACCCGGCGCAGGTTGCTGCCACTCCAGAGTGCTCTCATTTTTCAGAGCAAGGCTTGTGTGGCCCTATTAAGGTGAAAAGTACATCAAAAAATGGGGGGGGGGATAAAACATATGTTGTCACATGTTTTTTAGATCATGCTGCAAGATGGAGGAAATTTTGCTTTCTGTTTGAAGGGCTTCATACCAAAAAACACTCTATATCCTTTCTGAAAAACTGCCAGAAATGCTTTTGTCAATATTTCCTAAATGAGAGTATTTTCATCTTCAAAAGTGTTAGTATTATGTATGCAATGGTGTTGGGCTGGTTGGCTAATAGTATTCATATAGATAGTATTCAATAGTATTCTATAAGCGCTTGCTCTTTTATAACAGCAATCACTTTCAGAAAAGGTGCCAGTTTTTTTCAAATGTTGGATATCATATTTTGCAATTCGTTTACAAGGTGAAACAAGTTCTTACACGCTGCTGTAAGTTTAAATTCTGCTCATAACCTTTATTACACCTCATCCCTTCTCTCTCTCTCATCTCTCCCGCTCTCTCCACTGTATCTAATGAAGCTCAAACGTTGCAACAATAATTCCCCTGCCAAAAAAATAATCTCACACACAATGTGGCATGTGCACTCCCATAGTTCATGCAGTACTGGGACTTCTCGGCTTTTCTGCAAACTCCACTCCCTCCAAAGTCTGCTCCGAGGCTGAAAAAATATAAGAAAAAAAAATCCCTTTGTTCTTGCGTCCGTCAAGTTTTCCAACGGCATGAATTAATGCTCAAAGACATGGAGCTTGTGTAAAGTTGAATTTGCATGTGAAGTCATCCATGTATGTGAAACTAGTTTGCATGTATACTTTTCTACGTGCAATGTCATGATGTTGATATATTTTTTTGATGACAGCAGCATGGACTAGATGAGTTCCCCCATCAGGACAAGTGAGGACAAGTATATCATATACACTACCAGTCAAAAGTTTAAACACACCACATTTTTCTTTATTTTTACCATTTTCCACATTTTAGAATAACAGTAAAGTCATCAAAACTATGAAATAACACAAATGGAATTATGCAGTGACCAAAAAAGTGTTAAACAAATCAAAACTATCTTATGTTTTAGATTCTTTAAAGTAGCCGCCCTTTGCCTTGATGGAAAGGCAAAGGCTTTGGATAGAAATTCATACATAGGATCAACTTCACTGTTTATATTTGTCTAAGAAACAAATTTCAAGCATTTAAGCAGAAAGCTTTAGATCAAAATGGCTTTAAGAGAATGAAAAGCAAAGAACATTCAATCAGGGGTGTCCAAACTTTTGACTGGTAGTGTAGATCAGATATATCTAAGGAAAAAATGTAAGTACTCTCTAGCAGTCTTTTCCTCTCTCTCTCTCTCTGTCTCTGTCTTGCCATGTGAGTGTAAAGCCATGTGCTTCTAATTGGCATACTTCAAGGCTTACTGCACTTGCTCTTAAGTCGCTCGTACACGGCAGGCCAGCGCTGCGGTGCTTTCTACGGTGCGATCCCACGCCACCTGGGACCGGCTCATCATCGCCTCCATCTTAGCCACTTCCACCGACCGTGCCTGCAAGCTCCAGAGCAGCGGTCAGGTTACCCGCCGACGACACGCTGAGCCCATGATGCTCAAAATGGAAGGTCAAGGTAAATAGGGAAACTCGCAATGAGACTGACACCGCAAACCGCCACCGAAAGGTCACAGGTTTGCTCCCAGAGACAGCCAGCAGTGTCCATTCCTGTTAGAGCGTCCAAGAGCTAGAAGCTAGACCTCTATGAAGCAATCTGGTGAAATGCAGGTATATATATACAGTATATATCTGTGTTTCAGGAGAATATACAGCGCAACAAATTTAATTTACCGCTAAAGTGCTTCCTAAACAAGCAAATAATAAGATTAATGTCCAACACAGAGATGGAAAATATCAGTTCTCTCCCTGTACACAATTTACTTCACTTACTAAGGCAGTGGAGGCAAAATCAGTCCATGTCAGGAAGAATTCTATTGCTTTCTGTTCATTAATTTCATAGTTGATGTGACCTCAATTTGTATAGCTTTCATATATGTGTGTGCATATTGGTACAGCATATCTACAGTCAAAGTAATCTCACAGAATGATGTAAACAATAGAAATAGGTATTTTTTGCTTATGTAGCCCTATGTGAGAATGAATGTAATTTTTGTTTTTTTTGTTTTAGATGTGAATGTTTTGATTTGTAGGTTCTGCCCCTAGTGTCAGGGGAGTCTATACAGGCCTAATCTAGTTAAAGGAAATCAACAACAGGTGTAATCAATGATCTGACGAAGCCCATGGGCGAAACTCTGTCTTTTCAGTTTGCCAAGCTGCATATTTTTTTATTTGAAACATGTAATATATCTTTTTGAGAGTGTGGATTTTTGAATTAAGCCTATTTGAAACCGACGCACCAGAGAAACCTTATTTCATGTCCATTTCCTTACCCAGCATGTGGACTTTCTCATGGATTTTCATTGTACAACAAGAGGGTGGTAGTATGAAATAGATGCTTTATCTCAGAAGTAAATTTATTAGAGGATGTTAGAAAGCTTTGTACACACAAATGCAATAGATACAAAGAGGTACAAACCAGAAAGAGGTACAAAACAAAGAAACACACACTAGCAACACACTCATCCCTTGGCATCTGAATCCCATATTTTTCTGCACCAAATCTGAGCCTCTGTTTTGTATTTTTGTTTGCGTGTCATGATGCTGTATAGCTATGTATAACTCCACATACTTGTCTCCTCTGTCAACAGGGTGTAAAGTGCTAACAAATTACTATCTATGTGATGCTAACAGGCGTTAAAGGATAATACCGCTGTTTTTTTCATGTTTGTGCCAATTGTCTAGGTTACATTCTTCCTGCTGGAGTCTGCACAGTCAGCACAGTTGGAGATATCAGGGCTTGTTTTCCTCCTTTCAGAAGAAGCCATTTTCTGCCATGCATTGTTGTATAGTATGAAAAACAACTTCCAACATACTTGAAAATTGCCCGAGATATATAATCCACCACAGTCAACATGAAGCCTTGATTTGGTTTGGTCAAAGTTTCTGTTCTTAGAGTTACTTCACTGTGCTTGTTGAGTTCAGACAGTGTTTTCATATCAGCACTGCATTAGGTTTGGCTCTGCTTACTGCCAATCACCTGACACCCACAGGAAGACGTGCAAGTCTCCTCCAGGAAATAATCCCTCACAAACATGTCGACTTACAAACTTTACTGTCACAGCCATGTCTTACTATTTACGTCATCTCTGTTAGCAGCAGTTCATTTCGGGCTAAGTTTGACACTGTGACATTAAATGTATTTAAAAAACAAGAAAAAATTGGTAAATGTTTGAAAAATCAAATTACGTGCGACTTGCATTGCAAAATGATTGGGGGGAATGTAAACTAGACATAGACAGTGGTATGGAAATGGACTATAACTCTAAATAACACCTGTATTCTCCTTTAAGAGAGGCTGTTGCCACCACTATCTAGTTAGAAAGTACCAATAATTCAATACAATCTTTTATCATGTGTCAACAGAATCATATCGTGATAAAACAATGATATCGAGTTATCAGGATACACAGTGCTGTCGTCTAAATTAATGATAAAAAGCAAACACTAATTCGAATCTTTCATGAAATGAGATCTGAAATGAATTGAATGAATATTATTTGAAAATTAGAGTCCCATCTTGCGTTTTTAATGATGTGGCTGGACTTTTTATTAATTTAAGCACTCATTTATTTATTTATACAAGCTTTTTATTTATGCACATTAGGCATCTACCAGGCCTGTTTTATATGGGCTCTAGAGCCATGGGGTCCTCAGTTTACTGTTCTGGGATCTATTTATTCATTTATTCTTTCTTACTGTATTAATTTCCGACTCTTTTATGTCATTTGCTGTATGTGTTCAGTCTGTTATAACTTGCTGCAAACATATTGCGTTATTGCATTGAATTGAATTGAATATACTGCAGTTAAATGCGATGAACATCAATCTAATAAGGTGATTTAGTTAGCAGATATCGCTCTATATATAGGGTTAGGGTCAATATTTAAATAATTTTTTAGGCATGTAATGCAATATTAATTTAGTCCGTGTCGCCCAGCTCTAGCTGGTGGGAAGGTATCGGTGGTTATCAGTGCTGATAAGCCGGCATGTCTGCACTTCCTGATGTTTTATCTCCTCCCTCCTGACCCTGAGAGGGAGTCTGCAGCAGATGAGGGTCTCATCTTAAAGCTCTAAATTTAGATTTAAAGGGGCTTAAAGGAGAGTGTTAAGGCAGTGATTAAATCTGTACTGAGCACTTTGTCAGTCCACTTCATTTACCTTGGTTAAGTGGAGCATTTCACTGAGTATTTTCAATATATCTTGACCCAACCAAACCTTCATGTCAAGTCATGAGTTTTTTTCCTTAACCCCTTTATTGTACTGATATAGCAGCTGAAAGTATCTGGGCAGATAAAATGTCCTCAGAGAGAAACTGGGTCATTTATAGTTCAACTGATATCAGAGTTTGTTTGAATAGATATTTATTGCAATTATTGCAATACTACACTGGTTGTCTATGGGAAGCCCTTAACCCTTAACATGAATTGATTCTAATCCAATATATTGATTAGATTCCACATAAGGGGTTTCAGAGGAGAGTTTTACTGTCATATGATGGTCTAGATGTTGCTTAAGGTCCAGACAAGAATACAATTCTGGGATCAACTCTGAATACTTTATTTGGTATTAAATAGTCAAATTTAAAGATATTGAATGGCGGCGCAAAATATTGCCCATCGGCAGCTTCAGTCCGAAAATACCAGTACCAACCCTGAAAAACCCAAATGAGTCGAACTACAAAGAAGCGTCTTCAAGGCTTGGTGCACATTACCTCAAATAGATTTACTTTTATTCATGACAACTTAAGATAAAAGAATTCTCTGTGAATAATTTTTCCTCCTTAAGTTACACAGTGCAGCTTTTTAAAACTATATATTTTTGATATTTTGTCAAGAAAGTTGGAAAAAACATAAACATCACCAGACTGTTCTATCTAATTGCAAGGTTTTCTTTAAATACTTTTTGCATTTCAGTGGATCTCTGTGTGGATTTATCTCTGACTGTGCTCCGCTTTAACAATCAGAAGATACAGGCTCTTATTGTGTTGATGGTCCTTGGATCCCCCGTTGAAGTACTGGCTGCCTCCCTTCCTCTCTCCCTCTCAAAAATCCTAAAATTGTCGCTGGTATTTTGGTGATTTTATAAATATTTTAATGTGCATTCCTATCTCGATATCATCAAGAGTTCAGTGCCACAAGAGGAGAGATTTGGCCATATTTTACCAATGGCTATCTACTGTTTTGGTAAGGAAAGTGCAAAACAAAATGTTATTGATTATGATTATTAATAGTAGTAGTAGTACTGTTCTGATTCTGATTCTTATCATTATTGTAAAACTGTTTCCCCCACTTCCCCCACTGTTCTGCAGTAAGATTCATCTCGGATCACCAGGATCACATATGAAAGCATGAAGAAATTGCTTTGCTGTTGAGCTCCTCGGTGCCTGTATTGTCGCAGGGTGTTCCTGCTGGCCGGTCGGACCAGGGCTTTGAAGGGAAACCTATTTATAAACTAATTCAATACAAATGGATTCGGCATGGAGCCACTGTGTACACACGCCCTGCTAATTTAAACCACATAGAAGTAGAGGATGGTATTAATCGCTATTTATAAAATGGCCTGATTTCCGCAGGCAGGAATTCCACGATAGAGGCGATACATTGATCTATTTAACAGATTTGTGTGAGTTGGTAGGAAGTCGGCTATAGGGGTGTTGGTGCATGAGCAGATGATTTAAGGCAGTGGTTCTCAACGTGGGGTCCGGGGACCACCAGGGGTCCTTGAGGGGGTTCCACGGGGTCCCCAGCAAATTGATGAATTGTTAAACTTCACCATTATTTCATTTACAAGAAGTTAACGCAATTAGAGAATGTAGAAGAATAACTGTTTTGATCATAGTTTCTCTGTTATCTCTCTGCCTACAACACAGATACTCATGGAATTCTGCACATAATCATATCTAACAATAAAAATATTCTCAGATTTGGGTTTGAGAGACAAAATCTTATCAAATGGGGGTCCGGGGCCCAAATGTGGACAAAATTAGGGGTCCTTGATATGAAAAAGGTTGAGAACCACTGATTTAAGGTACAGTGAAGAAGAATTCTAGGTATATAAATACATAGATTTATAGTAATAATCTGTGACAATTTCATATTTGTCTGTTTTTCTACTCTTTATCGCCGATTGATAGAGCACAACAGTGATTTGAACTATTATATCCAGTTCATGAAAGCGTTTCCATTGTCTGTTCCAAACACCCGGTGTCTGGGAAAAATCCTCTTGCGAACAGGAAGGTTTTTTACGTTTCTGGTTTGTTTGGAATAAACAGAAGAAGAAGAAGAACTGCGTAGTTAGCATGAGCAGCGATAGCCACCATGGCTGAACAGACAAAGAAAAGAGAAACTCAAACTGCATCAACAGAAAAACCCAAGCTCCGCCCACCCTGTTTGATTGACAGGTGATCTCTGGGAAGTGAAGTGCAGAAACACCACAGCAAAGAGCGCTTAGCAACAAAGATGTCACCAAAATAAAAAAATATACAAGAATCTTGCACATCACCACTTAAACCAATGCACTTTAGTTTTGGATAAGATTGAACTGGAAGACATGTAGTGAGAAAGCCATGCATGGGAATTCAGTTGTAATGGGAAATTAGAAATACATTGATCAATTTAAACAGTTGCCTAAGTTGGTAGTGTGTCTGCTAATGTGTTTTGGGTGATTTCTGCACTTGGGTCGATTCTTTAATGTACAATGTACCAAGTGACACAATGAGCTAGCAAGCAGATTAAATTGGTAATGAGGTTACACGCAAGTACATGCTGCTGCACTCCTGATCTAAATCACTGCAGCTCTGTATCCAAACTAAGAGACTGTAGAATACTTTGAGACCCCCCCCCCCCCCCCCCCAAAAAAAAACCCTGTTCTGTTTTGAAAAATATCATGACCACTGGCACTTCTGCAGCACCGAGAGCCTCGTAAGTAGGTATTAATGTTAATAAGACAAAAATAGCTGCACGGTGGGCAAAACGATCCAATGGGAATGCAGGCAGTTTTTCACCGAGAGGCAGGGAGGTGATTTGTATTCCCCTGACGTTCCCCTCCAGCCTTGGCGTTTTTGTCAAGTCTGAGTTCAATTCAGGAAAGCTCCACTTAATTTTTAAGCAAATAAAAGTCATAAATATTACATTGGAAGGGTATACGAACAGGCCCCGAAACTGCTTAGCTGATTTTTGTGCTCACGGGGCATCGTTCTTACAAATAAAAGTTATAAATATTTTATTGTAAAAGTATATAAACAGGCCTGAAATCGCTGAACTGATTTTTTTCCGCACATCATCAGTTCTCATGATTCACAATCGATTGGAAGGCCCAGTTAACTGGATTAATAGAGACTGATTTTCGTTTAGTCGTAGCTGTTAATAAAACACACGGGATGTCTTCAGGAGCACTTTAGTAATTTGGATTTAACATATCCAGGGGATATATGAAACAATTATTCATTAGGCTGTTTTTTTTTTTTTTTCCATGTTGGGATGACTTTAATGCATTGAGATTTAATCAGCGAAGACCAATTTAATCGCAGTGAGTTGGAAAATACCACAATCTGATATGTTCATCTGCCTCTAAAACCACCCACCGTACAGAATGGCTATTTATATTTCTATTAGGTTTCTCTTTTGTTCCAGATCCAGAGAATTCAAGATATAAATATAAAATATAAATATTAAACACGCAGTTAGTCAGTAATTATTGAAGCATACAATGGGCAGGAAAGCTGATACTTGATGTGACAGCAAGCACCTGAAACACAGTGATCCCTACCTGCAGTATAGCAGCAAAAATGACTTTTTTTTACAAGGTGTACTTTACAATAAGCTGCATGTAACACAATAAGGGATAAAGGGAGGAGACGGTGAAGTAAGTTAATAGATGAAATGACAGGCAGAGGCGACATCAAGGACACCTCTCTATTGAAAGCACAACCATGAGATTTAAGTGACAAAGCTGCTTTTGACATCTGGCTCTGTGCGGGCGATCAGAGCCATTCAAAAGTCGATGTATTCATCCATCACAGTCAGGCTGAAATCCAAGCTGGAACAATAGCAGAGTTACAAAGACAATTAAGAATTTTCTTATAATGTATTTTTGCAAGATAGGCCTATAATAGCAAAATAAATCTTGTCTGCGAGATATTGGCACTCAAAAACTGTCTCTTTCATGGTAACAGATGTGAGGAATATGTCTCCACCTGTCACTGATGTAACAATATGTGGCATCTGTTGAATTAAGCCAAGTTTCTCTCCTCCCTATCAAATGAATTTAGTCTGATTATACATACTTTAAGAATTAACCAATACAATACTTTATCAAAATTGTTCCCTCTAAAGATGATAAAATGCTGAATTTAGCAACTCATGTCTGTGATCTAAACAAGAATAATAGAAGCTTTGCGGTTTGTCACAAATCTCCTAGCAACCACAACTGGCGTCATCACGAAGGTTAACTGGAGAAGTGGCTATGTGCAAATAATGGTTAAAAACATAACCAGGCTAGAAAAAGAGAGATACTTGGAAAAGCTTGTTGTGATGTGGGTGTACGTCAGTTCAGTTTAATTATGAGTAAAAACGAATAGTCTGATATGGCGGATCTGTCAGCAAATTTAGGTCACTGTGACACAGAAAACTGTCCTGTCTTACTCGCTTCTACTCTAAAATACAAGTTGTAGCTTGAGAAGAGTCAGCAGTTGGTTTTTGGCTTTGTTAGCTAGCTAACTAGTCAGCAGGCTAATTTAGCAAAGCAACCAATATTAATGTTAACATGCGACAACTAGCCATTTATAGCTTTTGGTTATATTAGCTAGTGGGCAAATCAGACATGTTAACAACAAGACAGTGAAGATGCTATGGTTAGCTAGCCAACAAGCGGACATTACGTCTTTTCACTTTCGCTGAGGACCTCCATGGCCAGGGTGCATTACATCAGCTGAAAGCCCTCTATAATCACAAAAATGTAAATAAATAAACACAATCAGTTCTTGATGCAGATGCTGCTGTTGTTCTCATATTTGATGCGAGCATGCCTTACCGACATTTACTACAAGGAAAAGACGTTACAGATTACATTTTATCTTTAAAGCGCTGTAGTGTTCCCTCTTTCTCCGTTCCATTTATGTCTAGGTAGTGTCACCTTGGGGTGCTCCTGAGACTGTGTCACCCACCCACTGTCACCAGCTGCAGCCTGCACAGGCGGCACGGGACAGGAAGTGGCACAGGAACAGGGAGGACTGCCTCTTTCGCCTCACCAGTAGAGTCTCTGTGCCTCTAATGGAAGCCCGCTGGGCCATGTTTAATGCATTGGACTGCATTAGTGCTCTGGGTCCTTCTGACATCAGTTTACCTCCCTTGTCACCATGAGAGCCGGGCCCTTTACTGAGGTTACAAGACTCATTTTAACCAGAGGAGGAAAAATGCAATGCAGAGTGTTGCATTAAAAGGAAAAATTGCGGTACAAAAGCGACTCCGATGACGACAACGTTCTCTTGCTAAGATCTAAAAGCTGAACTGACGCTGCTGACTTACATCAGCAATGTGTTTCAGCCCCCAGCTTTTGTTTGACTTTCTATGTTTATTTTTCATAAACAAACACTAGCACACGTATGAACAAGCGTGCACACACACACACATGGACACACAGGCACATAATCTGCACACAGCAGTGCATTGGTGATGGATTTTTGATGTGTCTGTCTCCGTCCCTTCAAATAAACAACAACTAATCAAAGCTTATAAAGTAGGAATCATTCCCTGATACCTTGTGACATACTGAATGTCCAAACTGTCACTGAGCTGCATATCACTGTAAATGAAATATGTTCCACTTCTCTGTAAACCATCCTAAAGACTTACTGATGTATAAAATAGGACATATAGAGAAATAGAGAAGAGAAATTTGTAGCATTGCCAGCAAATTAGCTGTACCCCACGACTACTGGATGTCCTATGTGTATCTATAGGCATCCTGAGCTAAAATGCATCAGATATCAACATGAAAACTGTAATTTGCCCGCTCTGATCCTCCATTTACAGAACTAAACATACAGTACTGATCTGGGCCAATCCAACAGAGGCTGGCAGCCAAACTGGGGCTGGATGGCAGGCCACTGCGTGAGGGGAAAGGGGACTTAATCCCTGGGCCAGTCCTTAGTGATACGTCAGCGAAATGTTAAAATGTCAATGTGTCTGAAATGCTGGACATCTAATGTGGGGCAAGAGTACAAGGAGAGACAGAAGCAGGGGAAATACTCCGGTCTACTGTCCAGTAAAACACTGAAATGTGGAGCAAACCAAGGTAACCTCTCGCAGCGACCGTGGCCCTGAATACTTTAATTACAAAACGCACACAGGTCATCCCTGTGCTTTACATGGAGCTAAGGCTGCGTTCACACTGCGGCTGAAAGTGTCCCTGTTGTGATTTTTCCCCTCATATGTGACACAGATCTGATGTTTTCTGATCACTGTGAACTGCAAAAAGCTGCAGTTTTTCCAACTCTGACCTGGGCCACATGGACACTACCAGTCAAAAGTTTGGACACATTTTTACCATTTTCCACATTTTAGAACAATAGTAAAGAAATAACAAAAAATGTAATCATGCCCAATCATGACCAAAAAAGTGTTAAACACATCAAAACTATCTTACGTTTTAGATTCTTCAAAGTGCCTTGATGGAAAGGCAAAGGCTTTGGAAAGAAATTCATACATAGGATCAACTTCACTATTTATATTTGTCCAAGAAACACATTTCAAGCATTTAAGAATAAGCCTTTAGATCAAAATGGCTTTAAGAGAATGAAAACCTTTGTTCATTCAATCAGGTGTGTCCAAACTTTTGACTGGTAGTGTATATCAGATATATCTAAGGAAAAAATGTAAGTACTCTCTATCAGTCTTTTCCTCTCTCTCTCTCTCTCTCTCTGTCTATGTCTATGTCTTACAAAATAGAATCCTGAGGTATGCAACCTGCATGCGTTGCCATGACAATAACTAAATCTTACATCAGTCAACTGACACAACGGTCATAATTGTGGCACCCACAGCAGCTTGGTTAAGGCAGGAGGTTATGGAGGACAATGAGACAGAACAATGGGAAAAATCTTAAATAGAGGACTTGATACATGACGAAAATGCAAAAGCACATAATGTAACCAACATGTGTTCCAAACAATTTCAAGTGAATTGAATATTGAATATTTGACTCTTGTTCCATGTTAGCTAGAGCAGGAGAAATGTAGGTACAAAACAGATGTGATGTCTTTTGTTGCTGTAACCCTGTTAGGGTTGCAAAATTCTGGGAATTTTCAAAGTTGGAAACTTTCCATGGGAATTAACGGGAATTTATGGGAATTAACGGGAATTTATGGGAAAAAACGGGAATAAACCTGGAATTTATGAAATTGAAGGTATGCTCTTAATAGGGAACTTAAATATAGTTGGGGAAAATATATTTTAGCATAATCCTGACTAAAACAACCAGATATCATGCAAGTACAGTTGAATATCTATGCTATTCCTCAATCACATGCACACATAGCACACTGCTTACTGCAGGGCTATTGAGACCACGCCCCCTACATGCACTGTGCATTCCTGTGCATTTTTGTTAAATTTTGAATGGGTTGGGTCGGGGGGATGAGTAATATTTAACTCAACATTCATGTTTTTGTTCTTCAATGAAAGAATTGATTGTTCAATAAAATATTTAACACTTGATAAAGTTCTACTTACAAATAAATCTGTTTTAATTGTATTATTTTGGATGGATGTCTGCTTATAACAAAACAAATATTTATGCTTGGATATGATACCTTTCCATTAAATTACCCTCAATTCCCAGTTAATTCCCATAAATTCCCATTAATTCCCATAAATTCCCATAAATTCCCATAATTCCCATGGAAAGTTTCCAATTTGGAATATTTCCAAAATCCCCCAGCTTAACTTCCCATGGAAATTTACCGGAAACTTTCCGGAAATTTACCGAAAATTTTCCACCCCTTTGCAACGCTAAACCCTGTACACACGTCTTTTCAACATCGCTGTAAGTTCATACTGGTATCACATATGGGTTAGTAGAACAGATATGAATAGTCATCTAAAAAAAATCAGATATGAGCCACAATGTGGAATTGAGCATGCAGTGTGAATGTAGCCTAACTCGCTAGCGGTGCTACCAGTCTGTCTTTATGCCTGTTCATCACAAAGTTACTGGATATGAGGAAGACATAAAGACAGGTTAACAAAAACACAAAGTACATGTGTAGACTTGGTTCACCAACAACCTAAGAATATGTGGTTTGGATGAGAATCTATGAGCGAGTCTGTACCTTGCTAATACCTTCCTGTGTTTTCCCTGTTTAGCCCCACCTCTCCATGTGCATCTATGAACAAACAGTTGTCATTTTGAGTCCAACACACCACAGTATGATCTGCCTATCTCCCAGCTGGTCTCAGGATAACGTGCTCAGCTCGTACAGTCAGAATACTAGATGCAGAACACAGACCCACACACACACAAGTGAGTCACACGTGTTTCTGTTACTGTATGTAGGTTGATTTTTTCCTCCACCATTAGCTTTACTTCAAAGCCGTTTTTTTTGCTGCTCCAGTCCCCTGGGCTCCTCCGTCCTCTTTTCAGGGTTTGTCTCCCCCTTCAACAGCTATGCAGTGAAGGGATCAATTACACAATGCATCTGTCTGAGCAGAATTACTATAAACAAGCTATGGCTCCGAGTTAGCACTCCCACATAACACTTGGTCATTAGACTCACTTTATACCATAGACTTTCATCCTTAAAACAGTATGTAGCATTTCTGCAACTGCTGCACCATTACCACCAAGAAATATAACTCAATGCTGCGCTAAAGGGAGTCTGCAAATTCGTGCTTAAAAGTCATGAGCCTTTAAGCTAGACTTACACTACACATTTCAGGCTCCCTCTTCCAGAGCGCCTCATGTTTTTAATGTGCAATAAATTAAAAAAAGGAGATTGACTAAGCAGAACAACTACATCTAAACATGTAGGCTATTATCGATGATGTTCGCCATGTCAGCTTTCATATAAGATGCGTTTCATTCCGGAATGAGATTTGAAAAGAATTGACACAGACTCAACAAAACCATCACAAAACGCTTGCAGGAATTAAAGGAAAGCACATCATGGGTTACTATTACAGTTGTGAGTCATTTTAAGACCTATACTCACAAAATAGGTGCATTTTTCTGAATTTAATTATCTGCTTTTCAAATATTCACTGAATTTAAGGAAGCAAGGCTTTGCAAAAATGGATATATACAGCAACATTTTGGAATGACAGCCTTCCTATTTGGTTGACTGCTGCTAACAGACTGTAAAACACTAGGAATTAATAAGTTTAACACTAGCAGCACTGTAGTGTTATCTGCACCCTTCAAGTGCCTGAATGGGTGGTATGTATCCATGGAGAGGGAGGCATTAATTATGTCTAAACACAAAGGAGGCTGGACACTTTAAGAGTGTGACAGCATGTATTTGCCACAGATAAAAAAAACAAAATGTTAGAGGAGAAGGGGGGAGAGGGAGGGAGAGGCCGCCAGTGTTCAGAGAGACGTAACAACATTATTCCAGGGTGCGCTCCCTGGCAAGGCCCGCTATCCTAAGGGGCGGTGATATTCATTCACCGATTCTCCCGGGACACACTCCTTTTACAAAGTGCTCATTTTAAGAGACAGTTGATATAAATAGGGACTAAAAATACCAAGGAGCCCAAGTGCCAGTGTTTTTAAAATATGCCTGTGCAGGGTGTGTGTGTGTGTGTGTGCATAATGCAAGTGGGAGTAGGGAATCAGCTGGCTGATTGGGCAGTGGAGGGAGGGGGTGGGGGGGTGGGGGGGGGTGACAGAGCTCCATTCATTAGGGAGCAAGAACAATACAACAACAGAGACCCCACGAGGCACTCGAACTCTACTCCACCGAAGCAAACTGGATCTGCTTTTATTCAAACTACCTGTTTTCCATTAAGTTAATTAAGGTGTGTGGATCTCCAGAGACAAACAAACAAAAGTAAAAGCATCCCCTTTCAGGCCCAGTCACTCTGTCACTCAGCATGCAGGAGAGGGAGAGAGAGGAGAGGGAGAGGGAGAGGGAGAGGGAGAGGGAGAGGGAGAGGAGAGGGAGAAACGAGAAACGAGAGATGGGCCAGTGGAGGCTCTAATTGGCTGGAGGGCCATGGTGCAGCGTGTGGCGGCGGGTCAGCTGTGGCCCGCCGACGCTGACACAGTACCCCTCTGATAGGCCTGTTAATGAAGGGGGGGTGGGGGTGGGGGGTGTGCGGGGGGGGCGCCAAAATAACACTCCTCTCTTTCTTCTTCCTCCTCACTTCCTGCTCTCTGCATGCATCGACCTCTCCGACTCGTCTCGGGTTTTCACGCCTCGCCGTTTCATTCTCTCATCTTCACACAGGCGGATCATCATATAAGCCCGTACAGAGCCGACCTGTCTGTGAATTAGGCGCTCATTATCTCCTGCTCCTCTGAGGAGTGTCGAAGCTCTTGTGATTGTCAATGGCTGGCTCTCCAATAGAGATGGGACCGGAACTGATCGCTCTCTCTGTTTGTGTGATTTGCTGTTGGTTGGGCATCACAGACATTTACATATAACACAGGCCCTACAGATAATTCTCCTTTTCTGCAAGGACTCTGTCATCTTCTCATTAGCCGTCTCAATAAATCCACCCCCTTGGCTTTCTTACAGCATCACTTTTCTCTTTTTTTTTTTTTGCTTTTCCCATGTCATTTTCCCTCTTTTCCATCTTTTTTTTCCCCATCTCTGTCTATTGCTCCATCTCCAAGTTTCCCTTGAGGTTTGTGAGCGTTTGTCTCTGCATGGTTGAGGAGGGCCTCTGACTTGCTGGCCCCTGAATGCAAAATGAATCTAAAAAAATTATACAAAGACCAACTGGAGCAATCGTAAATCTCGTGGCTTAGAGTGTAACGTTTCATGGCCACAATGAGGAAGAGCTGACCCAGGGCTTCTATGGCTTAGATGCACAGCTCAGTTTCTCTATTTTCATATCTCTTTACCCTCTTGGCCACTTTAATGTCCCATAGGAACTAACAACAGAGACAAACACCCTAGGTTATTTACTAGATACTGGAAATTTAAGAAATGGCAATCGCAGCCAGGGAATAAGCTGCTTATGCTAAATGTTCACATCATCAAGCAAGCAGAGCCTCATGATCTATTTAGATTCACCACAGTGTAATATTTCCGATGAGAATAGCACATTCTGATTATAAAATGACGTCTCAAAAGCTTTTCTCATGAC
Source organism: Centroberyx affinis (assembly GCF_046629955.1). Lineage (NCBI taxonomy): Eukaryota > Metazoa > Chordata > Actinopteri > Beryciformes > Berycidae > Centroberyx > Centroberyx affinis. The sequence goes on along the minus strand of NW_027281581.1, from coordinate 253,627 downwards.
CGCTTTTCTTCTGCAGTCGTGTGACCTCATTTCAGGAAACAAAGAGGTTTTCTTGTCTTCCTGCCTGGATAATCTGATTTGAGAAGATCCTGATGTTACAGAAACACTGTGGTGAAGGGAAGAAGAAGTGGGGGGGGGGGGACTGCAGAGCAGAGGGGCGGAGAGGCTCATACGGTAAACGCCAGGGTGAATGTACTTTCAATTCAACCAAAGCTTGGTCCCTAAATAGATTTGTATGTCCTATCAGTTTACTATTGATTTTTTTGTAGTAGTAATTTTGGTTGTGAGACGCAGGGCCAACTCCAGGATCAGTTCTGGTAGTTTTGCAGTTTAAGAATAATTTAAGTGGATATCTTTATAGTGATATGGACTATTGTGCTGTAATTGGGATGAAAAGGGATGCTTATCTCACGATACGATTCGATACACGGTATGGTGTTCATGATTCGATACAACCACGATACAATGTAACAAATGAAAGTTATGTGCAGAATTATGTTTATTTCTGAGACACAAATCTTTCTACCAATGGCACCGGCTTGCTAGAATGTAAACTTTAAAAATGTCATTACAAAGTGCAAATAATATAATTTGGATGGAGATGAGCAAACTGATTTGTCTGATTTGTGATTACTAAAGTAGAATAAAATGCTAATATCATGATTAATTTTTCAGCACCACAATACGTATTGGCACATTTATGTATTGCTATTGATATTGATATATTAAATTTTGATATATTGTCCCATCCCTAGTAATTGCCATTCTTTTGGGGGCAGGCTGAGCAACAAGTCTATGATAAATTTTCATTATTGTACATTTTCATAACTGTGAAGACACCTGTCCATCTACACTGTGAATGAAACCCTGGTCCTACTGTATCTTGAATAAACAAATGCTGCATTAACCAATAAAAAGCAGCTAAACTTAACATTCTGAATTGATTGAATTGAAAGTGAACTGACCCCAGTGCTGGTAAACACAGGCCGGCACAGCTGTAACACACAACCACACAGTTCTGGCACAGAAGAGAAGGAAAGCCAAGGAGAGGGCAGGAAATGAGGCTCTGGCATCTTGTTTAGTACAATCCTTTGGGATTGGTGTCTGGCTCTCTAAGTGCTGACCTGTCAGAGCCAGGATTGGGTTGTCCATACGAGAAGGGATCAAAAATCATGAATAAATGAGCAGGGGCTTTGGCCTTGGGCCCACGGTGCTCAGAAAGACTCAAGACACCAGGAAGGATTAGGTTTTGTCCTCATACAACAGTGGACTGTACACATTATTTACCCATCAGTTTATCTTGTGTTTAATTTAAGCTACTCACAACTCGCCCCATGAATGCAGACACTTAAATGTGTTGATATCACCGGCCAGCCAATATCTCTGTTTCTACTTTTCATTGTGTGACTGCCTCTGGGCTGCAATCCCCGCAGGGCCGACCGCTCATTTAGGACCTCTGCTAGTAAATATCTTTGTTTGTGTGACGTTTGAATGAGTACTGTATAATCCTTTCTGTGCTATGGAGCATGAAACGCTAATCTCCCGCAGATGGTCATGTGTTAGTTCAGGCAGGTGGAGGGCATATGGACAACAGACCACTAACCCAAATGCTGCATCCGCCACGTAGGAGGCAACTCAGAAGGCCTGGCGCGCCACTTCCTCGCAGCCTGCCAAGCGCTACCCGCTGTCCAAGGCCCGATCACTCAGAAGTACGAACACTAGACTTTCATACATATCCACTTATACAGCTTTTCTTGGGGAAAATTGAGGTTGAAGAACTGGCAGGCATGACTATCTAATCCCAGCTTTAGGGATGTTCGCCCGGGGAACAGAATCGATGGCAAATGAGGGGACACTGCAGCCGCCCATAGCAACAGATGAGAGCGCTGTCTTGTCTGACATCAGGACTCATCCAGGGAGGAGGGGAATACGTGTTGGAGAGCCACGCTGCGCACAGCCCTTTATATCTTGAGCCTTTTATTCCTTTTAGCCCCGGCGCCTCGCTGCTGCGGCTGACTCAGTGGCTGGTCCTTTACTGACCATCACAACAGCGGGTCAGGCTGACTGTGACATGAAAGCCACGCCGGGCCCCAGGGCAGCGGAGGAGCGAGTGCTGCTCACATCACCAGCGAGGCCACCTCAGAGCAAAGGAAGGGTTTGTCTACAGCTTATGAATCTTCAGCCGTGAACAAAAGAAATGTCAGTGTTACACTACATGACGGCTATCCTTCTGTTTGTAACTATCTGTCGTTTTGTTATGGAACAGTTCACCTCAAAATCAGTCATTCTGTCATTATCTGCTCTAGAGCTGCAACGATTAATCGATTAGTTGTCTATTAAATTAATCGCCAACTATTTTGCTAATCGATTAATCAGTTTGAGTAATTTTTTAAGAAAAAGAAGTCAAAATTCTCTGATTCCAGCTTCTTAAATGTGAATATTTTCTGGTTTCTTTACTCCTCTATGACAGTAAACTGAATATCTTTGGGTTGTGGACAAAACAAGACATTTGAGGACGTCATCTTGAGCTTTGGGAAACACTGATCGACATTTTTCACCATTTTCTGACATTTTATAGACCAAACAACTAATCGATTAATCGAGAAAATAATCGACAGATTAATCGACAATGAAAATAATCGTTAGTTGCGGCCCTAATCTGCTCACCCTCATCTCAGTCAAAACTCCAGTGAAGATTGTAGGAAAACCAAATATGCTCCAAGTTAGCTATTGTAGCTCCATCTCAGCATTCTCCCAAAATATTGAAGTTAGCAGGACCATCTTTTTACATCTCCAAAATAAGCTTAAAATGTCCATCAAATTCCCCCAACAATAGGAACAATACAATTTACTGCAGTTTACCGATGTGACTGGGTGCTGAATCCCTCAATATATGAACTAATAAAGATTACAGGACAGCGCTCCTTTATGTATATTTATTTATCCGCATGGACATTTCAGGCCAGACGCTGTTCAATGACAAATTTCTCCAAACAGCTTGTGCAGCATAATCCAAGTGTTTTGCAGCCAAAGAATTGCACTGTGGGTCCAAAAGTCCAGTATTTGGCTAACTGTGTGTTTGGATGTCCTACGAACTTAAATGGAGTTTTGACTAACATGAGGATGAGAAGATAATGGCTCCTCAAAAATTTTGATTTTGGGGTGAACTATTCCTTTAACAGCCTGCTCCACCGTGTGATAGATCTCACTCTAACAGTGAATTTAGTAAAGATAATGGCCTTAATTGTAATGAAAATCTCTTTTGTTAACACTCCTGTCCCTTGTCAATCAGTGCATGTCATGTTCAATTTACAAAACGAAGGATTAACTCAGCAGCCTGGTAATGCAGGGTGCTTTTGTTGTAGAAAAATAGTTAAGATGCTGTCTGTTGTGATTTGGAATTTATTAGTCATGATATTATATCCTTGGAGAAATTTTTATGTTCACAGGCTGCAAATTCTCTCCATGCTGAATGTGGGGTCAGACGTACAAACCATGATTCTTGTACTGAGTGTGTACATGAGTGCCTCGCACTGTTGTTTAAACCACTGCTGCTGCCATTTTTGCGGTTTGATCGCTCAGCAGCCGGTCATGATTTGTCCCAGAGTGCCGCTACACTCCCGGCTGCCGACCGCATTTAGACTTCTTCCTGCAAATAAATCCTGCTAAACAAACAAGCTGTTACTAGTGTTCCTCCTAGATCTCAATTCTGCCACCAAGCCTCACAGGCTAAAGCAGGAGAGAGAGGGGTGTGGGGTGGGGGGGGGGGTGTGGAGGTGGAGGTGGGTTGTATTCAGTGAATGACCGGTCTGGAGAGAGAGAGATGATGAGCAGAGATGACAGAGCGACACAGCGGAGGTAGAGACAAAAAGAGGATGATGCTCGGTGGGATGTTGATGGAGCGCGAGGTGTGCTAGTGTTCAGCTCCGCTCTCTCTTGGCCTCAGTCAAGACGGCTCCCTGTTGGTCCCTATGGAGCTCAGGATGGGGCTTAGTGTACGTCAGCCAAGAGCACGGTGACATATGTGCCATTATTTATAGCCAGCAGATCCGCTGAGAGGCCCAGGGGCTGCTTAGAGAGGTATTATTTGAGAGCCCAAAGACCAACCTGGCCACCATCCAACCCGCAGGACATTTACCAGCGAAAAGACCAATAACACCAAACACATGCACAGGGGCAACAGATATCCTCTCCAGAGAGGCGGTAATGCAGCCATCTGAATACAATTACAGTTAAGATAATCGACCGAGCGCTGAGACCAGTATTTAGCAGATCCCGAGACACCAGTGCAGGGAGGAGACAACGGCAGGAATATCAGACAGCAGGAAACAAGTCTGTCATTCCTGGATCACAGTTTCTGCAATGTGGCGATACAAAAAAAAAAAAAATAAATAATAGAAAATCAGCCCTCTTATGTGGCCCTTACTGAGCACATTTCATGCTTTGCAGTCGAGAATTCACACTCACATCCCATTAAGTGCACCAATGAGGTAAAGCAAGTCATAGCACTGAGGAATTTAATCTATGATTACCAAGGGATTAGTAGTTTCACTGGCGTTGGTCTGGGATTGGTTTCATAGCCAACTCATAGTGATGGACAAAGAGGTGGATTAACGTCCCCTCCCCCAACAATGGTTCAATCCGGACATGGTGCTGTTCTGTTCCTCCACCCCATAGCTGATTGCCAGAGGCAGTGATCTCTAGCATGGGTGTCACTAAGACGCCAAAATATGTGTAATGTGCGGAATGGTTAATGGTAAGTCAATTAGGGGTATAACTCTAATCCCTGTGAGGCAAAGGTCATCCCTTAGTAGACAGTGGGATTAGGGCAGGAGGTTCCCCTGGCCTGGCTGGCGTGCCGCAAGACTGCAGAGCTTCACCTGACTCCACACACACACACACACACACACACACACACACACAGCTACCTGCCTATATATTACATCTGCTAAATCCTGCAGCACTATAAACAACTTAGACCCATCAGGCCCATCTGTGGCCGTCTCATCTGTGAGGGTCTGAGCGAGGCGGCAGCAGCAGCACCGAAGCAATTTATGATTCAAGCTTCATTCCCCCACTGGTTCCCTGATCAAGGAGCAGAGGGGGAAGTCAAGGTCATGAACTCTGAGGCTTCTTGTTGAGGCCACACACCTTCGTGACACTTCGGCTCCAAGGTGAAAACAAGACAAAAAGGTTAATCTAATTCCAATGCTCACACTGCTCAATAACCAAGATGCAAATATTATCAAGCAGGTGGCTAGCCTCAGGCTGATGCGCCTAGTGCCCAATATGCTGCAAGAGGTCTGCTGCAGTTTCAGGTTAGGCTGTCTCAGGCATTTAATCAATTGAATTTGTCATGAAATTGGCATACAACTCAAGTTTCATGCGCCTTTCCAGCCCTTTACGACTACCGGCGCCGAGGTGTATCCGTCTGCTGGTGCAGCTGAGAGCAAACACAATATGAAAGTGAAGTATATGCGGAGGTAAAGTGAATATTGACCTGCGATGGTGATTAAACACTCCAGCAGTACTCCATTTGTCAGGCAATAAGTTCAGCAGCATTAATGGGCCACTGAGAGCTGTTATGGAAGCGAAGTAGCTAAGAGGCGGTTCGCCTTTTTTTCATTTTTTTTTTTTTTTTTTTTTACTTGTGAATCTCTTCGCCTACATTAACATCAGCGGATCTTGGTGAAATAATTGAAATGCTCCGTGATGATATCTCCGTTCCGTTTGATGAGCTGCTGAATCCCAATTAATGTTCCGTTAGAGCTAAATAGGGCAGTGAGATAGGCGGAGCGGACCCGGGGAAAAGATAATGCAATGGATCGGAATCGAAATTAAAATATTGCCTACGCACAACAGTTTGGGCCAACTGACACTTAGAGAAAACTATCACATTGGCCGCCTACTGCTTGGAAATAAAAATGGTGCGTTAACTAGGTTGCATGCATAGACAATTAACAATCCAGCAGACAGTTTGAAAATGTGTATCGGGCAATAAATACTTATGTTATCACGTTAAGACCCGTTATTAAAAGGCACATTTCACACCCAAGGCTACAAAATGGCTCAATTCGACTTCTTACCTCCTACACCAGGTGTTTCCAAGTGGTTCGTCTATCCGGGAGATGCTGCTATTATCAAGGCATCATAGTTTTCACTTCAGCATTATTCCAATACCGTTTTTTAATTTCCATTTCCCCAGTTGGATTCCCGGCAAGTCCGTCGCCTGGTCACTCGGTTGGTTTGCGCGTAAAAACGACCGAGGCGCGCCACCGTTCCGCCGCTCACCGCCCGGTCTGGCAGCACTAGAGGCGAGCAGAGCAGCACACCGGCATCCTGCATCGATCAACTCAAAATGCGGGCTATTTTTAAGTTTAAAAACATAAATAAACTTTCACGGAGTCGGGCATTTCTATTCTAATACGCGCCGGCATAAAATCCACTAAAAAAAAAAACAACAACCAGGAATTTAACGCACTACGCTGATGGAAAACGTAATATCCCTTCAGAGCAGAATGAAAATGATTTTTTTTTTTCGAGGTTTGGGCTTCAGTCTGCGCTTTGATCTGACTGCAAATACCTGCAGCCTCCAGTTCCACACTGAGCACCATTGACTGCGCCGTAGTGTGGACGGCAGAGAGAGAAACAGCAGATGAACTGGAAATTCTTGAACATGTGACACATTTAAAATGCAAACACTGGGCGTTTCAACTCACACAAAGATGCCTCATTTGTAGTAGCAGCAGCAGTAGTAGTAGTAGTAGAAGTAATGATGGTGGTGGTGATGAAGAAGAAGATGATGATGATGATGATGATGATGATGATGATGATGATGATAACGACCCTAACACAAAAACACAAAAGTATTCCTATAGGGACTTACAGTGTTTTTATGGTAATGATTAGTGAGTTTATTGTGATCTTTTTGTACTTGTACTGTTTTTAATTTATCCCCTATGACTAATATTTCTAGAGTATCTTTCTAACATAGGATTGCTATAGCTCTTTTCCATAAGGGGATGATAATGACAGTGATGATGATGTTGATGATGATGATGATGATCAGACCAAATCCAATTTTATTTATATGGCACATTTCATCATTTCACAGCAATGTAACCCAAAGTGCTTAAACATAAAACATAAATAACAACAAAGAAATGTATTTCTTTATATGTCTTTATAGGCTATGTTACAGTATATTTCTTCATTTCTATTATTTTCTTTGGTGTTACTCACGTGTTATATATATATTTCTTAATGTTGTTTTAACACTATACATATGGCCTATATATACTGTGTATACACTTTTTAAACGTCTCCTTTTCTAGTGTCCCTTTATGACGTTGGTTATCTTGCATTGACTTGTACTGTATATATTGTACAAAGTATGGCTGTATAAAGTATTTGCACATCTTGACACACAGGCTACTGCAACTTCTTCCCTCCAGAAAAAAAAAAAAAAAAAAAAACTTGGGAATTAGAAGGAAGCAGGAAGGTTTTGAATTGTGCCAGAGTCTTGGCTGTGCTGTGGGAGAATGTATGGAGGTCCCAGCAGTACTGACTGAATGTGAAACCTAATCTTTAATGCACTTTTACTTTACAATAAACCGTGTAGGAAGAAAGAATCACTGAATTCCCAAGCTCTCCTGCATGGTGTGGTTTCAAAAGTCTTTGAATTTAGTCCTTTAGATGGAGTGCCACAAAAATTTGAAACCTCTTACACAAACAGAAACGGTCCAAGCACTCAGAAATCCTGGAGCAGCCTGAAGGGAATTTGCGAGAAGTCTCCATATCCACGCAGGCTTACTGCTCTTGCCTGAGCAGGGCTTGATTAGAGTGGAGTTGTCATAGTTCGTCACCATCAAACCTAATATCTTGGGTGAATGCTGGCAGTCCATATTCTCAGTGAATTCAGTGCAAAAAAACCTACCACATGGTGTAAAGTTATCTTTGCAACTGCAGAGTTTTATTCCAAAATGAGATATCTACCATTTGAAACCAGTGGCACCTAATTTCATAAAATGATTGATAATTAGAAACAGATATAGTCAGTGACTTAAGCCCTGGGTTGACGAAATGATAGATATCAAGATAACGAATGATGAATTTCAGGACTTTTTTAATGTTTATATATAGTGTTTCATAAAAAACTCCCTCCATTTGAAAATGTTTTGGTACTCCTGGTTACTGATTGTCATTAGAAGATGTGGATGATGGCTCCAGAACCGACAGTATTAATAAAACCCTTCAGACAATAAAATGAAAGTCACAATGATTTGACACGTTTGAAAGGTTTGAACCAATAATGTCCTTGCAATTGGACAGTTAATCAAGATCATAGGAGTTTGAATGTTGAATTAAAGTATAGAGCTTCACTTTTTATCTTTTAAACATTAATACTTAAAAACACAGCTATTGGCGATGTACCATGCATTCCTGGGTCCATTTTCCTTGTGTATTTTCCTTATTCCCGCAGATAAATAGGTAAACATAGACGCTGTGATGTCATGTTTAGATATTTCCAGCAGCTATAATGGAGTTTGATGGCAGGAAAATGTTTCAGCGATCTAAAACATAAACAGTAAACATCAGGGTTTGATGTCAGTCCCTCAAAATCAAAGAGAGAGAAATCCATCGTAGAAGAGGCAGAGAGACCAATTTCTTCACAAACAGTAGCCTCAATAGACCAGAATGCAATGCAGCCACAAGATATGTTGTGTTTTGAGAAAGGGGGGACAGTCTTGCTTTTTCTCGACCGGAAAAACTTGCTCTGTTGCTCTTAGTAAGCTATTGCTATCGCTCTCTGGCATTCTGGGAAATGTAACTGAAGTAGAAGTAGACAAGGCAGGTTGAGTGAAAGTGGGTTCACCAAAAAAGTAACACATTGCATTGATTGTTTTTTTCCTTATATAACTATAAATCTACATAATCTCTACTGCAGTGGTTCTCAAACTTTTTTACGTCAAGGACCCCTAAACTGACACAAATTAGACCATGGACCCCCATTTGATAAGATTTTGTCCCAGAGTCCCCCATCTGATAAGATTTTTGCTTTTAGATGTTTTATTACAGAAAGTGTATGAAACCCATGACCAAAATAGTCATACATTCTGTCATTGTGTTACTTATGGATGGAATTCTAGTGAAAATAAATTATTCCCCTTTTTGCTGGGGACCCCCTGGAACCCCCTCAAGGACCCCTGGGGGTCCCCAGACCCCACTTTGAGAACCACTGCTCTACTGTCTTTAGCTATGAATGCGCACAACCTTTAATTTCTCCAATTATGAAAACGCACAATCCTCCAACTTACAGTTCCTAGATAATGACACTTGACATCAATCATCTGAAAACCAAAAAGGCGATTATACGATTCTCCATGTGAGGCTGCCAACCTAGACTAACCTTTTTTTTCTCCACTCATTTGGATTCTGTGAGCGTTCTGGTTTTCTGTGTTTCTGGAAGTCTACATGAGCGATGAGTTGGCTCCACTGGCATTACTTCAAACTTTTCAGGGGGGTTGAAATCCTCTCAGACTCTAAGGTGTTTTCACTGCCATGAGTCAATGCAATTTCACAGATTACCGCGAACTCCAGACTCCAAAGACTTTGAAGTTCTTGAGATGCCCTCTCGATAAATCAACAGCGGGAAAGAGTTGCGGAGAGGCTATTCCTCTGCAGGGATCTGGGATGTCGGGTTTAGTCTCACAGACTCCCATTCTAGTTTTCAATGCCAATAATGTTCTTCAAGTTTCAAAAACAGCCTACATTAGATGGTTTTGAATGTTAAAGGAGCCGGGCCTCGTGTTTTTTTAAAGGCATACTGAGCAGGATTCCCCCTTGAAATAGCATAAACTCATCCAAAAATAATCCTACTCAATCATTACTTGGCCCATTGGTAGTGTGTAACAGTGTGTGTGTCTGCAGAGAGCCTGCCTTCTGCCTGCATTTTATTATTTCTGAACGTTCAGGATGTTTCTGGGTTTCAACCTCTTGGCTGTGGGTGTGTCTGCCTGCCACCAAACCCACTGCTGAATGGTTTTATATCTAAAAGCCACGCTGGCTGCGGTAGCGGTCCTGAACTCTAATTCAAAGTAACTGGAGTTCTGGTCAGAGCAAGTGTGTGTTGTGAACTGGCAGCTAGCTACCATTGTTAGTGTAGAAAAGCTGATAGCTAACCGGCAACAACAGAAAACGTCGCTCTTCATCCCCATCCTCTCCTTCAAGAAATTGCCAACGGGTGAAAGCCAACCCCAGATTCAACGTACGTTTCACCTCTTTTTTTTTTTTTTTTTTACAGTTTTTTACCGTTCTGGCCACCACAGGGAGGAGGGGTCAACTTTGAAAGTCACAAACAGCAAAATCCTACTCAGTATGCCTTTAAGTTTGAACATTATGTGTTTTTTGCTTTTGCCAATCCCCTGGACTGAACAGAATCTATGCGGGAATGGAAGTAGCAGAAGTACACAGCAAAAGTGTCAGTGTTAAAAATCAACACCATGCCAGTGTTTTTTATGTCAGTGTTTTGATGATGTCCCATCAGAGTTAATTTAACACTTTTCAGATCGTTTTAAATAGGCGCCCTGCAGCCATTTCAGTGGACAAACAGCTCAAACAACACTTGCCAACTCAAAATAATTGTGACTGAAAAATCAACACTGATGAACACTGGAAGATTTGCTGTTTACATGATTTTTAGGCTGATTACAGCCACGATTTGGCATTGTGATTCATTTTCAACATCACAAGTTAGCCAACCACATTGATGTACTGCCTTTTACTTCTAAAAAATCCAACAACTAATTGGTACTTTCTTCTATCAGTGCCTCGGTTATATGACAATAAGGTTCCAGCATCAAAACACTTTAACATAGGCTTTATTTTTGGAGCACAACAATGACAGTCTCATGGATAAACCATGTGCCATCTGGTGACAGCATAAACAGTCCGTCCCTTTCCTGGATTGTTTTGCTTTGTATTAGTTTGTATGCAGGGATCAAAATAATCTGACAATGGACATTTCACTCATTATTTTGTCCTGAAATACCTGAGCGCATACTTTATACCTGCGAGAAAATAATTAGCCCTTATTTTCAGCGAGGATTCCTTATTCCATAATTGTGTTGTTATGAGATACCTGTGGTAGCAGGGACGACATGCACCTTCCCCTGATGAAAACATCAATGTTCTCATCAACTGTTTGTTCTGCTTGGGGGAGATTGCATCCCACAGCATGTGCTGTCAGCTATTAACAAACACCTGCCTTCCAATCAAATTATTTAACGGATGTCTTCAACTCCTTTCGCCTCCAGGCAAGCCGTGATTTTCGAAAATCTTTCCGCAGTCTTCACAGCTTCGGCTTTAGTTGTTCATTAGCTGTCAGGTTTTATTGCTAAGCAGAGGAATTCCCTTTGCCTTAATGATTTCAGTTATCAAGCTTGAAATTTTCAGATTTAATAAAGTAATAAAATGTGTATGGTTTTCTCACTAAGATCACTCAAATGATCAATTGTACTGCCTGTTGGGATGGTGCTAACTGAGTTATTAACAATGTAATCAGCATGGTTTTCAATAAATCACTGCAATAAGATACTCATGGAGTTGCTGAGCTCATTTACTCTTGTGCTGTATACAAATGTTAATGTATATAGTGGGACGATTTAAGCTACTCTCTTTGGTTTAGAAACTACTTATTCGATCTACTGTGCACTATGAGCCGATACTGAGTTGTGCTTTAATAAAAACAAACCACAGAATATTGCGGCATTCATAAGCAAGATTACAGAGATGCATCAGCTCGAATGATGCCTTGCCAATGTTCATCGCTGCCCAAATCTGATTCCTCCACACAAGAGATGACGTGCTCACTGTATAGGTATCATGTACTCTTATGTGCGATTTCCCCCTTGTACTAATGGCATCTGTTTCATTTCATGTAAGCCAGAAGTTTGACCAGAGAATTGATCTTGGCCTCATTTCTGTGGTATTACACAAAGCAGATGGCGGATTTATCTGATTAAGACATGGTACAGTATAGTAGGAGCCGTGCATTGTTAAGACCATAGCAGCAGCTTATCTTCTAATGTACAGGGAAAGGAGATTGTGATCCAGACAGAGCATAAACTAGGCAAATGCACGGCTGTCTGGTGTCTTGACCTGACCTCCCGGCTGTACTGGGACCATGTATGCTGCCTGACATCGCTGCTCTGCCCTGACCTCCGTGTAATCCTCAACTCTACGTCGCGTCAGCACCGTTTTCGGACAAAATGCATTTACCCAGTGTCCTCCAGTCCTGCCTTCTATCACGGTTTCCATCGGTGGCGGGCTGCCAGGAAAAACAGCCTCCTGCAAACACCGCAGTCCCCCCGGTGTCACAGTAGCTCTGTTCCAAAAGCCGAGCCTCACTTTGATGCTGCTTGGCTCAATATGAGAGCGCTGCTGCCAGCCTGCTACCTGACTGCTTATGCAAACCGGGGAGGTAGCCGTCCCTCAGGCCATCTGCGGACACCTTGGTATTTTGCATATGGCTCCTCATAGAGGTCTTCGGAGGATAGGCAAAGAGATTTAAAATGCATCCAGCGTGTTGTTAATGGAGGAAATGAGATGGAAGTGCAATGCTACCTGCACTGAATTACATGCTGGCCCGGCACCCGCCGCGCTCTTGGCCGGCAGTAGCAGCGCACAGCAGAAAATATTCATATTTACAGGTGAGTTAATCCTGTATCCAGTCTTAATAGAATCCTGGATGTCTATATGTGGAGTGGTGTGTGCGGTCTGTGAAGCTTTTAGGATGAAAGTGGAATTTACAGGCACACATTCAGTTGTTACTCAGCAAAATGACAATACTAACTTCTCCTTTTTTACTGCATCTCTTAATTGCTTTTGTCCTTGTTGCTGTTTGCTCTCTCCAACTCATTATGTGTGTCCATCCAACTTATACCTGTGCTACTTTACTGTTTTTTCAGCATCACTGTTTGTATTGTGCTTTCTGTTGTTGTCTGCAAACTGCCAGTCTTCTTGTCTCATCTCACTGTTTTCTTCCCATTCCTCCAATTACCCATTAAAAGGCCTTTTGCCTCTTGCCGGGCTGTCATTGTGAATAAGAATTTCATCTTAATTGACTCACCTGGTTAAATAAAGGTAAATAACATATAATATTTTGTTAGTTGTCAATATGTCCTTACACTATTGCTACCAAGACAAATTCCTTCACTAGCAGTGCGCTGCAAGATATTCATCAGATATTCATTTTAACATATAATTTAATCTAGTATTCACTCTTCTCATGAACCAAGTGAGAAAATTATGTAAGTGGGATGAGATAGTGGAGCTGTGGGTAGGTAGAGCTGCTGTTGTTTCAAGAACGTTTCTGAAACATGTCACCAGATGTTGAAATAGGACAGATGGGCGCTCCTCTATTAAAATAATGCCCCTCGACTGAGGGAAATTCTTCAAAACAAAGAAAAGAGAAAGTGGAATCATCCGACTGCATTCACTCATACATGATACTATTACTACATACATGATACTACTGCTTTTCTGGTACCCAGTGCAGGACAAATGGAAAAATACCTTTGTACCAGAAGCAATAAAACTGAACCATCATAAGAATCGTGAGGTTTAACACTGGACAATTGCTGACTTTATTAGCAGAAATATGCAAATGACCAACTGTTAATCTGGTAATCTGTTCTCTTTTGTCACTTTTTGTTATGTGATACATGTATTTCTTGTTTTTAATGTCTGTTTGCACCTTTTAATTGCGTACTTTCAATTGCCCCATGCGGGATACATAAAGTTGTACTGAACTGAACTGAATTAAATTAAATTGAACAGAATCAAATTAGCTCCCGGCCTAGGCAGATTTCTTCACTTATTCTAATTAGATTTTTAGGAATGATACATGATTAAATGACATGTCAAGATGATTTTTTTTTTTTTGCCGTGTGTGGATTAGCAGAACAGCCTCATTAATAGGCGCAGCAGTGAAAACCTAGACGTATGCCTCGTCTCATTATGCAACAGCTGCACAGTGGCCAGTGTGTCAGGTCTGGAGTGACATGGAGGGTCAGGTTGGCTGACCAAGCACTGATAGAAAACATTAGCCCACTTTATGTCTTCTTCCCCTAAATCCCATTGGTGTAGCTGTTGCCAGAGCAGCCGCCATTCTTCAGCTGTAAGCCATGGACATAACTACTAGAGAACCGGCTCTCCATTGGGGCAAACAATGGGAATTTAACATGTAAGGAGAATTGTGTGTGTGGGGGGGGGGTATAGGGAGTCTACTCTAAGCCGTTTTAAGTAAGTAATAAATCTGTCGTGCCACTTGAAATGAGACTGCTTGTTTGTGAAAGAACAGCGGGGGGGACTCTTGAGATTTAGCGGGAAAGCCCCAAACCCAAACCGCCCACTGATTACAAAGCTCTGCAGGGAGGGTGGCAGTTCAAAAGCCCAGTAAAGCAGTACACAGCGCAGGGTATAGGCTCTTTCATCACAGCACAGAAGAAAAGGGGGGTGGGGGGGTGGGGGGGGTTGAATTCCGGGTGTGAAATACTAACGACATTATCTCTGCCAAATGCTTAACATGGAACGGTGGGAGTGCGTTTCAGTCGGCGCTGCCTCCTGTGTCGCTGTCCTTGGTGCTGAAGACCAAAGGCTGAGCGCTGCTGCAGCTCCACTGAGCCGCTATCCATGGTGCTGAAATCAACCGCCTCGCAAAAGGAACACACACTCACTCCCCTTCTTACTGTTCTTGTGCAACAAAAAACAATTTCCACACGCTTTTATTGGGGATTTTGTTCCATCAGAATGGTCTCTACCCTATCAAAGTGGAAAGGAAATTACAGAAATGTACAATAAAGTAATACTCCACAACATTTTCATATAAATGCATGTCCCACACAATAGTGATTCTATACCTACCTACCTAGTGAACCTATACCTAGTTAATGAAAGCTTTTACATTTGCTGCTCTAAACACCCGGTGTCTGGTAGCTCTTTCCTGGGAAAAATCCTCTGCCGCACAGAAAGCGATGCGTTTTACATTTCCGGTATAGCGCCAACAGCTTTTTTAGAATACATAGAAGAAGAACTGAGTAGTTAGCATGAGCAGCGATAGCCACCGTGGCTGAACAGACAGAGAAAAGAGAAACTCAGACTGCATCAACAGAAAATCCAAGCTCCGCCCACACTGTTTGATTGACAGGTGAAGTGCAGTGCAGAAACACCACAGCAATGAACGCTTAGCATTAAAGGCAAAACATTTTTAAAAATCAATGATCTTGCGGATTACCACTTAAATTATAATCTAATTACACTTATCACTACTTATCACTTTTTTTTACTATAAATTAATTAAGATAATCATCCATCTCTGGGCAGTATCCTGTAGGAAGCTCCTTATTTTGACTCACAATTGTATATTTTGGTTTCAAAGCGAATGGAAGTACCATCAGCGTTCATGAAACCTTTACGAAGGGATTCTTTAAGGAATCCCTATGGTCCAAGCTCCGCCCACACTGTTTTGATTGACAGGTGATCTCTGGGAAGTGCAGTGCAGAAACACCACAGCAATGAGCGCTGAGCACCAATGATGGAGACTAAATAAACAAAAAACAAACAAAAAACAACACAAGTATCTCACTTTTTACCACTGTAAAGTATAAAATTCAACTAATCAAATATCAAATTAACCCCTAATTCAGCGAGTGATGGAAACTGGGTCTTATCATTATGAAAGTATTATTATAGATACAATAATATACTGTAGAGGCAAAAAACCCATGAAAACAGTTGTATTGATAAATGACAGAAGGGCTCCTGCTGATTTCTTTTGGATATTCATCAGAGGTTGCTTGTGCAGAACCGGACTGGCTTTTTAATAAATGATTGAAATTGATTACTGAAGCTACACAACATTAGCTGCTGTAACAAGGTAAGCCTTTTAGCTGAGGATGTGGGGCGACCCGGGCTAATCTGTATCAAACCTCCAGGAGTATGTGTGTGTGCATGTGGGCTGATCTGGGATCACTAGTCATTTCATATGACAAGATAGACTAAACCATGACTGATGAGGCAAACTGGACTCAAACTCGGAAATTAAACATTACGACTGAAGGTTTTTTTTTCATAAACTATAAGTTGTAGGAACACTTACTTTGATAAAAATGATTGCTGGCATGAATATAAAACGATATGAAAACAGCATTTCACTCATGAAAGCAACATTTTTGACAGTGGAATAATTTAGACTCTTTAAGATTGAAACATGATTTTCAGGCAACAATCACTCTCAAAATAGACATAATTAAAGCTCTCACATGGGCTCTGACCTTTTGTGGCTTGAAACAACTTCCAAATCACAGACAATTACTTCTCAGCAGGTGGGGAGAGCTCTCTTTATCCGTCCCTTGAAGTTTCTCTCTGTGTTTCTCCGCGCTGCTCCCTCCTTTCCTTCCAGCAGATGGTTGTTGTTTCCATTGATGATTTTAATGAGTGTTGGAACAGATGTGGCAGGTGTCACTCATCTGCTGAAAGAGAGCCAGATGTGAAAAGAGCAGAGGACTTTTTTTTTTTTTAGAGGGATGTGCAGATGAATAATTATGGGATTAAATGTGTGTGTTTTTGTGTGTATAGTAATACACATTGACTGTCCTTTGGCACTGTATGTGAGGCCCTATTGCCTTTGTATTTTTAAAAGAGCTGACCAGACACCGGGTGTTTAGAAAAGCAAATGTGGATATATGTGGATATAGGTTGAATCATTGTTGTGATATATCATTCGGTGACAATAGCAAAACTGACATTTATTTACATGAAAATATTGCAGATTATTATTTTAAATTATTCTGATTCGGATGACTGTGGGTGTGTGCACATCCCCAAGTGTGTGGTTCAATACTTACTCACCTGTGCTTGTGCATTTGACAGTAAATCCATCCTCTGGCACAAACACACACAATCACTAGGAGGCCCAGGTTGACCCAAGGGGAGCACACCAATCACCCTGCCAGCCCCGCTTTGGATTGGGCTTTATCCTTGATAATTTGGCTCCCGGAGCCTTGCTCTCTCTCTCTCTCTCTCTCCCTCTCTCTCCCTCGGTTTACAGCCCCGGACTCAGGAGAAACCGCTGCAGTAAACAAGTCCGGTGACAGCAGAGGTGAGAGGAAACATGGTCCTTAGAGAGGGCGGCTTTTGGGATCTTCTTTATTGCTGTTTTCCTATGTTATGTTGCACAGGGGATTTCAAATCAGTGGAGAAGCAACATCGCCTGGCTGCCTCCTCTCCTCTGCCTGCTCCCACTGTCTAAACCTAACAAAGGTGATTAACTATCAAAAGATTTCCACCTCCTTTCCATAGTTTGACTGTATTTTAAAGAACCCAGTTTACAGAGCTAAATTGACTTAGCAGAGACTGTAAACAGGTTATCCTATTTATCTTTGACTCAGTCACTTAGGTTGGCCTATCAGACTTTGCAATTCTGGGAAGCGGCGGATCAATGACTGGAAGGATCTGACTCGGCTAAGTTCCTCCTTAAAGCGCAATAGAATGAGAAGCTAATGGGCTGGTCAAAGACAAATTCTTGCATCTGACACCGGCTTTGCACTTAGCTAATTTGTCCCAGCTGTAATTACAACCAAATCAGGTCATTAGCTGACCACAGCGGCTTGTCCAAGCTGTTGAAAATCCTTGCATGTTTAGTACACTGCAAAAACTGACAGACTTGTTAATTTATTTTATCTTGTGTCCAAACTTATCAAGCTTATTTTAGGATTTTGTTTGTGAAATCATCGTACTGCACTGGCAGATAATTGTACCGGTTTCAACAAATGTAACTTTTTTTTCAGGATAATGTAACATTTACGAGAAAGTGAAATTGTCTTGGAGAATGTTTTGTGTTTCAAGATTTCCTTCGTTGTTTTATGATGTTTTATGATTTTAAGTCATATTGGCATGTATCAAGTGAATTTTAATGAAAACAGCAAGATTATCTGCCAGTGCAGTGAGATAATTTGACTCAAAATATCATGAAATAAGCTCGATGGGTCTGGAAACAAGATAAAATCACTGGACAACTCATTTTTTGCAGTGTAGATACTCCAGCTCTACCAAATGATTAGCATAGCATTGCACTGTTATGTGAGAACAGAGAAAACATGCATCAATACATGAATTGCACGTTCTATGCTTAGGTGTAATCGCTGTTATAAATCCTTAGTTATTTCCATCCCTCGCTGTTGCCTGGATATGAAATCTATCAAAACACCCATAACACCTCCAGCCGGTTAAATAAATACCTTCCTCTGTTCGAATAAACATAATTTCCCAAGTGAAGCATACATGTAGTGTTTGTATATTCAGCACCCACGGTGTTAGTTTGTTTTCATGAAAAGTCATTTATGTACAGTATACTGGTTTAAGTTTAATAAGGCACTTTATATGGCGTTGCCTTTCAGGGATGATAAAACAACCTCTGTATGCTTTATGAGGAACAACGAAGCGAGGCCGATGATTTTTTTTCCCCCTCTGCAAATCGCTTATCAGCGTAACAACTGTGCACTTCCAAAACAAAGAGGGAAAAAAAAACAACATAATGAATATGTAATTTCTCCGCAATTGGATCGATTTGTAATAATCAAGTGAATTACAATGCAATCGTGCCCCGTGAGTTCTAGTGTTGCGCGGTGAAGTGGGAGGCTTAAGAAAAAGTGCTGTATCATTTTGGAGAGGCGTATTAGTATGCAGTGTAAATCTCTCCCGCGGTATTAAGTCGACAGGTTCATTAATTATGAGGCCTATCAGGAGCGTATAGCATCAGATGCACTGACCTGTGTGGTCAGGAGCAAGCTGACCCACTTTCCTGACAGAGCTTTTTATCACCTCGTTTTTCATGAGGTCCACTGCCAGCCCCGGCAAGCTGGACTTTGTCGACTGTCTGAGACTTGATAGATTGTTAGCAGGGTGGTGATATTGTACTCTCTCTCTCTCTCTCTCTCTCTCTCTCTCTCTCTCTCTCTCTCTCTCTCTCTCTCTCTGTGTGTGTGTGTGTGTGTGGCAGGGTGGTGGGGGCATGGGGCCAGAAAGCAGGACAGATAAAAAGCTACAGCTTGACTGATTGCGTGACATTGCTAAAGGACTGTTTTTGTAATCTCCTCCTCTGTATCATCTTCATCCTCCTCCTCTTCCTCCTCAACAACATCTTCGTCCTCCTCCTCTTCCTCTTCAACATCATCTTCATCCTCCTCCTCTTCCTTGTCTTCATCATCCTCCTCTTCCTCCTCAACATCATCTTCATCCTCCTCCTCTTCCTTGTCTTCATCATCCTCCTCTTCCTCCTCAACATCATCTTTGTCATCCTCTTCCTTGTTTTCATCCTCCTCCACTTCTTCCTCAACATCATCTTCATCCAACTCCTCTTCCTTGTCTTCATCATCCTCCTCTTCCTCAACATCATCCTCGTCCTCCTCCTCTTCCTCTTCAACGTCATCTTCATCCTCCTCCTCCCCCTTGTTTTCATCATCCTCCTCTTCTTCCTCAACATCATCTCCATCCTCCTCCACCTTGTTTTCATCCTCCTCCTCAACATCATCTCCATCCTCCTCCACCTTGTTTTCATCCTCCTCCTCAACATCATCTCCATCCTCCTCCTCTTTGTTTTCATCCTCCTCCTCAACATCATCTTCATTCTCCTCCTCCTCCTCCTCATCTTCATCATCATCCTCACTGTTATTGTCAACAACCAGTGCAGGTTAAAAGTTCACAGTCAGCAGGAACATCATTACACATCATTTTTCTCTTGATAGTACACAAGGTCTCTGTAAACGCCGCTGTGCTGCGACATTTAATAACAAAGAAGAAGTCGCTCGGTCTTACCTGCCCGTCTCTTGGAGCCGAAGCACGTTTCAGGCTCCGCTGAGCGCCAAGTCATGCAA
Source organism: Centroberyx affinis (assembly GCF_046629955.1). Lineage (NCBI taxonomy): Eukaryota > Metazoa > Chordata > Actinopteri > Beryciformes > Berycidae > Centroberyx > Centroberyx affinis. The sequence continues at coordinate 233,693 of NW_027281581.1, read as the reverse complement.
AAACATGCTATTTGTGGGGAGAGGAGAGAAACCTAAAATAGCCCATGCATATGGAAATCCATTCATATTGATGTGCGTGCCAGCGTGAACTCCGGGGACTTGATTCTGATTAGTGATTCACGTGTGCGAGCGCCGTGCCATCTCCAACCACCTGTACGCCGTCCATTAGCATGTATGTCAAACCCAGATCGTATGCAGATATGAATTATCAGCATTTAATTTACATCTGCGTATCCACAAACAGTTGGATTGCTCTTTCCTCTCACAAAATGCAAATATGCATCGGCAGCCACTTGGGAGGTTGTAACCCTGCATTACTGTTACTTCAGTAATTACCATACCACAGGCTTCGTCTGGTCCTCTGCGCTCGCTATGTTGCTCGGATTGAAAAGCAAAATAGCAACAATGTGTGTATGTTATTGTTGTTCTTCTTTTATTGCAAAGAGGACAAATGCAAAAAATAATCAAGGAATACATACAACATCAAGTACATGGAGTACATGACAACAGAAACTACTTACTGTATGTGAGTGTTTAATCCCACTCAGGCATTTGTTGTATGTGAGTTGGAGACACTATTGCATTTACACACTAGCTGTCTGCAGTGTCTTTGGTACATATACACCTGGATTTTATAGTATATGGTCCAAGATGAAGCCAGATTATATTTGAATGTCCGAGATGCATGTTAATGTCAGGTGTCAAAGAGATATAATGTGTTCTGTGGATTGTAATTTAACATTGTAGAATTGGGCAGTTGTTCTCACACAGGATCTTCTGTGTATTCACAATTTTTTTTTTTTTTAATGTAAACTGCAGGAATATCAATACCTTTCATGCTGAGGAAAGCCTGACAGCCAAAACGTCCGTAACCAAAAAAGAAAGAAAGAAAAATAAAATGGGAAGAAACAGCTATCTATCAGCTGGCTATCTTTGTTTATTTCAAGATTGTCCATATAAACAATAGTATTCTGTTTTTTGACAAGGAATATCAATATGGAAAAAGGAATGCAACATTTTTGCACAGGATGCTTTGAGAATATGTTTCTGACACGGTGACTTTGCCCATGAACCAATCAATTAGAAATGGCACGCAGCAAGTGTTCAAACTGGAGTGAACAAAGGATCAAAGCAGCAAAGATTTTTAGGTAGAACCAGAATTTTTTTTTGACAACCTGAGATCCCTTCACCAAACACAAAGGTTCTTCAAGTTCAGAGTGCCACTCTCAGCCTTCAGAGCCCGCAACTATTCCTTGAAGCACCCTTTATACTTCGAGTGTTGGGATGAAGCACATACACACACAAAGCTTTGGGAATAAAGAGTAGATGCAAGTGAATTCACATTACTGTGAGATGAAAGTTTTTTTAAGTTACGGCTGGCTTCACTCTCTCCAATGAGCAGTTTCTGAATGATTAATAAATTCCCTAATAGCACTGTTGAGATCAGATAAGTGCTGATACAGTACATCCTACAGTATGTGCATATAAACACTGTATACTGCAAAAACAAGCGTACAGTGCTATACAGCTGTGTTTCTGCTCACAAACCTTCAGTTATTGATGATGTATAGGAAAGTTATGAGTGATATGACTATAGAAAACCAATATAAGCGCCTGATTTTTATCAACTAAATTTTTCAAACCTTGACATTTCCATTGCGGGTGCGGAAGATGTGCGCGGTCCCCACACTTGTTTAAAAATGAATTAGAGACATGAAGCTGGATGAATTATAGATACAGACTGGATAGATCATCCAAATAATGATGCAATCCACTCTTGATCATATCTTAGGAGATCATGCAAGGTCTCCATATGGACAAACTGTGAAGTCGGGGTTGGTAACATCAGATGTTTGCAGCTGCAGTCTGTTAATGTCTGTACTTTGATGCTGAACAAAATGTGGGTTTGTTCTGTCATGTACATACAATATGCCTCACTAGTGGCTCCATAATATACTTACCGCACTAGTGGCTCCATATTAAACAGGCAGTGATACAGAGGAGTGCCTTTTCTACAGCACTTTCCTGTAGCTTTAAATTGAAAGTGATAATTTTGACCAGTGAAAATAAACCAGGAGGCCAAACTGAACTGAACGGGTACCGACTGTACAGGAAAATCTTGACACCACACAGACTAAGACACCAGATAAAGTTGGACAAATTTGCAAATAACCTAGATCAAACATCTAGTATTCAATCAACTTTCAAATATATTGTTCAGCAATCCTTTTGAATCGAGTTATGTGAAAGGAACAGAAACAGAATTTGAGTTTCTAACCTGGAAAGAAGAAGCTGGTCCTAAATGGGGGTCAGGCAGGGTGAAAAAATACATTGTGCCTGGGAAAATATTTTTCAGTGCACTATTTCATGTTCCCAATCAAAAGAATGTGTGCAAGGTAAGCTGAACCAAACATTAGTGGACCAACAAGATTTCTTTTATTACTTCCTCATGTTCTTCCTATGAATTCCAATTTCTTCCAATTTCTACAGTTTAAGTTACCGGTGTGGTGGAAGCTGGGAATCAAAACAGGCACCAAACGTTGTTGATGGTATTGTAAAATCTGTTGTAACATTTCTAACAAACCTAAGCTGAAGTTAATCATCCAGCCAGAGTTGTTAGTTTGTTGAAAATCTAACATTGTGCTGTTAATTGATAACATTTTTACCCAGAGAAGTAATCCATCACCAAATCCATCCTCTGTCACCCATCCTTCATTTTGCCTATTATCACATAATAGCGTTCAAGCACACTCTTCAATATTTTTAAGTAGATTTTCCGTATTTAATATTCTAATCAATGCTATCACTGCCAAGAATCTGGATAAAATGTTTCTACAGTATATTAACAAAAGACAGTAACGCAATAATAGGCTGCTCAAAAGAGGGAACCTGTATTTAGAGAGAGAGCTTTGACACTATAATAACCTCCTGCTTTGAGGTTCGCTTATCAAAGGTAGCATACAGTTTGCGCTAGCTGCAGGAATAATTCCCTGTGCTGAGGTTATGCAATTAAAGGCAACGCCAGGATTTAAATATAGGCCTTATCTGCTATAATAACTAACTTAAAAACTATATTTTTCCCAGCAGTATCCCTCTGCCAGTCTGTAGACGATGCTATTTTTTCATTTTCCTCATTACACTGAGCTGTGTTTAACACTGTATGGAATAGATTGGGGATATGTGTGAGATTACATGCACGATAGATTAGCTGGGTTTTTGGTTTAAGTGGCTCTTTAAAATGCAGGCCCAGTCTCAAAGAGCCTAATGCTTATTCTTTAGGGTGGTGATTATGCCATGATTGTTGGCTGATTGTGTTGCCTTAGAACAACAGAGCTGATTATAATTTAGGAGTGTTGCCCGGTTGAGCGATTCACGCTTTCGGTGTTCACGCAGAAACCCAAGATTTGATCATTCCACATATCATAAGGTGAAGTGTTTTTACATAAACAAATTTGACATGAACTTTGCACAGTGCCAACTCTACAACAGAGTGATATCACATACAAATCTTGGATTTACTTATGAATGAAATCAGTTCAAATCTACATTATTTTTCTTCCACTTGCATTAATTTACTTGTCAGAATTGGCTGATGAAGTTGATGTTTCTATTCTCTCTCTATAATTAATTAAAATGTATATGATCCACTTATTATACAAGTGAATACCCAGGGGAATGCATCTTCTCTGAGAGTATGAATTAGGCTATAAAGTTTCCTCCGACTGGATTTCGGTGTTACACTTGTTCAAACTGAAAGGTTTAATAAACATAAAGAAAGCAATTCACTTAAACACAATCCAGCATCATCACTAGTTTTTTTATATATATATAATCTGCTTTGCGTTTGTTTATGTGCTAGAAGTGTGATTTTCAGACTGTCCCTCCATATAATGGCAGTGAATGGAGAGAGAAAAAAAACACAATTCTCCAATCTCCTCTACCAGAGCAACAGATAGCAGAGAATCACTGATTTTGGGGTTTTATCATGGAGGAACATACACAACCCGAGATACTACCAAAGTTCAACATCACTTTAACTTTTGATTCATCAGTTCCTGTGTGCTGAGAGGATTTCCCACCAGTGACCAAACCCAATACCTCAAATTAATTTGTGTAAATAGGATCTCAATTAGGGGGAATGGGAGGCTCTTTTCTGTTGCTGCAGCCCCATGTTGTGATTCAGGCTGATAAATGGGTGTATTTACATAAAAATCTTGTCTAGTGCAGCTTTAAGCAATTGGCCGGTGGTGAAGAGCGTACATGTTGTTTCAAGTTCAGTACAAGACTGTAGGAATATCTTGATCAATAAATTTGCTGTCATAAATTTCCTTTTGTGACTTTCAACCAACGCTAACTCTTAAATTACACCTTACTTATAGCCTTTTTTTCCCCCTACTAATTAACGTAGATATCCGCCTGTCTCTGAGCAGTTTGGTTTGAAAGTGTTTCATTATTTCTCATGTTCGGTCCAGCTGTTGGAAGGAAAGCCCGAGCGCCCTTTCAAACACAGTACAAAACCAATTATTTCAGAAGTTCATACGGTGACCCAGCCACCGTCTGCAGTGTTTCCCCCAATCCGCGTCTAGCTAACTCCCACTGAAGGCCTGTGTGCGCCTGCAGGCCCTCGCCCCAGCTGAGCACTCAATTCATTAGGCTTGATCAAACTGTCAACTGTGCAGCGGTCTGAAGCCGCGGCTCCCCGAACACACCCAGCTGAAGGTCAGGAATGACGAGAATATCGATTCGCAGGCAGAAACGGAGGCATACTGCAATCTCATCTCACTCCTGTATTCCCCGCTCATCATCTGTCACCGCAGGGAGTCATTGTTCAATCATTTGTTTTACCGTGATACAAGGCCAAAACTCACTGGCTGCTCCTCCCACGAACTTCCCAATGATGCTTCTTCATGATGTCTTACTGATTACACGCAGTTCGGTGTTTGACACATGAGGAAAGGTCTGCTTCAGAGGGGCACACGGGAGGAAAATCGGCAGAGAAATAATGCACTTACAACATAATAAATCCTTATATCTCCCCCAGTCTCCGCAGTGAAAAGCACAAGCACTCTTAAATCTATGGGTCCATTGGGGGTTCTTCTAAGATCCAAAGGGAGCCAATAAGCACCTTAGGGTTCTGTAAAGTCTTCCTTTAAGAACCCCCATATGTTAGCAGCTATCAAAGCTTTGTTGATCAATTTTGATTGATAGATTTTGATCAATACATTTCCTGTCTTTTGTGATTTTCAACCCATGCTAACTTTAAAGTAATAACCTGCGATATTTTCATGTAAATAAACGGCCATTTTTCTACTCTGTATCGCCGATTGAACAATAGTGCTTCAACCTATACTCAGTTGATGAAAGCTTTTACATTTACTGTTCTAAACAGCCGGTGTCTGGTAGCTCTTTACCAAGAAAAAAGGAAGTGATGCGTTTTATGTTTCCGGGTTGTTTGGAATAAACAGAAGAAGAAGAACTGGGTAGTTAGCATGAGCAGCGATAGCCACCATGGCTGAACAGACAAAGAAAAGAGAACCTCAAACTGCATCAGACAAAAAATCCAAGCACCGCCCACACTGTTTGATTGACAGGTGAAGTGCAGTGCAGAAACACCACAGCAATGAACGCTTAGCATTCAAGACAAAACATTTTTAAAAATCAATAATCTTGCGGATTACCACTTAAATTATAGTCTAATTACAGTCTACTTTCACCTTTTTTACTATAAATTAATTAAGATAATCATCCATCTCTGGGCAGTATCCTGTAGGAAGCTCCTTATTTTGACTCACAATTGTATATTTTGGTTTGAAGGCGAATGGAAGTACCATCAGCGTTCATGAAACCTTTACAAAGGGATTCTTTAAGGAATCCCTGTGGTTGCAACCAGAAAACCCCCTGTAGTTCCTCAGACATCTCTTCCACTTTGCAGTGTAGCTTGCACAGTAGCTTGTGCTACAATCTTGAACAAGTTCCAACTCAAAAGCAATAAAAAAAAAAAACCCTAAAAAAAAAAACGAACAAAAAAAAAAAACACAGGGTGTCTTGAAACAGGGGCAGGCAAACATTGGAGCCACTAGTGAGTAATAGGCGAGTTCAGGCTCTCCCTCATGTGGAAACACAAACCATCCCCCAGGCAGGATTTATGAGTGGGGTGTAGTGGATATATCGATGCAGCTATAGGATCCTGGAGCACTGCTGGTCGCATAAAAACCTTGTAACCTTTCGGCAATTCACAAAAAAGCAGCCTCATCTTCAAACTGACGACCACGCACCTTTTCTAAATTCACCCTGGGTTTTTTAAAGGGGCCCCATTTGCTCTCAGCTCACAAAACCTGCTCTACCTACAGTACAAACAGCCACGTTAACTTTCCAGGTCAAGTGAAAAGAGAGAATATCCCCCCCGAAACTGGAGTTACGAGGTTCTTCTGCCCTGCCACGTCGGCGATAGAATGAGGCCAGGTGGTCACCGTGCTGGCAGGCGGGATAGGGAGCTGTGCAGAAGAGACTAATAAGATGATGGATGCCTTCGCTTGCAGAAAGCCTCACTTCAGGTAAAGCAGAGAAGCTAAGGTATAGATTGGGGGGGGGGGGGGGGAACGGTTTTCACATTGTTCTTTGTTCTCCTTCACGGCAGGTGATTTACAATGGAAACTATGATAGCGAGGCTTAGTTTAATTGAAGTTCTGCGAGTATCTATCATCATCCTAACACACACTCAAGGAGTTTGGATGAGGAAAGATAGTCATGCAGGAGCTTAGAGTTTAAAAGAATATAGGAGGCCTGCCATTTTAATGACAGGAACACTTTGTTAAGCCGGCCCTCAGCTGCACAGTGTTTCACTCTCGAAACCTACAGAGAATGTATAACCTTATTAGGTATAGGGGAGTACTTGGAGGAGATAAGCACAGCACTATTCACAGAGATTAACTCACTTTAATCCCCAAGCAGCTCAACAGCTGGGAATTTTGTAGGTGTTATAAAGTTTTTCATGCCTATGTATATTTTTATGCACAATATGGATGCTTTAGAGGAAGGCACGTCGCTTACAGCAGGCTTTAAAGCTGTAAGTGTCCCCATGAAGTGAACTCCCATTGATTTTACTTTCTGGAAAACAGAGAATCTTTCATGGTGACCTCAGATTTTTGAACATTCCCGCCCCTCCGCACCCCTCCCATCAAATAAAACGACCTTTCTCTCCCAGACTCATATCCCATTGGTTTAGACTGTTGAATGATCTGTCACTGCCTTATGTCCCGCCCAACATCCTGTTTCAACAGGAAAAACATCAACTCAAGAAGGTAAAGATGCCATTTAATTTGTCTTAAAATCCTAATTAAGACTTAACACTCCTAATTACAATGATTGTTCAGTCAATATCTGATTACAGGAGCAAGAATAAAAGCTTACTTTTACCTTCAAATCATATTATGTTTCCTAGCTATTGTTAAAAAACTACTGGGTTTCCTGTGAAACCACTTAGGACTCCATGGATTTGAATGCTATTCATGGAATTCAGTCACTCCTCTTCTTCTGTCTTCACTGCAGCATGTACTGTATAAAAAATAAAATACTTAAGGGGGGCACATGGCGATAGTCTACGGTCTCATTGTGCTTGTGTGGAGTGGAATCTGGGTTTGGGCTCATTAGAAAAGAAAAAAAGATCTCTTATCTGGACCAGCAGATAAGAGATTTTGAAAATTGTACCAAAATAATCAAATGCCAAGGTGAATTTACGCAGCTGCCTGAATAGTGGATTGTATTGCTTGAAATCCCTCTGGGAGCCAAGCCAAGCCAATTGGCATTTATTCACTGGGAATGGAGGATATTGGAAGCACCGGCGCTGTGGCGAAATACCCCAGCAGGTCGGGGCCAAGCAAGAGCTGGGAGAGCGGAGAGAGACAGTGTCAAATAAAACATCTAGGGACTTTAGACTGGGGCACCGCAGAGACGAAGCTCCGTTTTTCTCCGTCACCCAATTATCAAGGCAGAGAGGAGGGGAGCGAGGCTCGGTAAAAATAGCAGACCCTTGCTTGTTCTTCTAGGCCAGCACAGCACCGTCTCAGATTACTGCTCAGCGACAGCGGGCTGATTAAGTGTTTCTGCATCTGTGCTTTGAAGAGAGAGACAGACAGAGAGAGGGAGAGAGAGAGACAGAGAGAGAGAGAAAAAAAAAGTTTTTGGGAGAGAGTAAGAGAGCATTTGAATTTAAAATGAGAGTGTTGGAGCCAAATTAGAGGAGTCGGAACAGGCATCATTCTGGGCATGAAAACAACCGCGGCTTTCAGAGCGAGAGGAAATGAGAAGCAAAATGAAACAAAGCAAAACAAGACAACAGCTTCCTGACGAGGCATACAGTATGTTTTCTGCTTGAAAAGGCTGTTATGAGTTGAGGGTTGAGCATGGAATAAATTAGTCTCCGACAAAGTACAGTGGCACAAATGAAATGGTCACAAAGAATAAAACTTGCTGCTGTCCAATTTGGGTCATTGGACTGAACCATAAACAAGACTCTGTGGGGACCAGGGAGCAGGGAACAGATGTTTTAGCAGGAAACACAGCAATAGAGGGTTTATGTCAACAAACAAATTCTAGTTTTTGTTTTATTTTGGGATGTTCTACCTCGCAGTTATTCACCTAAATATCCAGGGATATGAATTCAGATTAAAATTAGCTTGAAGATAACTTCAGCAAAACTGATCAAATTAATTTACAACAAAGTAATGACTGACAAGCACTGATAAAACCCTTCACTTCCTCAGTGAATTGAGTTAACAGCTGATACTACTGCTGCTGTTACTTTTTAATTTACCCTCCTTGGATCCCCCCCCCCCCCACTCTGAACCTAATGAATTATGTTTGATAAAGAACAACTCTTGTTCGCTCGGCTGATTTCTGAAGTAAATGTTTACCAACTTCAGTTGTCAAACACCGCTCCCGCACTCTGAGTTTAGAGAAGCAATTAGCTTTCTGATTAAAAGTCCATCAGAATTAATGAGCAGGCAAGTGCATCCAGGCAAGAGCCAACTGTCAACGCTTCAGTCCTGACGAGAGGTGCGGGAGCCGGCGAGGGGCGAGGAAGTCCAGGAGAGTTATTAAGATGTAGTGGCAAAGTGGGCCGTCCCAAAGTCCGATCTTCACATTAATATTATAGTAAACTTCATTAGTATAGCACCTTTCAAAACAAGGTTACAAAGTGCTTTACAATTCAAAAACTAGATGGCACTCAGTAGAGCGCATACCTCCACCAACGCGGTGCAATTATCAATTTATGCCAGTTCCACATGTTGGATTTTCACCAAAAGTTAATAATTTCTTCCGTGCCACAATACCAACTTTTCACATTAGGAAATGCCCACATTTTCATGACTGACATGAGATCTGCCTGTTCAAATTCTTGCCACTTTATGCAAGCATTTTAGACGATTATTCTAACAGCACATGTCCAATTAGGTGTATATCTGTTCAGTGGCCATTAGTGCTGCCCTTCAACCACTGGACAAAGTTTTGGAAAAATTTGTTGCTTATGTCTAAACTGGAAATGAGCTCTCCACTGCCTCCATGTTGTTTGATTGGTCCAATAATGAAGGGTTTGCCTCTTCTTCCGTCTGATTGGCCACAAAGTTTAGTTTGGAAGTTATATGCCTTTTTATGAGAAGTCACGCCCACCACCACACCCCCCCCCTTTGGCCAATCGGTGTGAAAAGTTACTCAGTTCTTCACTGGCCCATGACCAAACTTTCCACAAAATTTCATGCAAATCCATTCATAACTTTTGGAGTTATCCTGCTAACAGACAGAAACAAAACCCCCGTCCAACTCCTTTGTTGGAGGTTATAAGAAATACAGCACAAGGCAAGTTATAAAGTGCTTTACAATACAAGATAAGAGATACAGCATAGGCAAGGACCAAATAAAACATAAATAAAAGACAATAAAAAAAATAAAACAGTATCATAGACAAACAAAAGAAAAGAAAAGGGATAATAGAATAAAACACTATGAAAAGGCTTTGAGATAGAGGAATGTTTTGAACAATGATTCAAAAGGTCCGGACCACAAAAGCCCGGTCACCCTTGGCAGTGAGGCGTGTTTTAGGAACAAGAAGAAGTCGCCCTATCTGCTGACCTCAGACTGCACTCAGGCTAGAGAACTAACACAAATAAAATATAACAAGGAGCCTGACCCTGTAAGGCTTTAAACATCAACAGTAGAATCTTAAAATCAATTCTAAAACTCAACGGCAGCCAGTGCAAAGAAGCAAGAATAGGTGTAAAATGATCATAATATTAGCCTGGGTCCAGACTAGTCCAGTGATTCTCAACCTTTTTCATATCAAGGACCCCTAGTTTAGTCCACATTAGAGCCATGGACCCCTTTTTGATGAGATTTTGTCTCTCGGACCCAAATCTGAGAGTATTTTTACTGTCAGATATGATTTTGTCCAGAATTCCATGACTATCTGTATTGTAGGTAGAGAGATAACAGTGAAACTATGATCAAAATAGTCATTCTTCTACATTCTTCTACAACTTCTTGTAAATGAAATGCTGAAGTTTAACAATTCATCAATTTGCTGGGGATCCCCTGGAACTCCCTCAAGGACCCCTGGTGGTCCCCGGACCCCATGTTGAGAACCACTGCTCTAGTCAACGGCTTGTTCTCGCTGGGGAAAACAATCGGGCCAATCAGAGCCTTTGTGGGCGGGACTAAAAGTTGAACCGCTTCAGCAGAACAATATTTGTTGAAATTATACCCTTGACCAACATATTGTCTTTGCAAAGACATTTTTGTCAAAAAACGACCAACATTCTTGGTGAAGTTAGTAAATACGTCCAGCATCAGTGTGACTGAAAATAACGTCAGAACGGCCGGATACCTCAGTCACTAGTGATTGGTTTTTCCCTTTACACAGAAAACAGCTAACGAAGAAGAAATCTCAGGCTGAATAATGGAGTAATGAAAATGAAATGTAATGAAATGTAAATTCAGTCTGAATATCAGGCTATCATAATATCATATATAATATGATATTAATCAGGTTCAGAGGGGAAACTTTTGCAGTATAGTCAGTAGAGAACTATATAAAGTTGTACTGGCTGAAGTGGGCCGTTGTGCTGGCTCAGGAGTTGGGCCGGACGAGGCGGAGCCCCCTCAGGACAGCAACCACTGGAGCTCTCAGATGATACATTTGGAGAACAGTCCTGGTCCTGGTGAGTAATTATGCTGTGGTGGCTGAGTCTCTGTGGGAACAGGAGGATCAGCGATAGTATAAAGGATAACCTAGGAGCAAGGTAAAGACCAGACCGCTGCTTCTGGGACCTTGTAAAACACGGCTCAGTGACACCACGGCTGCTGTCCTCAAGGCTTCTCTTTGGTCCAAAGCACTGGTGCCTTTTTTTGCAGGTTTTTTAACACAAAGAAGGTCAATTGACTGCCATTTTGAATTTTAGCATTGAAATGTCTCAGCTTTCCCACTCAAATGTCCCTGCATGACTTTTCCTACACCAATTTTCTGTACAAACCAGCGTTGTTAGATTTTCCAAATCGTGCAAGCAGTGATGGAAAGAGTACTAGAATGTCTTACTCAAGTAAAAGTATTTTGTTATTTTGCTGATATTTGACTTCAGTAGAAGTAAAAGTAAAAATTAGAAGAGAACATTGTTAGCTGTGATCGTTTCCATGTGATTCTAAAGGGATGAGAGTTCAAACTGGATTCTTTTAATTGGAAAAATCAGAAATTAGAAAATAAAGTGCACAGAGTAAAGCCAGATTACTCTTCTCTTCTTTGCTGACTGACTGCTCACTGTGAATGGATCCACAATTTGTCAATTTACGGTGGTCGAATTTCTATTGTTGGTGGAGAGACACAAGATCTATTCTCTGTAATGGATGTGATTTAAAATGTAGTACAATGCTTCAGTTAAAATGTACGTAAGGAAAAGTACAATTATTGACTTGAAATACTCAAAAAAGTACACAAAAAAAGCTACTCAGTTACAGTGACGTGAGTAAATGTTATTAGTTACTTCCACCTTTGCCTACAAGGTAATAGTAGTTATTATTACATCAACCTCCTTCAATGGCGGCTTGTCGGCCTTTTCCTCGACAGCCAAAATCCACTGGCCTTTCTAGTGCAAATCTGGTAGAGAGTGGTTATATGCCTCTGTGCAAAAAAAAGCGGTGCACCCTGTGTCTTTTTCGCTCCGGCTTTTTTGTGCAGCCGCTCCAGGCACTTCGAGCTTGAAATATTTTGACTTTTCAGGAAAGGGCTGCACTTTCCTTGTTAGAATGATGCTGTCACAGATATAAAACCCACATGCAGCGTTCTCTTCACAGCATGAAGGCGCTTCATCCCCAGCAACCTGCCAGCGCTTTTCACTCAGAAAAAGAGGCCTGGTGGACACACACACACACACACACACACACACACCCTAAAGTCTCCCACGGCCTGAGAACAGCTGCAAACTACTGCAGCTCTGTTTCAAACATACCCAGAAAGGCCTGACTACAACAATGACAGGTGTGTGTGTGTGTGTGTGTGTGTGTGTGTGTGTGAAAGCAGCCTCGCCTCCCACAATCCCATGAAATGAGCACAGTGTCTCAAAATGCAAACATGTGCTCCATGCACAGAAAAGGAGAGGAATGTGTTTCTACACGATGAAAAACTGTGTGGAGGAGACTAGAGCGACTAGAAACAGGAAGTAGTGTGACACTGAAATAGCCTAATGGAAAGTACGAGTGTGGAGGTTGGCGTTTTTTCAAATTTAACCCCTTGTACCCTGATTTCCGGCTTAAATTTCCCCTTAGAAATATTTTTTTTTCCGTACTGAACGACAATATCACATCCATATTCTGTATGTGCTCATTCCAATGCTTCATTGAAGCTATAGCTGCTTATATTGAGTGAAATAAGACGCCATTTAATTTTTTATGGCTGCACCATTACAACAAATGGAAAAAATCTAGATGTCTTGTGCATCATTTTATACACATTTCTCTGTAATTCAGCATGACATATTTGGCACCTTTGGAAACCTTAGGATCTTGACTAGAATTTGAAATAAAGTTATGTGGGTTTGAACAAAGCATGGCCGTGCAACATGCGTTTGTAATGATGGAATGGAAGGGTGGAAGAGGTTAATCATGACCAAAACCTTACTCTAAACTTAGGCAAATTGTTTTAGTTGGTTGTTTTAAGTTGGTACAAGCCAGTATCACCAGCAGCCTCAGACAGACATTACTGACACCTCTAAGAGATGGTAATTACCCCAATGCAATAACTCAATCAGGACTTATGAGTTCAGACATCCAAAATCTGGCAAAACAATTCCCTGTCAAAAAGATTCATTACCTGTAATACATAAAATGTGGTCTATATTTTGAAGATTATGTTGGTAAAACAACTGGAAGTCTTAAACAGAGAATCAGCAAGCAGAAATATGAGGCAGAAGGATGAAAACTCTCCTGCAGTCACTTTAACGAACGCTCACACAACGCTCCGCTCTGCATTTTCAGCACACAGACATTGTTCACCTGTCTAGAGGGGATAATGTTGACAAAAAACGTTGCCAGAGAGAATTGTTCTGGATTTATACCCTTGATACTTTACAACCTGGGGCTCTGAATGATGAGCGTGATAGGGAAGTTATGGTATAATCCTTGCTGCTGCTTTACAACTATAAATTGTCTATTATATATTCTGCCGGTTCTGGATGGGCCTGTGATTTATGATCGCTTTTACCTGGTGCCTTTTTCAGTCTAGGCTCGTTCTGCGGCTTCTGTTGTTGTTTGTGTAGGGTGAGTATGCAGGATGTTTGTAAATATATATGTGAATATTGTATATTGCCAGTATTGGTAAATATTTAATGCATTATTGTATGTATTTTACATGGTTAAAAATGAAAACCTAGTGGAATAAACCCATTGATTGTCTCCACATAGGTGCAGTCACTTTCTGAAATGAATGTCCTCTCCTCTGTGGGAGATAAATCTGCTTTGTTCACTTGGTGTGGATTTATGATCTGACAAAGGTTAGCAACTTTGTCAATAAATGTGACATTTGCAATGGAGATAGTGTGCAGAACCTGTCTTCCATTTTGATCGAGCTGCCTTACATTTTAGTTGCCTAAACCTAACACTAACCTTAACCCTATCCTTTTCCAATGTTGTTTTACTTGCCTGAGCTTAACCATTAGCTTACCTTTTCACGTGCCAAACAGGTGAAGATAGTGTGTCCAACTCAATGTCACACATCAAGCTGTTGTGGTGAAAGAAAGTAATTTTGTAACCTCAACACATAATCTGCGTTTCAGCATTTGTGCTCATTTCACAAAAATGTCATGAGACTGTGTTGGTGTAACTGTGTGATTGTGAAGCAGAGAGCTCATTTCCCCGCATGAATAAAGGTTAAAAATATCATGGAGTCTAATGTGTTGCCTTAACCGCTGCAGACATTTCTATATCTGGTCCCAGTCAACCTCACACTCACAGGGCGTCAATATCCGAGCCAGGCAACCAGCCAAAGGCCAGTGTGAGAGTGCCTACCAAGTAAAAAACAAACAAATAACGCTGCACTGAAAGCACAATTACACCAGCACTCATGTAGAGCTGTTCAGAGAGATGCACTAATAACCAAATTATATGTACTTTGGCTGCTGGTCTCTTGACAGCCGCTGCTGGCCAACTGCGGGCCTTTCTGAGGTCTTCATGTGGGGCCTTGTCATCATAGACCCATAATGAAAACGGAGGAGGTCGGTTCAGCAGACTGAGTAATGATGTTGTGTGAGTGGGCTGGATACCCCCGTCTGTCTGAAGAGACTGATGGGAAGTGTGTGGCAGATCCTGGTAAAACTGCACAGAAATCTCACCGCCACACCAGCTGCTATTGAGCTTCTGATTGTCTTGGAAAAAAAAAAAAAAAACGAAATCAGCAGATGTTTACAAGTCTTATGTGGTAAAAACAGCATGGGAGCTCCCCGTCACACCGAAGTTAAGATATAAGTGGTAATTTGCGAGATCGTTGTGTTTTTATTTTGCCGACATCTTTGTAGCTAAGCGCTAACCCTAACCCTTCAGCACTGCACTTCCCAGAGATCACCTGTCAATCAAACAGTGTTGGAAGAGCTTGGATTTTCAGTTGATGAAGGTTGGGTTTCTGTAGGTGGCGCTCTTTTCTTTGTCTGTTCAGCCATGGTGGATATCACTGCTCAGGCTAACCACCCAGTTCTTCTTCTGTTTATTCCAAACCAGAAACATAGATCACATCACTTCCCAGGAAAGAGCTACCTGACAGTTTAGAACAGCAAATACTGTATAAAGGTTGAATCACTATTGTGTTGTATCATTCAGAGATATTAAGTACCAAAACAGACATTTATTTATTTGAAAATGTTGTGGATTATTACTTAAAAGGGAGGGTTAGGTTTATAATCACCTTTTTAGGTAAAAATTCTGATGAGTTCTGGCTCTGCAGCTTGGCAGCAACCATCTAACAGATAAAACATGAACAGTAGCCATGTTTAATTAGTGTGCCTCAGCCCCCACAGAGGCACGATAAGGATATTGGAGGAAACAAAAATCAACAAATGAAGAGTTGAATGCCAAAACACGATATATTATATTCCTGTAAGAAAAATAATGATCACTTGAAGTTCATCATTCAATATCTCTGAAATATAAAGGATCCAGGCAGTAAAAAAAATCATAATTTTGTCAGCCAGTGACCTAAATCACCTTCTGTAGCAGCATAATTTGTTTTTGTGGGTTTTTTTAATTTCTGCTATCAATCATTTTATCATCAAATGGTGGATAGTTCATTTTGGAACAAAACGCTCTATATGTATCACCAAACAACTAACAGCACAGAATATAAATATGCTACTTCTGCTTCTCAGCTGCAGGCTATTTTCTGTTTTAGGATGGTGATGCTCGCTCATAGTGGAACTCTGAGTGACGGAGACCAAAGGGAAAATGCCACTGCCATGAAACAGGACACGTTTCAAGACAAGACATCGTAGGTTCGAACCCAGCTGCAGACCTTTGTCACATGCAGGGTTTGGGGCCATTCATGAATTGAACTGAGAATGCATGGTAAAGTCCAATTCAGTTGCTGGAGTTAGAACTGGAATGTGACTGTCGCCCAGGAAACAGAATTGAATTCCAAGAAATTCCACTTCTAAGAGAGTTTGTCTCGCCTCGCTAAACGTTATAAATCAAACATTATGAGTCAAATAAAAGACAGTTCAACAAATCGAATACATTCAGTCATAATGTATGTATGACGATTACATGTTATGCATTAAATACTACCTGAAAGATTCCTTTAACATTTTATGATATTCAGTATTGATAATCTATAACGCTGTGTAATCTCAGATATGTGGTAAGAATAAAACAAAACAACATGGAATTTCACTGAATTTTATTGAACTAAATTAATATTCAATTCCAATTCTGTTTCCTGTGGGTTTTTTCAAATTCCAATCCCAATTCCTCAGTTTAATTGGAATTGTTGCGTTCATTCATGAGTTGACCTTGGTCACATGTCACTTCTCTTTCTCCTGTCTCTCCTGTCACTCTCCACTCCACCATGCTATCGAACCAAGCCTGAAATGCCTCGAAGGCTCTGTCTGCCGCCTGAAACAAAACACACATCATTTTAATCAGTCCCGATTTATTCATAACACAAAATCAAATATTGGATTTGCTCATCAGTTCTCCCCCTCTGTTCGCTTCAAAGAGTGAAACAAACACATCTACGACTCTTGTGTGTGACTTTTGCTAACATTGCATGCGAGGCGTATTACTGTGGATTATCATATTGTACCTACAGATTGACTGTCAAGTTTACTGTGAACCGGGCAAGGAGCCACTGACAGGCATGAGCTCAGATGACAGATTATATAATGTCATACCTTTAATCCCCTCAAATGATGCATTATCATATAAGCCTACTATGAGTCATGCTGATTGCTATCTAAGCTATAATAAACTACTGTGTCTGTTGTTGTTGTTGTGGGAAATGCGTGTGATGTCTGTGTCTGTTTGTAGTTGTGTGTGTGTGTGTGTGTGTGTGTGTGTGTGTGTGTGTGGTGTACATCCATCTGTGCACATGGGCGAACATAACATGCAGGTGCAAGTGTGTGTGTGTGTGTGTGTGTGTGTGTGTATATGTGTGAGTATGTGAATGCGCAGGTCTGTGCATGACATGCAGGTGCACACGCATGGGAACAACAGTTGAAAAAATAAACACTCTTTTATTCATGAAAGCTATTTTTAGTGGCGACAGAATGATGTCAGTGTTGTGTGCATGCATGCATACACAGTACAGTATGTATCTGTGTGTGTGTGTGTACATGTGTGTGTATGCATGTTTGTACATGATGTGCAGGCATTAAACTGCATGTGTACATATGATTGAAACTATTTCTATTAATCCCATGGAGGTCACTGAGATTAATGTCAGTATTGCATGCTTACTTAATGATGTGCTTACTTGATGCAATGATGTCAATTATGTCAACACTGTCAGTGATGTCATGGTTGCATGCCTTTTTTTTTTTTATCTTTGAAAAGAAACTTACTTCATGCAAGGATTAATATCTACACTGCAAGCAAATGTTTGGACACACCGCATTTTTCTAGATTTTTACTATTTTCCACATTTTAGAATAATAGTAAAGGGATCAAAAGTGACAAAAAAGTGAAAACAAATGAAAACTATCTTATATTTTAGATTCTTTTAAGTAGTCGCCCTTTGCCTTGATGGAAAGGCAAAGGCTATGGGAAGAAATTCATACATAGACATCAACTTCACTATTTATATTTGTCTCAGAAACAAATTCAAGCATTTGAGCATAAGCCTTTAGATCAAAATGGCTTTAAGACAATGAAAAACATAGTACATTCAATCAGGTGTGTCCAAACTTTTGACTGATCGTGCTCAACCAGCTCACTCCTCCAGACAGCATATCATTTTGTAATTTTGAAAATGCCAAAATGCAACGGTGAGATGCAAGACCAAATTTTGTCAAAATATGATAAGTGGTGTCTGAGATATCACACATGGCACATGGATAAACAAACAATCAATGTAGTGCCCACCTTGGGTCAGTCATTGTAATTTTAAAAACTACCACAACACAGTATTGACATGTGACATTTCCTCAGGTTTCATCAAAACCTGACAGTCGATGTCTAAGATATCGCACAAACAGAAGGAGACCAATCCATAGTCCTCACCCCGGATTTCATCGATGAGGATGAACGAGGATAATAATTGCTGCCGCCGTGAAATTATTCCTGCCAGTCCAGTCCAGTCGAGTTCAACTCTGGACACACACTCCTTTTTCACACTAACTCCATTATCGTAAGGTTCATCACTGCAGCCACCAATCCCATTAGTATGACTTTTAATCTAGATGGAATCGATCCACTCTCCGCGGTCAAATACTTTGCCCCTGAGGTGTTAAGACCAATGACTTCACCACGGATAATGTATTGCTCATTAATTACACTCAACTTTGACCGCGATGCATTGCCTCCAACACAAATTCCTGCATCTACTGGAAATTGCCACAAACATGCAATAGATGCTAACGACTTTTCATAGACTTGCTGTGACAGATTAAGTCTTCATTAGTTATCTTGATGCCTTTATCTCTGGCAAAGTGGAAAAGATAATACCTATACCTGCAAGAACTCCTATTTGTTATGTTTGTCTCTCCATTGGGTGGCAGGCATCCCAAGGTGCTTTGCTGCATGAGTGGAGTTTAATGAGTGCCTCATCCTTGGGATTGAGCGTGGCATTTGCTCTTCATCAGGTGTTTGTTTCTGGTCCAGAGGATACAGTGTAGGCCCTCTGCCCTTTGATGAGGTCTGCATGAAATACGACAGTGGGACATATACAGTATTGGTGCTCTAAGACAAGTATTTCATTAAATAATAGTAATAGTAATAATTTAAAAAGCTTCCAGGGGAAAACAAGTAGAAATATTTTGCTTCCTGAAGTTCATTAGTTAATGTTTCCAACACAGAGATGATTCTTAGGATTTAAAATCAGTCATAACTTAAATAGTAACCTTTAATGTGCTTCGGTATCATGATACCAGCAATCATTTTGTAAGACTAGGTGTCAATATCGTCAATATTTTCAAATAGCGGATGTCCTACTTTGTCATATTTCCAATGAAACAATAGATGCCTGGGCTTTTTTTTTCATCCAGTCATATTTTGATCATGAAAATGAAAATGTGTAACTTGTAGCTCAATTATACTCCCTGCATAAGTATCCGTAATTTAACAACTTCAGCTGCATTGACAGGGTTTGTTATTTCTCCACACTTAACAGGTGAGAGTAAAATCTCCCTGTGTGACACATACTATATGCCTAAGCCAATATGACTCAATTTTATGCTCTTGACAAGCACCTCCGCTGGAAAATACGTATGTACAAATTATAGTGTTTATGATGATTGATGTGATGGGAATGGACATGGCAGATTCAGACCCTGTCTGGGAGAAAAACAACACAAATGAAGCTACATACAAGAAGTTCTGATAAAATTTCAAACCACTCACTGGGGCTAATATGTAGTTACAGCTCTGCAGTGAAGGCTGAGATTGTTGTTATTACACTGGGGAAGACTTGGAAGAATGGAATTGATATTATAAAATGATATTTTCAGATGCACAGCAGCTCACCACTAGCTCATCTCATATCACACACACAAACACACACACACTGCATCCACATTGTGACTATAGGCATAATACACAGTGAGCATTAGCAGCACAAACACCTGTTAGTCATTGCTTGTCAATTATCTGCCATGATAGAAGCTGTCTTTTGACAGAAGCTGTGCTGAGCGTCCAGATAATGAGCTCATGGGTGAGATTTCAGCTGTGCAGCCTCCTCTTAGTCCGCCCCGAGATGGCCGCGGCTCCGCCCCTCTGGTTGACCTTGTCAACCTTCCCCATGTTAATCCTCCTTGCAGGTCGGAGTAGGTTAGAATAATCCTATGAAAGACACTGGCCCCGGGCTGAGGATTATATAAAGCCCCATCTTCAGCATTTTGTTTTAATCCCACACACATAGAATAGAATTGATAAAGGCCCAGCGTCATAGTGATCGCCTCCTTAAATCAACATGGTTAGACATGGACAGGCAGCTAGGCACACATGTGCTCACACACACACACACACACACACACACACACACACACGCACGCACACATGCACGCACGCACGCACACACACACAAACACACGCACGCACACACGCACGCATGCACACACACACACAGCGCACATGGAACACATGCATTGCAAAAACTGACAGACTTGTTAAGTTATTCTATCTTATATCCACACACACTTGTATCCATCAAGCTTATTTTAGGTTTTTATCATCTTACTGGCAGATAATTTTACCGTGTTTGTTTTTTGGATAATGTAAAGTGAGATTGAAAAGTGAAATTGTCTTGGAGAAAGTTTCTTGTTTCAACATTTTCTTCATTGTTTTATAATTTATTGGAAGAAGTCTTATTGGCTTATTGTGAAATTTATTGAAACCAGCAAGATTATCTGCTAGTGTAGTGAGATAATTTGACTAAAATATCACAAAATAAGCTTGACAGGTCTGGAGACAAAATAAAATCACTTGACAACTTGTCATTTTTTGCATTTGTGCATTTGTATGTGCAATGTGGCAGCATATGCAGACACAAACACTACTATATTGATAGGAAAAAAAGTGACAGCTCCTATCAGTTCTCCAGATGAATTCTGCTGTATTCAACATCATTTTTACACAACATGGACTTGTCATCAAACACATGGGCAGAACTGAACCGAGACACCGTACCTCACTCTGTGTGCTCTAACAGCTGAGTCACACCACATGAATTCAATCTCCACACATGACGATGACCAGTTTGAGTTTAACATTTCATTTTGTTTCCACTTTGGGTCACACACAGTGCTCAAAGTTGCTGAATATTTCAGAAAATGAGATTGCCAAATGAAAGTGCTCAAAGTTCCAGCACTGCTGCAGAAACAGTGACTCATCGCGTTTGCTGATCTCTGTCTTCATCTGTGAACACTAAAACACTAAAAATACACAAAATATTTGCACTTACACATGAGTCTGGCCAGTCTATATACGCGTCTATACTATATAGTACATACAAGTCCACACAAAAATTATACTTGCAATTTAGTCCATAAACTGTACTACCTGTTACTTCTATGACATGGATAATAGACTGGAATAAATGAGCATTTGAGGCACCAGGGTGGCCAAGTGGTTAGAGCAGCCTGATCTCCTGAAATTTCATGAAATGAGCACGATGTCTTCAAATGCAGATATGTGGTCCGTGTACGAAAAGTGAGAGAAATTTCCACCACAAAAGGATAACATGAAGGAGACACGACTAGAAACAATTAGTAGTCTGAGAATGAAATAGCGCGCTGGATGGGTGTATAAAATTGACCTCCAACTCTGACGACCTGGCTTCAATTCCCAACTCATACCAAAGAAAATTTCTACTGTGAGTGAAGTTTTAATTTTTAGATAAACTATTTCTTATTTAACCATGACCAAAGCCTTTCCCTAACCTTAACCAAATTGTTTTAGTTGCCTAAACCCAACATTAACCCTAGCTTTAAATAAAGTTGCTGCCTAAGTTTATCCATTAGCTAAACTTTTCACATGAGGTTACAGGTGAAAATGTCCAATTCGTGCTATTGTCACAGAATCCAATTTGTGGTGGAGGAACGTAATCTTCACAAAATTCGAAGTCTAATAAGTCTGCGTTTCACACTTTGTACTCATTTCACAAAATTTCACGAGATTGGATTAAGGTTGGATTTAGCTCGAAACATACTTCTGCGAAGGTGTCATTAGTCAGTATGTGCTGAGAAACATATTCCCATACTTTTGTTAGCAATTAAATGGATTTTGGTGTGCGCTGGCTGAGAACAGTATAATGTTTGATTTGTCTTGATTTTGTTTGATTGCATTTGCATGTCAGTCCTGGATCCGAGAACTCGTTTGAAGAAAAATGCAGAACATAAGAATAGGGCTTTAATGTCTAGGGAGTTATCAGTATTCTCCACAGCACACGCTGAAATAAAGATAGCCTGAAAAGGCCTCAATATCTCTAGAGTGTTAACAGTGTATTTTAAAGAGACCCACAGATGGTTCGAGTAGTTCAATATGTGTTTGGAGACAGAACGAGAACAAAGATAAATATAGATTTCTCAGTACTGGCCCTTTGGTGACTTTTATCTTTCAGTTTTCTGCTTCTGAAAGCTATTGGGTGGTAATGGATAAAATTCCAATATATTTCATATGGAAATATCAATAAACTTTCAAGTTGCTCACCAACAGTCATAATCCAGTCAGCACATAACTTGAGTCTTCCAAACACTTACAGTAGGAAACAAGCTTGTTAGCTTAATTGTTATCTTTGACAGTGTTTTTCTCAATCGATTAATCAATCCACTCATCGCCTAAATTAACAAGTGGTCGTACTGATTTCACTTTCCACAGCAAGTCTCTGAGGCTTCCTGGAATCTGAGCAGATAATGGAAAATCAAGGAGCCAACAAGCTCTCTCTTGCTGTTTCATTTGTTAATGGCTTTCCCTCTTCAGGAAGCTCATGATAACACTGCTAATGACAGCAGGCTTGTTATCTCCTCTGCACCTTTTAGCATAACTCCAGGAGCTCCTCTCCTGCTGGGCAGCTTCACTGAATGATGTGCAACAATCCTCTTTTCTTTCTCAAGGGATAACGTGTTACTATTATCACTTGAACCTTGTAGATTATCTTTAATGATGTCTGCAGGATTTGGCTGATGGGAAAATGTTGTTAGCGCTGGCAAAACCTGTCTTGCTGGACTACGTTTAACACAAAAGGTGGTTCAAAGGGGAGTTGAAAAAGCACAGCTAAAAATATCACATCCAGTAAAGATTGAAGTTACTGCAGGCTGCTTTCTTTCCTATTTCTACACACACTTAAGTTTATTCATTTCACAGGAGAGGGAAAGGTATCGCAGGTTTGAATCCCACTTAAAGCAATAGCCTCTTTATCATTCTGACCAAAGACCCAGATTCACATCAAGCAAAGAAAGCCAATAGGCTAGGTGTGTGGAGTTCATAAATGAATAAGCTAACACATCCCTCTCTGCAGGACTGATGGGTTGTGACAAAACATGGCCCAAAAATATCTCCCCCACCAATGGCATGTTAGATTCTGCCAAAAACAGACTGTTCACTAATCCTCCTCTACACTGAATAAACCTTTTTAATGAACTCATTGCATTAGTGCCATAATGCCATGCAGATGGTCCGGTCGGGTTATGGGCCCAGTTTGTTGCCAATCAGAGCAAACTCTTAAGTGGCGTCCCAGCTTGGTGACTAACACACACTTTATAGACAAAAAGACAACGCTTTGCTGAAAAGAAAGTGACCTCTCTATTTGCAGATTGGAGTTTTAGTTATGCAAACATTTATCAGAGGCAGAGCTACTCTAGATGCAAAAATAATCTCATTGGTTGAGTTAAACCTCAATGGGTGGAGCCAAAGAACCACATTATTTGGAGCACAAGTTAGGCAACTGAAAACCAGCTAGAGAACATCGGTAAGCACGTTTACGTGGACTGCAATATTCCGATATTAACCTGATTAAGACAATACTCTGAATAAGACACTGCCATGTAAACAGCATTTTCTGATTACCGTAACCCGAATAAGGTAAAAAGAAGTCCCAACATTTTGTCCCTATCACGGTAGCAACATGACAGAAAGGGTTTTAGGTTAAACTCTGGAGGGAAACTCCGACGTAGGACATAGGGACATAATGTGGGCGTGCATCTTCAGTCATTAATCGGACTATGCTCTGTGGCATGTAAACGGGAATATGAATGTAATATTCTATAAGCAACTCATGTAAACACCTTAATCAAAATATTGTCTTATTTATAGTCGGATTATTGCAGTCCATGTAAACGTAGTCATTGTCTTATTTACTGGTAAACTTAGCTGGCTAAGTAGCCTGACGTTCTTGTCTTCTCTTTCTTGTTTTTAAGCTGTGCAAAGTGAATAAAGAAAGATAAAGAAACAAAAAATGCATGAGGCATGCCATGACATGCATGCCTCACCAACCTCAAAGTTCAAACTAGCCATACTAGCCTGTCACTATCTGGGTAAACTAGTTAGCTATAGCTAGACTCCTGATCTTCCAAGATCATGAATGGCTTGGTCATGAAAGAAATGACAAGAAGTTATTGCCATTTATTTATTTATTTATTTAGCCACATTGACAAGATGTCAGCATTTGAAACAACTTTCGGGCTAAATATCTGTGTAGGCTAATACAATGAACAAAATCAGCCATTTAGCTTCACTAGCTACAACAACGTCAGTGACGTGAACTCCAATCTGCTGTCTTCTTGCAGAGAGTCCTATTTGTCCCTCTACCATGTAAGTAAATCCAGAGAGATTGCCAACAAGAAACCAGAAAATGTATTCTTACAACAAAGCCACATTTTATTTACATTAGAAGTGCAATATCGGCAGTCTCTCTGTCCAGCCTGTGCCTCGCCAGCGCAGGAGGTTTGAGGAGAGTCTCAGCAATTTTGTCATGAGCTTGACTTTCAGGGGTGTTTACAACAAAATTGCAATTTTGGGTGATTATTTTTTTTGTATGTCCACAGAGGAAGGCACTGTGCCAGAATCAGATTTTGAGCCAGCCGCTTTCTGCCACCGTCATCTCATCTCATCATTTGCTAAATGGGAAAACAGCAGACTGCGGTTGGACTCAAGATATACATGTAAGTTAATGCTATTCCTTTCATTTTTTTTTATTTTTTTTTATCACAAACCCCCACCTCTCCATGTGTATCAGTGGTGCGGCTATTCTTTTCCGTGCTCAATTTATCTTCCACAATCTCCTGGCTTAAGTATTTCTCTGTGACGGAAACCAATTCATGTTATCAAGTGTTGTTTTGATTACCATCTTGACTATTATGGTGGTTCATCGTCATATGAAATCCCCACTTCAGCAGTATGACATTAGAGAAATAATTCACCACCCACACCATTTATACCCCATCTACTAACAGAATATATGAAGGGCGGAACAGCCCTTGGCAAGGAATGTCATCACGCTGACAAGAGTATAATAAATTGTTTTAAAAGACAGGCTCTTTCTTTCACCAAACATTTTGTGTTGAAAGTTGCTGCAGTGTGTGAACTTGGTTGACATCGTTTGGTTCTCCATTAAGTCTTATCTAACAGAAGACTTATCACTCTGAATGACTTTTTTATGATGTGGCACCCAAAAAATGACTTTGTAGAGAATTTTTTGTTACTGCAGATAAGGAAATAGTACAAAAATATAGATTTTTACTGTCTTTTCAAACAATTTGAGCTGCAGTGCTGTACTTATTCTATGATTACATAAATTGTGTGACACTTAAATTGATGTTTCTGGGCCTATCATTTACGCCAAACAGAGAGCTAAGCCTGCCTATCCAAGGCCATTGTTATAGATACCTAGGTACACCATTGCCTAATTACACATATTATCTGTTTCAATAATAGGCGAGTCGAAAACACAATAGCCATCGCACACCTCAGCCCTCCTGGTGATCTGCTGTCAAATCGATGTCACCCCAGCAACTCATTCACAGAGCGACCAGTGATCAGTCTTTATTACAAACACTATCACATCTTGTTGTTTTGGCAGATATTCTGGTTCCACTTGTTGCTTTCTACCGACTCCAAGAAAAACTGTAACCGACTCTGATTTTTAGAACTTCTCTAACTAGGGTGCTTATTTTTTCTTGTATGAATGTGAATTGATTAAACAATCCGAGCAAACATTTTGATGTTGACTAGACATTGATATATTGCAATGTTGAAAACTTGTGTTAATATAATGCCAAAATGAAAGTTGAGACGATGTCTATAGTCATCCATGGTGTTACCTGCATTGTTTTGTGAAATCGGGACCTAAATATCTTTCTGATGTCAGCTCAAAATAGTTTTAAACAATGATGATATGATATTATAATATGAATGTTTACCCTTTCATAATATCATATTGGGAAACTTTTGTGTTTGTCTGGGCTGATACAGAACTTCATCCCTCGCATCCCTCAAATGCATGCTGGGATATTAGTGTTCCAGTACATTATTTCATATTCTGCACCATTATGCAAATTTGTACTGACATTTTTCTGATAGTCATTTCAGGTGATTATGGTACTGCGCATTCAAACTCAAATTTAATCCTGAAATAGCCACAAGACACGTTGTTCCACTGATGTGCTTGTCTGCACTTCACTGAAAATCCTTGTAATTGCAACTTTGACTTCATGCTTTTATGTGGACTGAAGTTTTAGTTGGTTGTTCATAGGTACAGCATGACCTAAGACCCATGAAACACATTCAAAAGCCATGGTAAAATTGGTCACTAATTTAAAAAATAATGCTGCATTTCTTAAGTGCTAAAAAGTAGACTTTTTTTTAAATTGCAAGGTTTTCATCTGACTGCATGTGATGTGTTGTTTCTTTTCATTTGATTACATTTGGCTTGGGTCACTTCACAGAGACAGATCGAATTCAAGAGTGGCTCTTTGCTGTTCTGGCTTTAATGCACTGGGATGATTGCCAACTGCTGTGGGAAAACTGTAAAACTGAACAAAAACTGGCGTCTAACACTGCCTGAACTCTGCCTCGCCCCGGGATCAACTGAACATTCAGCTCTGCATCAACGGGCCTTGAAATGTGATTACAAGCCCACCGTGGTGATCTGACAGATCGCTGCGACTCTAGACTAGCGTTATCTATCTCGTTCACTGCGCTGATCTATCTGGGCGTGGGAACGCATGGCCGCGTCAGCTGCATCGTACCAGCCCACAGGAAACCGAGGGCAGAGACGAGATATTTATCAACTTACAGTATGAGAAACCTGAAGGCAGAATCAAAGGGGTAATGGAGATTACTCATGCGAAAATCTTAAGGGTTCCAAGAGGCACTTTGACATCTGCAAACCACTGACAGTTTTGCAGCAGCATGTAGGCTCTCCAAAACTCACACTTTACATCATATATCTCATTCTAGTCAATGCAGTTTTCTGATGGTACACTGCACCAGTGTTGTCAGTTGCTACTCTTCCTATTATGGCTGCAACCATAATGCCATGCTGCTCAAGCGTACACAGCTATGTAGTGTTGAATGTGTATATGCAGAGTGTATGTATACTGTCTACATGTATGTAGTATGACGTATAGCCCCCCTTTACACCTGACATTAACACACTGTAGGTCCTGGGTCCTCAAAAATGCATACATTTCAGGTGTTAATGCACCCAAAATGCACTGAAAATCAAGAGGTGGTCAGAGACGCATTTGCAACATTGTGTCAATGCAATGTGTCACCAATCCGCATGCAGCAACTACATAAACAGAAATAAAATTCCACGTAAGGATCAAATCAGAAACCGAACGCAAATCCAACTGAAAATCCCATTTCTGTCTCTGTAGCTTGTTTGCGCTCTTTGCCGCAATTGACCTTCTCTTTCATACCAGTTAAGAACACATGAAGAGATATGAGCATCAGTCCAGACTGCAGTTTGCCCTCGCTTCATTTTGTTATGCTAGGCTTTCCAAGCATGAGGAACTGCTGGCTATCAGATGTCAACATCCATCTCCTTATACCCGTAAACCATTGTGTTTTGGGGTCATTTCATGTCGTCGGTTTGGATGACGTTCTCACTCCTGACGAAAAAGCTCTTCAGCTCACTCACTATTTGGTGCCAGCTGAGTTCGCATGGCATTGTTCTCACCAAAAGAAACAGAACTAAAGGTGTAAATGGTCCTCAGTTTGAAAAATCTGCTCCAAACATGCTTGGTGTGAACTTGGCTATTTAAGGGTTTCAAGACTCACCTCAGTGCTGACCAAGGAGAGAGAGAGAAAGATTCACTCTGTTCGGAGCAGAAACACAATTTCCACGTCAGCCATGTGAAACAGCACTCCCCTGTGTCCAAACATCACCACATTAATTATTCCATTTTAGAGCTGTCACTCCACAACCACCACTGTGATGGTGTGCTTAAATGAAAACATTCAAGCTGTAATTACACCCCCCACTAGTACGTATTCCACCTCAGAGGAAAAAACATCATAATGTAACGTTAGCTGTCACATACTGTTGATGTGTGTGTGTCTTCCTCTTAAAACTCCTCTAATGTGCGGCTGTGATGACTAATGAATCTGAGCAGGCTGGGGTGAATTAACCAGCGTTTCACGCTTCGTCTGCAGACAGCATCACATGAATTTATTGCGTCGCTCGTTGTTGATTAGAATGGAAATAGTGCACTGGAAACCAAAAAGATATGAAGAGTCAATTTCCAAAGCATTATAGTAGGTCCATTTTGGGGGGAAAAAACCCTGAAAGTCATCATTCTATATCTCCAAAATATAGATAGTCTATATTATCCTTTTATCAACCTAGGATGGAAGTTACCCACTATCCTTCAAAAAGTAGCGTAAATTGTTTTCATTTTTCGCTGTCAATCATTTTGCGAGAGTAGGTGTCACTTCTTTCAAATTGTGGATTTCTCATTTCCAAACGAAACTCTTCATATGCAGCAACAACAGCCGAATGTTTCCCCCTTTCCATTGTTGGCCACAGATGTGTGTCAGCCCGTAGTGTGAAAATCACTTCAGATTCACCACCACAGTCCTCTATTGTCCCTGTGTCTGCGAGGCTGAATACAAATGTGATTGGTCTTGTCATTTCAAGTGAGTCTGGATATGGGAATGTGTTTTCCTCCCCCCCCCCCCTCCCCCTCCAGTACCCGAGCAGACAAATTATTTTCAGCTGCAGTGTGCAAGGTGATGCCAAATATAATGGCAAAATAAGTTTTGTGTGGCAAAGTTAACAAGGACACAAATGCTTTGATGTAATCAAGAGAGCATGTGCCTTTGGTGAATCTTCAAAACATGGATAAGCAGACTCCAATGTCATAACCTTGATGGAAAAGTACCAGTATCATGCAAATGCCTTACCTGTTTATAAAATGTCATGTACCACCTTTATAATAAATTCAAATGAGAGACAGAAGACAGTGTTGTAATTATACACTCACATTTCACACTCATAATTTAGTTACTGTATTATCTTATATAGATACAATTCAATTCACATTCTATATTTCATTTGAATGCCACTCTCAGCATGCCATATCATAGAGGTTATCAGTAGAGGGCATTCAGGTGACGTAACCAACATGATCTCACACATAATACGTGAAATGAACACAAACTCTGAAACGGCAATTTACGTGCTCAGGACACACATTATGGGAAAATAACGTTCACCACAAACTGAATTACGTCCCAAAGATTGGTTAACGGTTAAGTTTAGGCAAGTAAAACGACTTTGGTTAAGTTAAGGCAAGTAAAATAAGTTTGGTTAAGGTTAGGGTTAAGGTTATGGTTACCTTTAGGCAATAAAAAAACTTGGTTAAGGTTAGGGAAAAGGTTTGGTCATGGTTAATAAGAAAAGTGTTCGTTAAAAATTTAAATGTGACATACAGTTGAAATGTCCTTTGCAAACGCTGGGAATCAAACCCCTGTCTCCAGCATTGAAGGCAAACGCATACGCCCGTCCATCACCTCGACCTTCACACCCATGGCTACTGTGCTACTTCAATGTGTCACGACTTTCTGTTTATAGTCGTGTTTCCTTCACGTAACCTTTTTGTGCTGGGAAAATGTAAATTTGACACTTTACGTTCCACCATCACATGTAATTTGCTGTTAACAAGTCGTGGTCATTTGATGTTTTTCTGTGAGATCAGTCAGGACGAAACACACCCTCTGGCGGCCATATTGGAGGTCCGCAGCTCTTAGGCAAAAGCTGATTGTGTTTCTAAATGTACGGCTCGGTTGCCTCGAGAGCTGAAAATACTTAATTTTAATTCATTCACTAACTAGGGTGCTTATTTTTTCCACTGATACATCTGATGGATTTTGTATTTAGATAACGTTAGCAGGTTAGCAAGCAGCTACCTCTGTCTTTCTGTAAACACATCTGAGTTGCAGAATAGCTAACGTATCTAGTAAAAGTAAATGTTAGTAGTTAGTAGTGTTTTGTAGTTGCATGTTAATACACCAGTTGCTTTGCTGAATTAGCCTGCTAGCTAATGAGCTAGCTAACAATCCAAAAAACAACCATCCGTGTAGATTAACTTGGAGTAGAAACTATAGACAAGAGAGTTTATGCCACCGTAACCTAAATTTGGGAACAAATCTACCTTATCTGACCATTCGGTTTTACTTATAACTTAATCGATCTCCAGCCACAACACAACAGAAGTCTCTATAGAACTCTTTCTGTTTGGCCCCTACATTTTCAGTTTCAAGCTATATCTACATACAGTATGTATATTTCTAGATCTCAAACACAAACCACATTGAAAAATAGCCAGGGCTCCTAATTTGTTCCTACCCAAAATCATCTTATTATGGTAAACATCAGCATTATGATAATAATCTGATCCATATCTGTCTGGCTCTAAAGTAGCTCTGCTCCACTAAAAGCTCATAGGAAATGGTCATAGCTAGACAGATCATGGCTTAGCGTTAAGTGCAAGTGGTTATGGAAAATGATAAGAGCGTTGCACTGTAAATAACCTGTAATCCTCCAAAATATATGACAGCATTCATATAGCCAGACTGGCCGTCTGCTGTGCTTTTACTAAGTCCCAGTGGGGAAGCCTATGTGTGAGTTAAAATACTATCAGGGTTGGGTTCATACACATATGCCTTCATGCATCTGGTTGTTTGGATGCCTGATCATATATGCAAGGATGTAACCCATATTTGATACCAATATGAACTGACAGCGATGTTGAAAAGACACATGTGCAGAGTAGCAATGAAAAATACATCGCACCCATTTTTGTTGAACACATTCCTGTTACGGTGTGTGCCTTCGAGTTTTGACTGATTTGAAGCGTCTCAATACCAATCAAGTCAGCTATTTTGCTTTCCTTCCATTGTTGTGTCTCCATGTTAAAGCTGGCTCAGCCAAGCTGCCAAAATTATAGCAATTGTCTCAGGCGAATGATGGAAGATGATTTGCCTATTATCATGACGCTGTTTAGTGTTCAAAGACAAGTTGCATGTAGGTCGCATACCTTGGGATCTGATTTTGTACCACATATACATGTGGTCCAGATGGCAACTGAAAAAATGGGACTCCATGCAGCTTTTTGCTGTTCACACTGAGTAGAAAAACATCAGATCTGTGTCACATTTGAATGAAAAAATCATAATTGGGACACTTTCAGCTCAGATGCTAAAATTCACATTGAAAATAATGCCTTCCAATCCAATAAATCATTATGTAAATAAAGCCAGTGATGGCGTAATGGTGTTTCAATAGAGGGATTGGGACTTTAAGCTTGATTGGAGAGGCTAACTGATGGCCCGTCATGACTTATTCCTCTCTAGTAGGAGTAGACGCCCTAGTTGTTCTACTGAAACACTGTAGAATTTCCACTAATTGGCTGTGAATTCAATAATAATTACAAAGTTGCAGCAACGGTCTCTCGACGAGATGCTAAAAGACTATTTCATTATGCATATAAACTGCATTCAATCCCAGTACACAATGTGAGCCGACGTGTTAATGCTACAACCCCGGCATCAGGCAGAAACTTTGCAACTAATTAAATCAATTCACAGTGATGTTTCCATTCGATGATAATAACACTTCTAAAGACACTGAAGCACAATAAGTCGTTTTCATGTGAGCAATTCATTATTCGGCCGTGAAGTTTTGTGGCCTTCTGTCTTTTTGCGCACTCTAATTTGATTGTTTACCTCCTCTGATGTTTTGAGGCAGTTCACTCAAATTAGATTTAATGTTGCTTCCTCCTGCCTTTGAAAGCAGGATATTGAACAGTGGTTCCTTGAGGTGTAAAACACAAATTTAAAACTCATGGATAACCAAACATTTTGTGACAAAATCCATTGGACAGCAGGGTCTGGCCAACACCACTGGAATGGAATCTGGTTAAATCTGGATTTGACATCATCTCATTACTGTCAAAACCATCTACGTCTTCTTATCACTGACAAATTCATACGCTTTGTGGGCCAACAAAAACATGCAAATTATGATGCCTTGTCCTGAGATTACACAGTAGGTTTGGAAATCACATCCTGGACGAAATTCGCAAAATAATCAGCAAATGGATTTGATACGGATGCGCCACATGACAGTCAAAAGCAGTTTTCGCTTCACTGTGAAACCTTTGCCAAGCATCACAAGTGCAATGATATCATTTACTGTACCTTGTGGGCTGGGGAAAACTCATACACATCATCACTCGCGGCTCTGAGATTATAAAGTGCACTCTAGCCAAAATGTGGAAATAATCAGCAAATGGCTGAAATATTGATGTTTACTCTATTCTGTCCAGATCCGCACAGCAGTGTACTAGCCCGCGGAGGAGGGGAGGGGAGGTTGGGTGAGGGGGTGGGGGTGGGGGTGGTGTGGGGGGGGGGTTGGGCACACAACACAATCACCACACCATCTGTCGCTGCAGAGGAAACCTGGGCCAGCTCTGCTCTGCTGTACTGTACGCTGCTCTACAAATGTGTCCGCGTGGGGCCTCGCAGATGTGAGCGCCGCAGACAGATGTTTACCCTTTCTATACCCACATCAGTGGAGAGCAGATAAAAGGGCCAAAAAAATGCAGATTAACCCAGCCATCCTTTTCCCTAGAATTCATTAGATGCAATTTGCTCTACCGGGAAACATCCGGAGGGTTATGTCTATGATCGGCGCAGAGATCGACATCATATAATTATCCATCATATAGGTTTCCTGCCTTTTAGGCTCATTGGCTTTGTGTGAGATTACAGACAAGGTTACATTAAAGGCATTTTAAACTGTGATTCAGTGGGATGATTGAACAACTGTCTGTAGGGGATTCAGCTCAGTATTAGCT
This sequence comes from Centroberyx affinis, assembly GCF_046629955.1. Taxonomy (NCBI): domain Eukaryota; kingdom Metazoa; phylum Chordata; class Actinopteri; order Beryciformes; family Berycidae; genus Centroberyx; species Centroberyx affinis. The sequence goes on along the minus strand of NW_027281581.1, from coordinate 200,655 downwards.
CATGTATGTGGCATGAAAGAAAACATGTCTGAATACTCTGACATTATCTATCTATCTATCTATCTATCTGTCTGTCTGTCTGTCTGTCTGTCTGTCTGTCTGTCTGTCTGTCTGACTAAAGCTGCAAAGTTTTGGAGGAAACACTGAAAACTTGTAATTCTTTGGCATGAAAAAGGACACATTTATACATATAGAATATAAAGATATTATATATTGGTACAAAATGTCAGCTGGCGGCGACTTCAGTATCAGTATCGACCTTTGAAAACCCATATGTAGCATCCCCAGAAAGATGATGGTCAAACTCCATGACTGATGTTTCTTGAATTTATTCAAACCCATTTCACACCGTAAGAGCTGAGTAAAGAAACAGTGAAATATCCTTTTACAATCATGCCATTGTCAGAGAAAACAACAAAACTATCCTTAAAACCCGTTCATCACTTTTTTGTGTCCCCTGGAAACAGATCCGTTGTCGTCTGTGTTACTTGCAGCGCATTTCTGTATTTGGTTGTGTTGTGTGTATTTGCAGCACATGTGTTGTCAAATTGATGAAGATGTTTTCTGAATTTGCTTGTGTTTTGTCTATTTGCATGTGTTTTCTCAAGTTGCAGTGCGTTGAGCTCTCTCGGCCACCGTACATATCGATCAAAAGAAAATGTCCCACATTTGTCCTGTAATTTTGCTTAAAACTTGTGAAAACTCCCTCAGTGAAACTAGTTGGCATCACTGCTAAACCATTTTGGGGAAGTTATTGAAGGACAAATGTAGAAACTTTATTTTCCCCCAAATGTGACAAGCGTCTGATGATGAAACACTTTCAAGTACAAGTCCAAATGTCAAGGTGTCCCTTTTAGGTATAAACCAAGAATATAGCAGAAGAAAAAAAAAAAAGTGTACAATGAAAGATTCATAACACTGTCTGTTCACTGGCTTCTTGGATGATGCTATGGCTTGAACGCTTGACTCGGTAGTGTTCAATGGCCTGAGGTGAGCCATGGATCCACCGGCAGTGCTATAGTGATGTGTTATTGATGCTGGATGAGAGCTTCACCACAGGCAGAGCACAAATTGTACAGTGTGAGTTCAGACAGGTAGAAAACTGACAAAAGTGCAGAGACAGTGAAATACAGAGAGAGAGAGAGAGATATTTTACATTTAATTTTATGCATTCAGCCGACGCTCTTATCCCGGCTGACTTACAATGAGCGGAGCAGTAGAATAAACTTACTTCTTCAACTTACAACTTATTACAAGCAGCCTATATATTGTTGACAGAGCTATAATGTGACATAAAAATGTATCAGCTCACATCTCGAGGTGATCATAAGTTTCCGAACTCATGCATACGATAGATACGGCGATTCACAGTCAGTTTAGCCGTATCTCCTACTTTTCATGTAGGTCTGACACGTTGCGTTCAAGCGTATCGTCTTGAAAATGGTGTTGCATATGAAATGGCTTCAGACTGAAGTTTCAGGGCAACAGATCATCGGGGCTTTATAGTCATAAGTAGAAAGTCAAGTGGGAGAGACTCTGATGGGTGCTGCTTTGGTGCTACTCTTGGTGCATTTATAGCTGTTTCACCCTCGCCACACTCCCTCGGCTTATACATAAGCAAAATCTAAACATCACAACAACAGGATTTGTCTTCACACGAATCTCCCGAGATAGCGAGACACCTCTGCAGCGTATTCACATACAAATCAAGGTTTGAGACAACAAAAGAGGGTCTGTCAGCCCTTCAAACATGGCAACACACAACGCCTAGTGCATCGCAAGCAAGCCCGGGTCCCAGCATCAGAATGGAGCCGCTGGAGGTGGAAGTGACATTTCTTTGACGCACTGCAAGCCGTCTCCTCCTTATACTATGAATAGCAGATGACAAACCGGGCCCGATTGTCTCTGGGAAACCAGCAAACAGCAGCATCCGTCTGTCTGATTCATCCCCGCGCTGATTTATCGCTCCTTTAATCCTCTCACATCTGGAGTCCCGGCAACAATCTGCAATGGAACAACATAGTGCAGTCGATCAGGTCTGCTCACACTGTTCCTTAGGCCATGATCAGATAGGACGCTATTTGTTTTTCTTCTCCTGCTGAAAAACAAAGCGCAGCTGTGAGCGTCGCTAGTAACAGACAGAGAAAGAGCTTAAAGGGCACGAGGAGCGGTACGTCATTCTCCCTGACATGCAGCACAAAGTTTGACAACAACTTGCTGACCAGAGGTAGCAAAGGGGATAACCTTGCTGACAACAAAAACAGACAAGAGAAAGTTAGCGATAGCTCTGCTCGCCTTTGAAGTAGAGGATTAGGAGCCTATAAACAGAATGGCTTGTGGTTAAAGTTAATGTTACTCACCAGGAAACTGCAGGAAACTTGAATTAGCTGTTTAAAAGACGTCTACATGGTGATAGATGTCTTGGCTAAAATAAAGGTTTAAAAGTTAAGGTTTATCTTATATCTTATATATCTATATGTCTTACATGACATGACAAAAATACTTGGACTTCTTTGGTGCATATCTTTGATATTCCCAGCTGTTAATGCATTGTTTAAATATGTAATAATGTATTTACTGCTTGGTCTAAGATCTATACAGATCCAGAAAAAAGATCCTGGGCTATATGAGAGCTAAAGCATAGATGCAACATTGAAATGACATCTAGTGCTCAGTGGGTTTCAGGCACGGCTAATATTTTCTGTCATGGCAATATTTATTTGTTTGATCATACAAAACAAGGGTGCTAAGATGACTAAAATCAGCTGCTCCTCCATTTTCTCCATTTTGACTTCTGTTATTTGTCTTCTCCTCCTCAGATTTAGTCCCTGTTCTTGGGCGATTTGATTGGTCAATCGGCCAGAGAGTGACATTAACGCAACGCACAGCACAGCTAATGTTGAGGCACGTCCAGTATGGACGTGCCTCAACATGGTGCCCAAAACACCCAACGTCCAAACTGTGAGGCACATGGAGATGTGCGCCTGCTATGACCAAACCATTGAAAATAACTGAAAAAAAGGCTCAGACCTTGCTGAGCTGCATATTAAGCACTGATGTTTGGACGATTATTTTGACAAGCACAGACATATTGGGTTGTTCGTTTGAATCCCCAGACAAAATGGGGAAATTTAGGTGGGGAGAGTGAATGAGCAGCGCACTCCCCTCCCTCACCAGCTTCTGTTGAGGGAGCAAGCAAGACTCCCCCCAAAATGTTCAGGTGCCAACAGTAGAAGATGACGGTGCTACCAGGCAGCGTTCAGGTGTGAATGCATGTAACTGTATTAGTGAGAGACAGGACTTTGTTAAGAAAGAACATGAATTCTCAGCAAACCTACTCTGGATAAAAAAAAAATACAGATGACGTCTCTGACAGTGATGGCAAAATGACTGGGGATTATTAATAATGAACTGGGAGTGCTTCTGATTTTGAATGATAGAGCGATAAAAAGCCAACCACTCTCAGCGGTTCAAACAAGTGGCAGTCTTTTTGTGTCTTCAATTTTTTTTTTTTTTTTTCACATAAAGTTTCCGCTGAGGCACAGAAGCCATCTCTACTTATTTTTCAGTGGTATTAGCTCTCCTTAAGGCACCTCGCACTCAGCTACTCGCCTGGACACTGTCAGTGTCTTCATCGAGGATGTGTGTGTGTGTGTGTTGCAGTGAATGAATACTTAATCTCAGCCATTTCATGGATCCTTTTATCCAAAGCACCTTAACGCACCATGAGTGCACACATTTTTAGCAGAGACAGTCCAAATGGGAATCAACCCCGAACCCTGGCAGTGTTAGTGTCATGCTTTACCCACTGAGCCATACAGTGCCGCTGCTTTCCATGAAAATGCAATTAATTACAACAATCCATATTCATTGTTACTAACACGGGATAAAAGACTTAAGGGAAAAGATATCAATGCAATGTTGTCAGCCAGCCAAATACTATAACTCATCTAATGAATATAGATGATGCTCATTCATGCATTTATGCAGTAGGTTTTTAGGAAGTAATGAATTCAGCTCGGCTCTGCGGTGCAGCCCCCTCTTCACATTTATCAATGATATTGGACCTTATCAAGATAAACTTTTCAAGTCTTATTTAACTAGGCAAAATTGACTTGGAACACATTCTTATTTACAGCAAAGGCCTGGGGGGGATTAGTCGCAGAGGGATGGAACAGGACTGCAGTCAAGACCACCTTAATCGAGTCCGAGTCAATTCCTAGACAAGGTTCAGTTGGGTTTGAGTTAAGACCGGGTCCAAAGAGAGACCAAGTCAAGACTGAGACCAGAGCAAATAGAGTCCTATTCAAGACCAAAATAGCCATTAGACACTGTATATGTTATTCCAAATGTAAATATAATGCTTAAGGAGTTTTTAAAGAATGAACAGAGATGTAGATATGTGCAGGAGCTCTGAACTAAACCTTTCAACCTTTCCAATTAATTAATGCATGCAGGATTTCGACTAATCTATGAATAGACATTTGAGGACAGACAATCCCTTAAACTGTTTGTAGTGCTGGGGAGAAAATAAACAAAAGTGGACCAGTTGGAGAAGAATGGATCTTTGAAATTTTTTAGATAGGCAGGAAAAAGTTGAATTGTCATCCAACAGTGGCTGAGACAAACACGAGTCAGATTCAAAATAGACATGAGACATCCAAGATGGCAGAAAATTGATCTTGAGACCGAACTCAAGCACCATAGCCCCAGGATGGAGGGCTACATATACTGCCCAGTACTACTGCAGCCTTCACTGCAAAAACTGACAGACTGGTATGTTATTTAATTTTTTGGGGGGAATTCATCTCACTGCACTGGCAGATAATTTTACTGGTTTCAACAAATTTGACATTTTTTCAGGAGAATGTAACTTTCAGGACATTTACTTGGTAAAAGTGAAAATGTCTTGGAGAAAGTTGCTTGTTTCAAGATTTTCTTCATTGTTTTATGATGATTTCTTGAAAGGAGTCATATTGGCAAGTGAAATTTATTGAAACCAGCAAGATTATCTACTAGTGCAGTGAGATAATTTGACTAAAAATGTCACAAAATAAGCTTGATCGGTCTGGAAACAAGAGGAATTCACGTGACAGCCTGTCATTTTTTGCACTGTTGGACATGAAGAAATCCTACTTGGAACAGTTAGAGGGCTCCAGTGACTTGGATTGTAGACTTTGAAGGAAGGAAGGTCCTCATCCACTTTCCCCAACCTGATTTCCTAGGCCAGCACAGGGATTTCAGCCAGCTATCTTCAGGTCTTCTAGGTCTCTTCTCTAACCTGCACTCTCCCGCCGCCCCTTGTCTGATTTGCATAGTAATCAGATGTGCAAACCAGCCTGCGTGCTAATACATTATTTTCAGTGGCTGAGTGGGAGATAATTGGAATGAGCAATTTGTTGGTAATAACTGATATACACTGAATGAAGAAAATACACTTACTCTTTTCATGAAGTACACCGAATCCAGGTAAAAATTCATTATCCCTTTATGATTTCCCTTATTAAATCTACCAGTCACAAGGGAGGAGATGCAGATACAGAGAAGCAGACGAGTTAGAGAAGGATTTTTAAGCTTTGACACAATTTAGGTGTGGATTGTGCAAAAGGGGCTGCAACTCAATATCAGGAGGAATAATTTGTACATTCAGTGTATGAATCATATAGCTCATTACAGTAGTAGTTCATTCATTTTACTGCAAACACTTTTAAATTCCCTGTCCCTGCAACAACAAATAATGTGAACTTGCTTATTCTGCTTTTCTATTTTCAAGATTGTTTAAGAAGATAGTTGTCCCACTTTCGCTTTACATGATGTAGTACACTGTGCACTCTCCAGTACAGCGCACTGTTTCACTTTATACAATGTGGCCAATGGTTATACATATGATGCTCAGTATTAAACTCAGGAAACTCAGCTGCTATTGCCACATCACTGTAAGATGAAACCATCTTCATTATCCTGCAATAAAAGGCTGCTTTGGGTTACAAGGGGTTTATCCCAGTGTGTTAACATGAGAAAGGCCAAGCTGCAGTCAACTGACAGCTGTTTTGAATCTTATAATTGAAATATATCAGCTTTCATAATGTCTTGTCAATCACACATTTCCTCTATGAAAGAGTGTGGTTAGACTTTCAAAATCACTTCAAAATCAGTTCTAATGATATTCACTACCTTCAATTTATGGCTCTTAAACCCTTAAAATCCACTGGCCTTTCTAGTGTTAACTTGTGTATTAACACATGGAAAAGCATTGTAAGTACATAATGAAAATTACATAGACAATATTGTTGCATATGCATTGCAATTCATGTACACTAAAAATTATTATTCAACAGTATTACTATGTTCTAACAACCTGTTAACCTTTCCACAGGTTAAGACACCAAAATAAGAAATTGAAAAGAAAAACAAGAACATACAAAAAACATTGGTCAGTTTCTGAATTTAAAAAAAAAATCTGCATTTAATTCAAGGATAATCTGAAAGTTGAAGGAGACGCTTAAAAAGAAGAAGAGTGAGCCTCTTAAAAAACCATCACCAAACTTTAGAGGATAATAAAGATCTTTTCAATTACCAAAAGTCTCTAGGTCAGCTGCTTTTCGTGCTCCTGCTGTATCTCAACCTGCAAAAACCAATAACCCTTATCCTATCTGTTTAACTGATGTTGTCAGCACAGAACAAAATTATCCAATAAAATGCATGTTTATGAAAGAGCAAAGATCAAATCTATGAAATGATGAGTTGTGTGCTTTAAACAGAAAAAGTGGAAGGTATTCCATTTTGAAAGTTGCCTCTAAACTCTAAACTATTGAGAATTCCCTGGCCTATAAATGATAAAACCTTTAATATCACTGACTATGCAATTGTCTGTTTGGCATGTTTAGGGAGCTGTTAGGGACATGTCCTGTCAGCTGCTCACCTTAGTACGTGTTTGGAGGAACTTTATTAAATAGCATTTCTTCATCTTTATATAGTACAGCATTATGGTGAATAAATGTTAACACGTCAAGGTACAAACTGCTGCATGACTGTGTAAGCCTATATGCATTCACACCAAGCACGTTTGGAGCGTTTTATTCTAACTCTGGAGTGTTTACTCCTTTAGTTCAGTTCATTTTGGCAGGTGAGAACAATGCCATTCAGACTCAAGTGGCACCAAATAACAGACGCCTGAAGATAGAAGTCTCAGTAACTCTCCCAGGCAAACTGTGGTGCGACTTGTGAGTGAGAAAGAAATACCACCTAACTAAAATGACCCCAAAATGCAAGGTTTTATGGGTATAAGGAGACAGATGCTGGCATGCTTAGAAAGGACTGGACTGAAGCTCATATTTCTTCATGTGTTCTTAACTGATATGAACACCAGAGGAAGTAAATTACAGCAGAAAGCGCAGCTGGACTGGAATCAGATTTGTTTTGACTCCTCCCCCCACCGCCCAAAATCTCTAACCTGCAGGATGACAGCTTATCAAAACTCTGTCCAATAAACAAGCTACTTGTAAGTGCTTGTCACTTTTGTTTACAGGCCCTGGTTTGCTTGTAATTTGGCAGCTTGAAGGTAAACAAACCAACAAAGTCAATTTTTCCACTATGGTTTAGACCAAAGAAAACAAACTGCGCTGTAGGTGTTGAGCCTTCTGGATGTGTGGTGAGCTTAATTTAATGAAACAAATCTGTGATGGGAGGAGCGTCTGACTAACCCCTCTAACATCCAAGCCAGGTCTCTCCGTAGGTCCTCACCCTAAATAACTCAACAAACACATCAGATCCTGGTGCTGTAAATTGGGAAACATTCAACTCAAAATGGCTCTGCTGATGAGCTCAGGCTTGCAACTTCACTTGAGGCCTGGCATGCTGTTGTAAACTGTCGGTGTCCTTGTTTAGGCTTGGAGCTCTGATAGAGTTCCCTCTATTATTCTGGAAATCAGCACCTTTACTGCCGGAGCCCTACAGCCTGTCAGCCTGCTTCACCTGGGTTCACTTTCAATTGAATGAACTTTTAACAGCCCAATTCTCAAACCTCTCACCCCTCCAACTGTGAAGATAAAGAGGCAATCACTGCTGGGGTGACAAGAGGAGGCTTCATAAACCCAAAGAAATGTGGGGTGATCAAATGTAACCTTTCGTATGCTGCAACAGACAGGAGCGTCGTTGTCTCTGTTTTCTGCTGAATCACTCCAAGTCAAACTGCCACCTGGTGAGACGGCTATTTCTGTCCCTTCATCGCTTCTGGATAAAATAATGGCCACAGAGCAGGAAATCGCTGTCATTGCAGAAAAAAAAACATATAAACACGTAAAAACACATACCCATAGTGCATAGTGGTTAGAGAGACCGACCTTCAACCAAATAACCCGGGTTCAAGCTCTGCTGAAGTGTCCCTGAGCAAGAAACTGAACCCCTACCAGCTCCAGGGTTGCTGCTCTGTAGCTGAGCCTGACCTATGACCTCTGACCTCCCTGGAGGGGGGCAAGCTAAAACAGAATTTCCCTACTAGAATAAAGTATCACATTGTTATTGTGACCCTCGGGCCATTGAAATATGTTAAAATGTTCTTTTTGGCAGGTATGTCGATTTTCTCCAACAACAGCAAATGTCCACTGTTGATGATCCAGGGGGATAATATCATGGGTGTAATTGGGCGGGATGTTTTGTGGACATTTAAATGAATAGCTTCAATAATGTAGGATAGTCATTACTGTTGCTACCTAGCACTCTTTAAAGGATGTGTCAATTTTGACATATCTGTGTATCTAGTTCGGGACAACACACGTTTGTGTTCTTTTTCAACACATAACACCTTTGCTGTGTCACATCCTGTGCTGTTTCTGCCATACTTTTGAGTTGAAAAGTAACATGCATGTGGCTGATTGGAGTTTCAGTTATACAAATACATTTCTCAGAGGTAGAGTGGCTCTAGAGGCAGAAATAATCTCATTGGTTGAGTTAAATCTCAGTGGGCGGAGCCAAAGAACCACAGCTGGCTAATTAACATTACTTACTAAGTGTTTCTGGTAATGCCCAGCAAAAAAGGCAAGAGGTAGGAGCTCTTACCTCTTGCCTTTTTTGCTGGGTAGTTAACATCATGAAGCGTAGCGTTCTTGCTAATAACCTAGCTGACCTTCCAAGATCATGAATACCATGATCATGAATGAATGCAAAAAAGAAGTCATTGCCAGTCATATTTTTTATTTATATTTTGACCAGAGTTCCTTCTTTGCCATTCAATTTTGGCAGTTAGCCAGCTTGCACTCTAAAAAACTGTTATTCTTTGGATATTTCTGCCTTCAGCAGCTGCCTCTAAGAAATGTTTGTGTAACAAAAAACAAAAAAACTCCAATCTGCACAAAGCAGCATCATCCCAAACCAGACACACATACATTGAAAATGACACATTGTTTTAAAGAGTGTCAAGACCCAACCTGGAGAGAAGAGGTAAAATACAGTGTTTAGAAAGATAAAACCTACCAAACAGACACAAGAGACAGAGACACAAGCAGAACTGAATCCACTGAGCTTTATTTTAGACAGTAGATCTCTCAATCGATGTTAACAAAAGCTGTCAGACTATCTGGCATATACCTGGCATCTCAAAATAAGCTCTGTGGATGGCTAGAAACAAACTTGAAAACAAAGATTGGTTTTGAAAAATGTTAGCTCCGCTGCTCCAATATGTTTTGATTTCTGAATGTTATGCATGCCCACCAATTCCCCCCCCTCCCCCCCCCTCCCCTGTACAATAACTTCTCTCAAGGCAATCACACACTCAGGCATAGACACGTTGTCTGCACCAACCTAATTGTTGCATTACAATTCATGTATAACACATGAAATCCTCACAGGCAATCACAGACTCCAATCTGAGCCCCCTGACTCCCACAGGCTAAACCATGCAAACCGCCGCTCCCATCACACTTGGTCAAGGGTTCCTGGCTCTTCTCATCAGCCATGACCCCCCCCCCCCCAGCGAGCCAAAAGGGATCAATTGTTTTTCCTGTCAATTCTCTCTGCGCGCTCACGCCGCGAACGGAGCCGGTGGGGCCCCCCCTCACCTCGGCACTGTCTCTGTTTATTGATTCAGATCTAGTATGTCAACACTGGGAGAGCAGATAAGACCTGGGTCGGCTCATAAACACTACTTGGCGGTTCCAATCAGGTGAAGAGATAAGGCCGCAGAGGACAGTAACTAAGCCAGAGGTTTGTAAACCGCCGCCTGACTCTCCACTCTCCCTCCATCTGGACCGATAAGCCCGAACGGACCTGTCTGATTGGTGGATAACGTTATGAGTTATTCTAGTCTATCATATTGAACCTTTATTGACTCCTTTATTGGCATGTTGATATACAGAGGTGTGACTCTAATATCAGTCAGAGCTGTGGACACTGTGCAACAAAGGTAATAGGACGTTCTTCTCCTGTTAACATCTCCATTATGTAGTGTATAGGCATTGTGAAACAATGTTGTTACGAGCTTAAAGGGATAGTTCACCCAAAATTTAAATTCGTCATTATCTACTCCTCATGACAGCACAAAATGGGTGTGACTTGTGCAACTTCCGTGGCCGCGTGATCTCACAAGATTTGGAAACTGTTTGGAAGCTGAATGCAGTGGAGGAAGACACGATTTGCATTAAATAATTGATAAAATTTTGTGTTTTTCCCGCTCACAGAGCGATCACATGGCGTCAGAAGACTTGCATTATGCTGCAGCTGCATGGAGAACATTTATGGACATTTTTTCCCCTTTTTGAAGCCTAAAGGACTGGCCTCCATTTACTGCAGGTGTTTAGAAGAAAGCTGGAGAACTCCTGGTAAGCGGATGAGTATGAGTAGATAATGACCGAATTTTAATTTTTGGATGAACTACCCCCTTTAAACAAGGTTAAACAAACGTGACAGCAAGGATTTCTTTGATAACACTTTACTTTACAATGACCATATTCCAGTGTATTAACCTGTGTATTTACCTATTGAAAAGTATACAATATTACTGCACAGGTACTTGTTTTTAAGTTTAAGTTTATCAAGTACTCACATGGCAGCTGACAAGTCAACTGAAATACTTGAGCATCACAATAATATTTAGTTTGAAAGGTACACATCATGAGATAAAAATGAAAAAAGAAAAATAATAGTCACATAATAAATTAGCAAAACATTGTGGGATAAAAATACAAATTAGCACATAGCCAGGTAAAAAACATCACCACAATATGAGCATATATGTGTATATATGTGTAATAATACTACATAATAATGAAAAAAAGGGACATGGTAAAAGAGTAAAAGATTAGGCCACAGAAAAAAAAATATTACTAGCTGTTACTACTTCATGATAATCTCCCTAATCTCTCTAATACATAATGTACGTACAACGGTGTAACATTGAAATCGCTTCATTAAAATAGCTGAGAGACACTAGAGTATAGTTTTACAATATATTTGCCTCTACTATGTAACATTCAGGAAAGAACTGTTTGCAGTACTAATGCATTGATTGATTTAATAGAAGTTGATCGCAGTGTAAAGGCCTGTGTTATCCCGCTTTTGCACCCGCCGACCTCTGTTCCCCGCCCTGTAGACCTTTTTTCCACGATGCTTATCCTTCACTAGACCTCTGCGGCACTTGTGTTATTCCTGCCGCAGATTACAATCAAGACCCCAAAGACATTTACGGCTGCCGCTCACAACAATGTCAGCCGCTTTGACCTTCCAAGGCCATCTACTGATCCGCCTCCACACATTATGCAGCGTCAGTCAAGAGTTCACATTTGCAATACAGGCCTTTTTGCTGACAGTTTATCCAGAGCAATTTACAATGAGTACAATAGTAGAAAAGGCATAATTCCTAGATTGACAACATTATAAGCGATATAACAAAATATTCCTGTTATACTAGAATGATCATATATGATAGAAAAGTGCTAGGTAAGGACCGGGGCTGGCAAGTAACTAACTGCATTTACTCAAGTACTGTACTTAAGTACAGTTTTGTGGTACTGGCACTTTAATTCAGTATTTCCATTTTTTTAGACTATGACTCCAATTCAGAAGGAAATATTGTACTTTTTACTCCACTACATTTATCTGACAGCTAGTTACTTTGCAGAATATGGTTTTACCTGCAAAACATGATGCATTGTTAGAGTTTAAACTCCTCAACGGTATATGGAGCAGTTGGACCTACAACATTAAAATACTTCTTTCAGGTTAATGCATCAATAATTTAACACTCTGAAAGGGACCATTCTTTTGGCCCCTTTGACTTTTACTTTTGATACTAAAGTACATTTTACTGCTAATACTCCTATACTTTTACTGAAGTAAACTTTTGAATGCAGAACTTTTACTTTTAATGAAGTATTTTTCCATTGTGGGTTAGGGTTAGGCTAACCCTAACCCTAACCCTTAAAGGATAATGCTGGTGTTTTTTAATACATTTCTTACTGTCAACAAATCCTATGAAAATAACGAAATCAACAATGCGTTTGCTCAACTCCCGTTACTTTCTGACTTCCCACGTTCCGTTTTTAGCCGTCAACCCAGAAGTCATTGGCTCCAATTGTAAGCTAAAAACCTTTAAATACAGCTCACAAAGACATTAGTTTAAATTTTAAAAATCGCTAACTGTTACCATGAAAAGTCAGGCTGTTGTAGTTATTACCAAATCAAATTCAAATGGGAACAAATTCTTCATTACGCCGGGGACTATTTTCGGTGCTACGGAACTACTTTCCTGAGATGAAAAACGTGTTTACAGCCGGCTTATTAAGTTGAGGAAAAAGTCGGCTGGCCCGGTGCATCGTGATGATGAAATATGTTGCCCAGAGCAACAGCATGGCACTTTGATGTGTTTTTAATAATTTTTTAATACAATGGAGTTCTATGGCTGCTGGGACATGGCTGCATTGGGCACCGGCTACATGGACGAGACTTGTTGGCAAAACAAAATCATTGTTGATTTTGTTATTTTCATAGGATTTGTTGACGGTAAGCAATGCATTAAAAAACACCAGCCTTATCCTCCTTTTTCCACCACTGGTGAGGATGTAGGAGCTGAGGAGAGAAGGAATAATGTTTGTTTTCACACTCATACTCACATTTTATCCATTTAGCTGATGTGAGTGGAACAGAAGAATAAGCACGTATCCAAAAATCATCTACAGAATGCAAGGATGAAAGCTACAGCACGGAGACAATAGATAAACACAAATACTTCTCTGTCCATGTGTCCAGATTGTTCATGTACAGTAAGAGTCTCTCTCACCTCAACATCTCTCTTCTCCACAGACAGCTCAGCAGATTCATTCACAGTGGATCGAAAACACCTTTGACAACTGCAATTTCATGAAGACAGTTTTCAAAAAGAATGTTTATGAAACGCAGGCATGAAATCATATTTAGCGGTCGCAATACAGCCAGGCAGGAGGCGGGTCCTTCCTGTCCCCTTACTGCCACAAATTCCCCCTGCGTCAGAAAAGCTCACATTAAACCCATTCACTGAGGAAGATAGCGCACCACTGTCAAACATCCAACTACACCAGCAATTTAGCAGCGTTGACGTGACATTTGGAAATGCTGTCAAGTGGAGAATCACTTCCTCTGCCCACCAAACACAAATGCCAATTTCAAAGGTCTGACGACACATTCAAGTGTCAGGCGAGTCTCTCTCTTTTTTTTCATTTTTCCATTAAGCAGATTGGATGATGCAGATGTTAGCATGATGCTGTTTTCTCCAGTAAATCATCTCGACATGCTGATGGTATTGCACCAGACTCATTCGTTGTGATTTGTGATTCAAAAGCTTGTTCAGCGCAAATCACTATAGCACGCTATTACTGCCTGATATATCAATAACCTAAAGAAGTTTAATTTCAAAGTTAATTACATTGGACAGCTAGAACTATTTATGCTGATATTACTCTCTAAAGATATTCTTGTAATAAGGGTATTTTGTTTTCAGATCTGTGTGTCTACATAATGTATGTGTCAACATAATTATGTCAGTATGTGTTATTGTGCTATTTACATACATTGAAAAGTAACACAAATGTGTGTTGTCCCAAACTAGACCTTTGGATGAAGAGTGTAAACTGAAATCACAGCCTTTAGAGCCCATTGGAATAAGTCACGGTCCATTTTCTTGTCAAAATAAAGGCCTCCTCAACCCCAAAAGATGAGGCATCAAGGCATCAAAACCTTATTTTAAGAAATCTTCCCTTGCCCACCAATATAAATGTATTGTACAGCTTCAATATTTCATGCAGGTTTGATAGTAAACTCTAAATAAGAGATCAGTGCTTTAAATAATCATGCTTTTCGTGGTCTCCTCCTTGCTATTCTGAGGTCTACAGGAGAATCACAGTCTCATAAGCCTGTCTGGTACACGCTGCTCACAGAATCTTTGTGGGTGAAAACTTCAAGAAAATACTGATATCTTTCATTTAAGTGGAAAATGCAGATTTTATCCTCTTTAACTGCACTTTCATCAGCTACAGTGAACCCAGATATTCTTTTGATCATAGCTGCTCCTCCAATCAGTGTGAGCGAAGTCTCTCCTCTAAATGAAGCACTCTGATTAGAGTATTCTGTTGCCAACTGCCTTCAGTTTTTTATTACAATACCCAGACAGAGACAACTATTGAATTTGAATGTTTACGAACTAATATACCTTCCTGAGGTTGCAGTCTCTCCTTTTGTTTTCTCTCTTCCAACATGGCGGCGTGTCCCTGGTGAATATCAGAATAACACCATTCTGTGACAGAAATGCACAGAGAAAGAGACAAAAATAGACACATAGCTGTTAGTAACATGAGTTAAAGGGGCAATAAGTATGATGTTTACAGCCCCATAGCACAAAATGACTATAATATATCTGCAGGGGGCTTGATAGGGTTGTTGATCGATACCAATGACTCACTATTACTTCTGCTGAAATTTATGGCTTTCGAAACCCACTTACAAGCCCATACTGTGTTTTAAATTCCAAGATACCCACCCGACCCAACACACTCACACACACACACACACCTCTTCAAATCAGAATAAGAATTTTACAAGAAACAGTTTACTGCTCTACAAATATACTTGTAGCAATCAATCATTATGTGAATTCAAGCACTATAGCATAAAGTATGGCTGCCAAAATGCAATAGTAAGTATACTATACAATGTGTCTGACACCACTGTTGATGTGAAAATCCTTCAGCTCCTTTAAACTACATTGTTGGCTTGCAACCTAAGTGCATGATTCTGTCAGTATTATGGATTCAGGATATTGAGCAGGTTTGTGGGAAAAGGGAAGCAGCGGAGTGAATCACATATACAACTATCATGATTACCTGCTTCAAAGTGTAATCAGTGATGTAACCGATTGGATTACAAACACTCAGTAATGAGTCCGATTATTCTGAGCCACTTCTGCTTCCAAACATGAAAATAAACATGAAAACATGAAACATGAAATTAAATGGATGATTTATTCCATCATATACACAGATGATCAACTGATATTTCAAGTTGTGTAAAATGATTTTGATGTCTACAATCACATGGAATCACATATGGAAATAGCATATTACTTTTCAAATGTGTTTGTTTGTAATCACCCATGTTAGACCTGCAAACGTAATAACGTCCCACAAACCTAACAACCCACAAACGTAATACAAATCTGCACCTTTTAATGTAATAATCCCACCAACGTAATAAATTTCCCACAAACGTAATAGCAGTTGCCTACCGCAAACGTAATACGTCATTTCCCGCAAACGTAATAACTATTACGTTTGCAGGGATTTGTTACGTTTGCGGGAAGGTGAAAATCTTCAGCTTTCAAAATTGTAATAACTTCCCACAAATGTAATAAATCACTAATATAATCAAAATCTGCAGCTTATACAAGTTGCTAACTCTAAATATCTTCAAAAGCCAATGACATTTTCTTCCCACATATTGTTGTCCTTTAGGTTCTTGCCTGTTTAGACTGATCAAGTGTTGTGTATACAAATGAGCAATAAATCCCAAACATATTTATTCCAGATTTCTTCAAGGTTTTACTACAAAGACAAGTGCAAAAAACACAGGATTGGCAAAAACATTGTAAAGGTTTATAACCAATCATAGTAACCCTATACAAAAGCTTCAGTATGAATTTGCTCAGTAATTAAAATATTTAATATATGTAAACAACAACATGTAAACAACAACATGTAAACAACGCAAAGTATTGTTTTAGTAACAAGAGGTCAGTAACAAGTGGATATTACTTATCCTCACTAAACACAGTAGTAGCCTATGTTTGAACCATGTAAATAAAAGATGTCGGCATATTGTAAGCCAACGTATTTTGAACATACATATGCAAAATATTGTTTTAGTAACAAGAGTAACAAGAGGTCAGTAACAACTGGATATTATTTATCCTCACTAAACACAATAGTAGCCTATGTTTGAACCATGTAAATAAAAGATGTCGGCATATCGTAAGCCAACATATGTATTTTGAACATACATACATACATACATACATACATACATACATGAAACTGCATTTCATGACAATCCACACCTAACATGCAAAATTCAAGTGGATAGCAATTTGCTAAATCACAAATACTATATTGAAATATATTCAAAATCCTAATAATAATAATAATAATAATAATAATAATAATAATAATAATAATAATAATAATAATTAATAATAATAAATAATCAACAAAGTAATATGTATATTGAATTGAAGTGAATTGAGTTTTATTTTGAAGAGAAAAACAGATGGAGGTAGGTATGATTCTACGATGTTAATCTCCACTGTAGGTGTTATCATCCTCTTCTTGTTCGATGCCTGTTTAATCCCTCTGGCTGTGGGCTTGAACAGTGACCTCAGCATAGTGGTCTACTGTTCAGGGTCAGGCATGAAGGACAGAAATGTCCAGAAAAATGTCCTGACACCCTTATTCTTCTTGCCGTGGGTCTGATCATTGAAGGCAGAAGCATCGTCCTCTCCATGTTCGATGGACGTCTTTGTTTAATTCCTCCGGCCGGGGGCTTGAATAGTGACGTTCCAAGCGAAGTCTGCAGCAAAGTAAACTTCAGCGTGGTCGTCCTCCTGTTTGATATTAGTTTTGCAGGTCAGAGTTTTCCAGAGGCCTCTGAAAAATCTTCTGATACCTTTCATCTTCTTTGAGAAGCTGTGGGTTTCATCATTGGAGTCTGAATCATCATTCTCCTGTTCAATGCAAGTCTTCGCCCTCTTGCTGTGGGTTTTCCAGAGTCCTCCAGAAACTCCTCTGTTACCCTTCCTCTTTTTTGCCCACTTGCTGCGGGTTTGATCACAGAAGGCAGAAGCAGCGTCCTCATCCTGTTTGATGGACATCTTTGGTTTGGCCCTCTGGCTGGGGGCTTGAACTGTGACGTTCCAAGCAGCATGGTCGTCTTCCTGTTCAATGTCAGTGGTGCAGGTCAGAGTTTTCCAGAGGCCTCTGAAAAATCTCCTGACACCTTTCTTCTTCTTTGAGAAGCTGTGGGTTTCATCACTGGAGTCTGAATCATCGTCCTCCTGTTCGATGCAAGTCTTCGTCCTCTTGCAGTGGGTTTTCCAGAGTCCTCCAGAAAATCCTCTGCCACCCTCCTCTTTTTTTGCCCTCTTGCAGTGGGTTTTCCAGAGTCCTCTGGAAGATCTTCTGCTACCCATCTCTTTTTCAGCCCTTGGCTTAATCACTTGGCTGTCATCCGACTGAACTGCCTTGGCTTTACCAAGGCAGTTTGTGGCCAAGTTGGTGGCATCTGCCGCCTCATCATTTGGGGCAAAGTTGTCTGAGGCCATGACTGTCTCCATCAAAGCCATGGCGGCCTCAGCTCTTTCAATGGTAATCCTGAGTGTGTTTGCCAACTCAGTGAGGGATGGATCTTCATCTGCAACCACAACAATGTCAGCTGAACATTCAGTTGTTGGATCAGCTGGAGCCGGCACACAACAGGATTTCCCACTGAGCTCC
The DNA here is from genome assembly GCF_046629955.1 of Centroberyx affinis. Taxonomy (NCBI): domain Eukaryota; kingdom Metazoa; phylum Chordata; class Actinopteri; order Beryciformes; family Berycidae; genus Centroberyx; species Centroberyx affinis. The sequence continues at coordinate 182,650 of NW_027281581.1, read as the reverse complement.
ATAACAGCAGCCTCCAGTGCCACAGCCGTGGCACTCATGTTCCTTTGGACAGAGGCTGTGTGGGAGGGCTGGGAGGTACCGGAGGCCTGAGAGGTCCCGGAGGCCTGGGAGGTACCGGAGGCCTGGGAGGTCCCGGAGGCCTGAGAGGTCCCGGAGGCCTGGGAGGTACCGGAGGCCTGAGAGGTCCCGGAGGCCTGAGAGGTCCCGGAGGCCTGGGAGGTACCGGAGGCCTGGGAGGTACCGGAGGCCTGGGAGGTCCCGGAGGCCTGAGAGGTCCCGGAGGCCTGAGAGGTCCCGGAGGCCTGGGGGGTACCGGAGGCCTGAGAGGTCCCGGAGGCCTGGGAGGTCCCGGAGGCCTGGGGGGTACCGGAGGCCTGGGAGGTCCCGGAGGCCTGGGTTGGATCAGCTGGAGCCGGCACACAACAGGATTTCCCACTGAGCTCCATAACAGCAGCCTCCAGTGCCACAGCCGTGGCACTCATGTTCCTTTGGACAGAGGCTGTGTGGGAGGGCTGGGAGGTACCGGAGGCCTGAGAGTTCCCGGAGGCCTGGGAGGTCCCGGAGGCCTGGGAGGTACCGGAGGCCTGAGAGGTCCCGGAGGCCTGGGAGGTCCCGGAGGCCTGGGGGGTACCGGAGGCCTGGGAGGTCCCGGAGGCCTGAGAGGTCCCGGAGGCCTGGGGGGTACCGGAGGCCTGAGAGGTCCCGGAGGCCTGGGAGGTCCCGGAGGCCTGGGGGGTACCGGAGGCCTGGGAGGTACCGGAGGCCTGGGAGGTACCGGAGCACTGAGAGGTCCCGGAGGCCTGGGGGGTACCGGAGGCCTGGGAGGCCCCGGAGGCCTGAGAGGTCCCGGAGGCCTGGGAGGCCTGAGAGATCCCGGAGGCCCGGGGGACACGGGTGGCCCGGGAGGTACCGGAGGTCTGGGGGGCACGGGAGGCCCGGGAGGTACGGGATTGCTGGGGGACACGGGAAGGCACAGCAACAAACAAGCGACTCCAAAGTGCCGACCTGGAGTTGGATGGTTTCGCGTATTCCAGCATATCCATTATGGTCATATAGTCAGTCGACAACATCCAGAGTGCGTTATCAACATTCAGATGCAGTGTGGCCTCTTTTGTGTTGTCAGTGAAGCACAACTCTGGGTTGATGACCTTGACCTTGCTGATCAAACTGAGCAGCTGACTCCAGACTAGCCGGCGTTCTTCTCGGCAGCTGTATCGGCGCTCATCGTCCTGAGAGAGGGCCCCTTTCAGGACCCTCCTGAGGGATTCTTTGCTCAGTATGAGCGTCTGGAAGAAGAGAACAAGAGAAGAAGAGTAATGTCATTTCATTTAATCTCCATGTCTCACAAATGTATCTATAGAATAGAAAACTTTAATGTCCTCATTGAGGCAATTTATTTTGCAGCTTAAACAGCAGACAGCACTTATTTCAACATTCAGCACATACTCATATCACACGGAAAAAGTGGAATCGCCTTTTTTACAATAAAAAGCATACTGTGCAGTACTAATAATACTAATACAGTTTCAGAGTTTCAGTGCTTTGTTGTCAACAACCCTCAGGTGACATGCACATAGCAAGAAGACAACTCACTTTTATAACCCGTTATATCCCATTAATGATGCAATTATTTTGAAAATCGGCATACACATATTAGAAGATGTGTAGAAAATTAGCTACTGAGACCATCGAAAAAATGTATTGACTTTATATTTTGAGTGAGAAATTGAGCTGTGGTCCCATTGACATGAATGGAGTTGGGCGGGATTTGGAGTCTTTTTGGAGCCGGCCTCTAGCGGACGTTAGAGGAACTGCAGCTTTCAGCCACTTCCTTACTGGCTTCAAAATTCACCTGTGGTTTTGGCCGCTTGTTCCAGACCAACTTGTCTATCACAGACTAAGGCAATGGGTTTCTACACTGTCATATAGGGGAGGAACACAATGTGGAAGAAAGCACAGCCAAAGTAGCTTGCAGCTAACACTGAGTCTGTCTGGCTTTTTTTGGCCTCAACAACCACTTTTCCAGAAAGAATACATTCATCTAAAATATATTTCATCAGTGTTGGAAGCTACTTGGAAAATGTAGTGAGCTAAGCTACCAGTTACTCTACATTAAGTGAAGCTCCACTACATTGAAGCTAAGTGTTGTATGTTAATCTATGTTTGTTTGGATGTGTGTGTGTGTGTGTGTAGCCTATATATACCTGTTTGCATGTGTATGCTCAATCTAGGCACATTAGCAGGATAAAGCTGTGGAGCTGTGGAGACTTACTTTAACAAACTCTTTTAACTCAACCCACAATAGCAAAGGAATAAAGACCTGACGCGTGTTCACTGTGTTCCCTGCACCAGAGATGTCGCAGGCATCAGCCCAAGGATCGGTCTGTGATGTCACCGTCATACAGAAGTGCTTCCGTCAGCTACACAGACACAATTCCTCCGTGTGTGCCGCTGGCATCACGTACCGATCCTGAGCAGTATTATTCCAGACTGCAGCAGAAAGCTCCGCTGCGCTTGAGCTTTAGAAATGCCTGGGAGATGTAGCTTTTGTGGACGTTACCGCACTACTTGATCAATAAAACAGCTTTGCTACTGAAAACGCTATTTGATTCAAAAAATGCGCCGCTACCACCACGCTACTGAGAAATGTAGTTAAACTAGTAGTGCCGCTACTTATAGCAACGTTACTGCCCAACACTTCACTAAATATTGATGTAATCTGTTGATGCATATTATTAAATTAGTTAAATATCATGAATTAGTAACTTCTGGCACACCGGCGTTACCGCTAGGTGGCGCTTGGGGGTACGACTACATTATATCTACTCAAGTTCTGTGTTAACAAAGCTATGACTGACATGCAGCATGGGACATGTAGTACAGTTAAACCTGAGAATCAAGGTGGCTTAAAGATTGGATAACCAATACTGGGCCAACACGTACTTAAAATGGGTACCAAGCATGCACTTGTGCACTAAATCATCCCGAACAGTCTGGGTTACTTTGGACTAATTATACTCATTTCCATTTTCCATTCCATTTTCTCCAATTAAATTCAATTATTAGAGAGCTAGAGAACAGGTGCACTTCCCCACATTTCTGCACATTTCTCCACATTTCTAATATTTTACATTGATAATATTTCCTAATATTAATTTGAGAAAGTTAAAGTCTTTACTTACCGTCATCAAGACGGTCAGATTCCTTGAGGTTCTGTAGAAAAAGTATTGAAGATTCGATTTCCGCTGTGTTGAGGTTCTCTGTGAGTCTCAGTAGCCATATGACCGACCGAAGCCTCAACGCTGGTATTTACTGGCAAATCCATGGAATGTTCAGCTTTATGTGTCATTGTGAATTCATAAGGCTCACCTGAGTCTGCCTGTATAGATGAGCCTGTGTATTCCTGTGCAGAGCAGCTCATTGTGATGTCATTCTGACAGTAAGCATCAAGTGGAATCAACAATTAAAGTCCTCAATTTCATTCATAAGTATTTTTTAATAGGTTTAAAGGGCATGTTTCGGCAGAAAAAAGTGCCCAAGGCACTCTTTCCATACTGTGCAAAAGTCTTAGGCACCCTAGATTTTTTATATAAATTTCTTAGAAGTCTTAGATGTTTATTTGTTTTCTGCATTAGTGCATCAGTAGACTGTTGTTTATTGTAAATTTTTGATATTCAGAAACTTTTTATTTCATTAGTTTTGAAAGCATCTTCGCTTTATGGATATCTTTGACATATGCCTAAGACTTTTGCACAGTACTGTACATGTTTAAAAAAGGGCATATTTAATTCAGTGAATTAATACTCAGCTTGAATATAGAGATCAAATCCATTTTTCTCGCTCCTCAATCTGTCTTCTCTTTTCTTTTACACATGGCTCTCTGCAAATGACTAACACCATACTGCTGCCATACTGCTAGTACCAAATCAAGACAAGTAAGAGAGATTATTCCACATCAGCGCAATTGGCAGGTTGCTAACTAACAAACCAAAAACTCACACAACCAACAATTAAAGTCCTTGTTAGACCCGCAAACGTAATAACGTCCCACAAACGTAATAACCCACAAACGTAATACAAATATGCACCTTTTAATGTAATAATCCCACCAACGTAATAAGTTTCCCACAAACGTAATAGCAGTTGCCTACCGCAAATGTAATACGTCATTTCCCGCAAACGTAATAACTATTACGTTTGCAGGGATTTGTTACGTTTGCGGGAAGGTGAAAATCTTCAGCTTTCAAAATTGTAATAACTTCCCACAAATGTAATAAATCACTAATATAATCAAAATCTGCAGCTTATACAAGTTGCTAACTCTAAATATCTTCAAAAGCCAATGACATTTTCTTCCCACATATTGTTGTCCTTTAGGTTCTTGCCTGTTTAGACTGATCAAGTGTTGTGTATACAAATGAGCAATAAATCCCAAACATATTTATTCCAGATTTCTTCAAGGTTTTACTACAAAGACAAGTGCAAAAAAACACAGGATTGGCAAAAACATTGTAAAGGTTTATAACCAATCATAGTAACCCTATACAAAAGCTTCAGTATGAATTTGCTCAGCAATTAAAATATTTAATATATGTAAACAACAACATGTAAACAACAACATGTAAACAACGCAAAGTATTGTTTTAGTAACAAGAGGTCAGTAACAACTGGATATTATTTATCCTCACTAAACACAGTAGTAGCCTATGTTTGAACCATGTAAATAAAAGATGTCGGCATATCGTAAGCCAACATATGTATTTTGAACATACATATGCAAAATATTGTTTTAGTAACAAGAGTAACAAGATGTCAGTAACAACTGGATATTATTTATCCTCACTAAACACAATAGTAGCCTATGTTTGAACCATGTAAATAAAAGATGTCGGCATATCGTAAGCCAACATATGTATTTTGAACATACATACATACATACATACATAAGTCTTTCAATCTTTGAAATAACGAAAACAAAACATTTCTCAAAACTTCTGAAAATTAAAGGCTTGCAAACAATTAATGACTAAATTAATCTAAATTCCCCCGTATGTAACAGAAAATTTCCAAGATAAAATAAAAGGATAAATAACATGTTACATTCAGGTACAGGGGAATTCAGATTCTTTCCTGCATTCACTGACATTAATTTAAGGTCACCTGATGACTTAAATCTTGAGAAATGTTTCCTTTTCATTATTTCAAAGAATGAAAGACTGTTCAAAATACATATTCAAGTTTTTGGCTTTTGATATGCAGACATATTTTATTTAAATGGTTCAAACATAGGCTACTATTGTGTTTAAAGGGATACTCCACCCAAAACATGATTCTACCTCATTTTCACTCTCTTTTGGATCCAATAAACTCATCCAGACAGTTTTTAGAATTGTTAATTCTTTCTAAAGATTTAAGATTAAATATTCTATTCATTGTTAGCAAAAAGTAAGCATGTAGAAGTTAAACATATCTTTATAACGACAAATGATTCTAAAAAAATGAGTTTACTGGCTCCAAACAGGAATTAAAATTAGGTAATAGGGATAAATAATATCCAGCTGTTACTGTCAATCAATACTTTATATTCTTTACTTGTGCATAGTTTAATTGTATAGCAGGTGAGTTTGTACTGAAACTTTTGTGTAGGGTTAACTATGATTGGTTGTAAATCTTTCATTGCTAGAGTGACATCATACTGTTTTTGCCTCTCCTGAGGTTTTTTACACTTGGCTTTGTAATAGCACCTGGAATAAATCTGGAATTAATATGATGGGGTTTAATTGCAACAACACTTGATCAGTCTAAACAGGCAAGAACCTAAAGGACAAGAATATGTGGGAAGAAAATGTCATTGGCTGTTAGACATTTATAGAGACATAGACATTTAGAGTTAGCAACTTGTATAAGCTGCAGATTTTGATTATATTAGTGATTTATTACATTTGTGGGAAGTTATTACAATTTTGAAAGCTGAAGATTTTCACCTTCCCGCAAACGTAACAAATCCCTGCAAACGTAATAGTTATTAAGTTTGCGGGAAATGACGTATTACGTTTGCGGTAGGCAACTGCTATTACGTTTGTGGGAAACTTATTACGTTGGTGGGATTATTACATTAAAAGGTGCAGATTTGTATTACGTTCGTGGGTTATTACGTTTGTGGGACGTTATTACGTTTGCGGGTCTGACACACCCATTTTTCAAAAGTAATCTGACTGATGTTTTTTGTGTCATTTATCACATTTCTGTAATCTGATTCATGTAAATCAGTTTCATGTAATCCATTACTCCATTACTCATTCATCTCACTCATTCGTCTCATTCATCCCTCTTTGACCTAGACTGCAGTCAGCTAAAAAAAACAAAAAGAGTCTGTGGCTGCAGAGCAGAGAGGCTAGCAAATAATTGAACTATTAGAGAATGACTTCATGTTGTCCTCAAATTGCCATTTGGAGAGGAACACTTTGCAATTTGCAGTGAACTACAGTCAGTTGAATAACAGTAACCCCACCGGCATCAAGGCATTTCTTTTTCAGTGCAGTCTTAATAGGCTGGTGTGGAGGACAGTGAGGGCGTCCACAGTCAAAACTATTAGCTCTGTGCTGTTTGACACCAGAGAACACTGTCTCTTTTGCAGACAGCCTTAGTTTGATCTCTGCTCCACGGAAACAATGTCTACACACTAATGCCTTGAAGCAGAACTCCGGCCATTTTCAACCCGGACCCTATTTTCACATCATTTTTCATCATGCCGATCGATTCTGACCAAAATCCCTTTAGAGCTATTTACTTGCTATTGTGTGTCTTGTTCTTTGTTTTGCCTCCTTGTGTTTGTCTTCTATCATTCTGTTCTATGATTGATTGTTGTGTGTTAGGCTCATTCTCTGTAAAGTCATTTGAGACATGCTTGTGATAAAGGGCTATATAAATAGATGAACTTGAACATGAACTTATGTTCATGCCTGCCTGATTGCGGCTCTCCAATATCAGCCACAAAAATCAGCCACAAAAGCACCTATGTATACAGTATATATGATTTTCAGTTTATCCATGGACTGGCAACTTTCACTATCTATTTTGCACAACTTTTTACAGCAGAGCATGTAGACAGGCAGCCTGCTGGCAAAAAGTAAACAGGGAAGTGCTAAAGCAATGGCTAAGGTAGCATCAAAATTAAATGAGAAAGGCCTGACTTTAGATCATTTTCATTTACATCTTTTTACCAACATGTCTCATTACAGAGTGAGCAATCAATACCTTGAAAAAGACATGCTTTGTGCTTTTCGGGTCAACTTCTGAAGTGTCCATTGGCCCTAAAGGACTGTAGTCTAGAGGCAAGCAAGACATAAGTAGATCTATAATGAAGCAATCTCTCAGAATCTATCAGTATAATGGAAAAAATAGAGGGTCCAGGGTGAAAATGGCTGGAATTATATTATATACACAGACATGCACACACACACATTGAGTACAAATGTACTGTATCACAGGCTTCCAATTGGCCAATGTTCATTGCTCTAACATCTTATATTTAATTTAAACATAATGTAGTATGCTAAAAAAAAAATCATTACAACACGTCAAATGTTCATGAAGCATTCGGCTAACATGGGCAACATTTCTCTTATAGGGCTTAGTGTTTAAAATTCAGTTGACGTGACAGGAAAAGTTGAGGTAATTTGCAAGTTCTCGTCCACTTTCTGGGCTGTGTCATGGCTTTGAACGAAACAGAAAAAAAAGATGGTAGGTGTGTGATATGGTCAGGCAAAGTGCAAATTAATTAGCTCAGAAAAGAATGGATTATCTGGTTGCTTCCAATGGAACACAAAAGCTCAGTAGTTAATTGATCTCAAAGCATATTCTCATTAGAACAACCAACGCCCCCTCGGTCTTTCCTTTCAGCCGGTGAAGCAGAACTGTAGTTCCTTTGTCTGTCAGAGATTAGAGCTGAGCAATACGGGCGGGAAAAGACTCTGCGTGATTAAGATGGCTGAATAGACCTTTTCTTATCTCGTTGGAAATCTGCAGTGGACCAGCGGTATGAGTGGTGACGACCAGGCGGAGCCGGGTGGCGAGCTGAGCGCTGCAGCAGCATCGTCATCAACTAAGGACTCATGACTCATTATGACAGCAGTGAGGCCGGGCCAGCATTTATCCTCTTTAGCGTTTGTCAGGGTCCATCTCGCCCCGGCCCCCGCCGCGGGTCGACAGGAAGCCTCTCCACTCGGCGGGCCACCAGGTCGCAGCGTGACCACCTGACCACCTGACCAAGAGGGCAGGGCAAGAGGGGCTGCTGCAGGGTGCTGTGACACTATGACCTCTGACCCACATTGACATCTCAGCTATATTTACAGTACAAACTTATGGCATTTTCATATAAATGGATGTCCATTTTGCTACTCTTTATCGCCAAATAATATAGCACAAAAATGATTCAATATAACTATATACCTTCATGAAAGCTTTTCCATTTGCTGTTCTCAACACCTGGTGTCTGGTAGGATTTTCCCGGGAAAAATCCTCTCCCGCACAGGAAGTGATGCGTTTTACATTTCTGGCAACAGCAACATCGATTTGCTTGGTATAAACAGAAGAAGAAGAACTGGGTAGTTAGCATGAGCAGCGATAGCCACCATGGCTGAACAGACAAAGAAAAGAGAAACTCAAACTGCATCAACAGAAAATCCAAGCTCCGCCCACACTGTTTGATTGACAGGTGATCTGTGGGAAGTGCAGTGCAGAAACACCACAGTGATGAGCGCTGAGCAACAAAGATGCAGCCAAAATCCCAAAAAACGAGGGTCTCGTTGTTATAGTGTGTTTGGAGAGAGTTTAGCACAAGTGGGTACTAACAATGTCTGTGTACTACACATGTTGTTTGTCATCTCGTTTCTACTGAGGCACCTTTACCAAAAAAGTAGGGTAACCATAGCGATAAAGGCTTTGCACACAAAAGACTGCCTTTGCTGCCTTATCCTTCTTTTTCTTAAAAATGGGTACTGTTATTGTCCGTGTAAATGTCTGTCAGTGTTCTGTGAGGCCTGGGTACTATCCGAGATTGTTTGTGTTTTCGGCATGACTGCATTAGCTCAAAGATATTATCACACCTAGCTGTAATTGAGCATGCCTTAGGATAAGAAGAGGTGAGGACATTGGAATGCAATCATGTCTGCGGTCCAACAGGAACCTAAATGCCTTTTTTTCTCAGAACCATTTTGAAATCCACAGGAAAATAAGGTTGGGGAATGAGCTAAAGAGCGCAGTCAATCTCGACTGGCATATACACCACATTTATATACACATCCATATTTATGTACAGTGGCAGGTGATGGACATAAATCTCGGAAGGGCAAAAAGCTAATAAATTCAGTTCCATGCTCCTGCACATTCGGCTAACCCCGAGCCATGGCTGCTGAGGAGCGGCGCGGTGCCAGCGCTGCTTCCCGTCTCCGCCAAATGAGCACCGACACTTCATCCAGAAAGAAGGACGGAGCGAGCGCTTCCACCTCACGTTGGGGATAACAAGAAAAATGCAACACAAACATGTTCACGCTGGTTATACTTTATTTACTGGTCCAGTAGAGAGAGTTTCCTCTCCCTCTTCACGCTGCACTCTTCAGTCTAACTGGAACAAACACGGCCTGAGAGAGACGACTCGCGGAGAATACATTATTGTCTTCCTGGTAGGGGTCCGCTTCCTGTTTCTTGTTTTCTGTGATGTGCTGTGCTTCAAATAGATGATATTGACTGTCCTTGGTCTCCAGAGAGCTGACAGCGCCTGCATACTGGAACATTTAGTGAGTCTTAGTGCTTTTCCATCAGGTAGTGTAAAATCTCATTATGAACATAATGAATGTTGAATGGATATATACAGCATGTGCAGTCTAGTGCACATAGTAGGCCTATATCTTGCATTATCCCCTTGCATTATATGTGAGGTTATGTTGTCCTTGAATGTGTGTCAGTGGTTGTCAACATGTCAACACTCTGCACCAAATCACCAAGACAAACTCCTGTACATGTATTGCACTCGGTGATTAAATTGATTCTAGTCTAAATAAATCAGTGAAATTATATGTATTTAATATTTCCAGATGTAATCATTTGTTGCAGAATAGGGGTTAAGTGCTACAAAACAAGCTCTTCTTTGCCACCTCACTGTTCCTTCTGATTGTGTTTGTAGAGTACAGAGGGCTAGAGTATTAAAGTAGAAATCCTCAACATTGTCAAATAAATAAATGTCTATTTTGCTGCTCTCTTCCACCAATTAATATAATACAATAGTGGTTCAAACTCAGTTCATGAAAGCTTTTACATTTGCTATATTTTCTGTTCAAAACCCAATGTGTCCAGCAGCAGCAACAGCGGTTTGTTTGGAATAAACAGAAGAAGAAGAACTGGGTAGTTAGCATGAGCAGCGATAGCCACCATGGCTGAACAGACAAAGAAAAGAGAAACTCAAACTGCATCAACAGAAAATCCAAGCTCCGCCCACACTGTTTGATTGACAGGTGATCTCTGTGAAGTGCAGTTCAGAAACACCACAGCAAAGAGCGCTTATAGCAACAAATGTATTTTGGTATGTTTTTTTTAAATTAAAAAAACATACCAAAACAAAACATGGATCTCACAGATTGCCACTTTAACCTGCTGTGTTCAGGTCTGGGAACAGCTGGCGATTAAAACTAGTCGGACAAATGCCACTTCATCCAGGTCCTTTATATATATAAAACATTTACCAGCGCACTAGGACTAACAATACATTAGGCTTATGTTATTCCGAATGGTCACATAAATATTTTAAAATGATATTTATATCTCTAGGAAGCCATTTAAGAAAACTGTGTCTCTCTGTACCACGGGGTACAGTGTCTGCAGGGCTGAGTTTCCGTTTTCCACATATTCGACGCCCCGCCGCACACCTGGAGCGGCCGCCACGCCTCGCGTGGTCAAAGTAGCGTAAGGAGCGTGTGTAAAAAAAGTTAACCACTCACATCTGCCAGATCTAATTTCAAATGAATTCCTTATCCAATTTCATCCCGGTCTGTCATCTTGTTCAGAATGTAGATGAAAACCGATCATGCTTCCACATCCATATGAGCGGTTTGGTTGAGCAGAGCGGGTTCAGTTTGCATTTTCAAGTCCATCTGACTTGTGGAGCATTAACATAGCATATGTCATTTGTGGACATTTGTATCCGAAGTGTCTTGCAGTACCGTGAGAGTACTGACACTGCACTCTTCCCACAAAGAAGAGTGCAATGGAAACAGAAAAAAAAAGTACAGAGTTTTACCTTTTGTTGCTGGGACTGGTTTCTGAGAGTGTATGTACAAGACCATTCTGTGCAAGATATAAATCAGTCTTTAGATCAGTCTAAAGATTACCACAACAAACCTGGATGAAATAGTAGATCCCAATAATTCAGTTTTTTTTTTTTTTTTTTTAGCTGGTTTGGATCATAAAATAGGTGGGTTCGAGACATCAGGATAATTCAGACAGTGTCAGGTTGTCAATCATGGATTATCTGATCAAACTGACATTCAAATACTAATACATGTATTTAAACTTTCTTACTCAGTACTCAAAAGTTTCTACTGTATAAAAGCTAGAAGGTGACTTGAAAGCAGCTGCAGACAGATCTGCTTATAGATTTATGTTGATCTTTTTGGATTAAAACCTTCTAACGAAGCTCCTCTAACAAAGTGCACAGATCAAAAGGCTCAATAAGCAAGACCTTCCATTTTAAAGCAGCCATGCTTCTGTGGCCAGGGTGCTAAATAGCGGTCATTCACGGGGCATTTAGCGGACTATCTAGATCCAAAATATCCAGACAATCAACAGCAGATTACACAGCAGTAGAATAAATTTAAATTCTTCGATCATCGTTACTAGCAACCAATAGTCAGGAGTGCAAGCGCACAAAACAACAATGCCTCAACCACACTTGGAAAGCAAATAATAACCACTGCTTTTAACTTTTTAATTAGAAAGTCTACTTTTTCATATTTTTTTTTCCATTGTTTCCGCTAACTATGTGATTCAAATGTTTTGGTAGAACTGCCAAGATAAAGCTTTCCTTTCTGTTCTGTTGACTGGGCCTTAATAAAGCAGCCGCAGTGCAAGTCGTGTTATTATAGCTTGTTCCTTTTATTTTATGGCACTTTGTACCTTTCTGGAAAAGTGCTTTACGAGTTAGAGTTATCAGCAACAAAAATGTATCCATTAGCTTGGATTTTAAGGTGGAACCAATGAAATAGAATATAGGTAACTGACTGAGAAGCATTGGAATTTCTGTGACACCTTAACTAAATGTTGGTGTAGATTGGTGAAAGATACTACTTGGAAGTATCCAGAGGTGGAAACTAACATTTACTCAAGTACTGTACTTACTGTAAGTACAATTTTGAGGTACTGGCACTTTACTTGAGTATTTCCATTTTGTGAGACTTTATACTTATCCTCCACTACATTTCAGAGGGAAATGTTGTACTTTTTCCTCCACTACATTTATCTGACGGCTGGAGTTACTAGTTAATTTGCAGAATAAGGTTTTATATGCAAAACCTACAACAAGCTCATAATATATGTTGCATTGTTAGAGTTTAAACTCCCCAACAGTATATGGAGCAGTTAGACCGACAACATTAAGATGCTTCTTACAGCTTAATGCATCAATAATTTAACACTAGGAAAGGAACCGTTCTTCCGAATGAGCACTTTTGATACTAAACTGCATTTTACTGCTAATACTTCTATACTTTTACTTTTGAATGCAGAGCTATTACTTTTTTTTTTCCACCACTGGAAGTATCTTGATGTGATGTCATGCTGTCCTATGTTTGGCCAGTTATCCACAGGAATAAGAAAAATGGTGGATTTTTCCTTTAACAAAGTACTTATAGCCATATCCTATCTTATCTACATGTACACTTTAAAGTTTGGGTTATGAAATAAACATGCTGGTTATATAATTATTACCCTATGAATAACCCATCGGCCGTCTTACATGTCTCAGAGCCTGAACAGCAGGAAACATATATGGCCGTGACAGCAGGATACGGCCTTGTTGGTTAACTCAGAGCATGTACTAAGAGCGCATACCGTCAAAACACTCCTTACACAAGTCTTCAGAGACCCAAATATGTGCTGAACATGATGTCTTTGCTGCCAATAGGTCCTCATAAATAACTGAGTGTAATCTCTCTCTCTCTCTGTCTCTGAATATGGCACATGTTCAGTATATGCCAATACTGTGACACTCCTGCAGGACGGCCTGGTCGTTAAAGAGGCTGTATCACAGCCAGAAGGTGACAGGTTTCATTTCTGCAACAGCCATTTTGTTGCCTGGTGTCCAGCCCCCATGAATCTCAGTCTTTAGCACTTTCTGAATTTGCATGGCGATTCATAAGGGTCTGGAAGCAAGCCTATCCGTGACTGATTCACTGATGTAATTTCTCACCCCAACCGATTGGTCGCTGTTAGTTGTCAGTTATCAAAATCTTTGACCAAACACAGTACCAAAGCAGATTGACATAACCTGGAAGCACCTCATCGCTCACTTCAGAGCTTTTAAACATGCTGATTGTTCCTGTTTTAATTAATCAATGCCATTAAGTTTTTTAAAGACCCCATGAAATGACATCTTTACTTCCTGGATTTGGTGCATTTCCTGTTCAAACAGGATGTTGGGGTGAGACATAATGCAGTGAGGGATCATTCAAAAGTCTAAACCAGTGGAATGAGTCAGGGAGAGAAAGGCAATTTTATTTGATGGGAGGGGTGTGGAGGGGCAGGACTGTTCAAAAATCTGATGGTTTTATTAGTTAGAAATGTATATTTACGCCTCCTGGTGCAGCATGATGTCATCATTAAAGATATTCTGTTCTCCAGAAAGTAAAAGGAATGTGAGTGAGCATTTCATGGGGACTTTATTAAGGACTGACAAAATCGCTAAATCTGTCTTGGTATTTGTTGTCGTGCTCTGTAACGCTCATCAAGTAGTTTAGTAGGTTAATCCCACCTACATTGACCATCCAATCAGGACTGTTGGACACTATCTGTCCGAATTAACTGGCGATGAATAGGCTTGGGTCCAGACCGCTATGAATCGCCATGCACATTCAAAACGTGCCAAGGACTGCGCTAGATAAGAATGGTGATGACGTCGCAAAAAAGACAGAGTGTCCTTGAGCGAGACACGGGACCTCCTGCCCCTACGCTCCGACCCCTCTGCTAATACTGTATGCGTGCATGTACAGTATGCCTCAGTGGGATATGTGAAGAAACACATTCCTAATTACACAGTGTGTAATATGGCGATTGAGCGCTCCAAAATCCCCCCCCAAAAAAAAGAAAATCCAAAGCTCTCAGTCTGTTGACCCAACTCCTTCACAGTACCTCGTGCTCTTCTGCCCAAATCATTTCATCTGTTTTCTCTGTAATCTGATAATCTCTGACTCTGTACTGAGAATTATGGGATTATTTATGCTCAATCCAATTTTCTAACCTTCAGGACAAAAGCGTAACTTATCAAAATCAAATTATCAAAAAATCAAAACCGCAAAAAAAACTGATGTGTTTCAGATTTACTGTAAATAATTGGGAATGCCTGTTAAGAAAGAGATTAATGGGATATGAATGCAATCCTAATTGTACCAATAGCACTAATTTACTGTACACTCATTTACTGAACTTTACAAACAGCGAAACACATCAGACTCAATGAATCTGGTAAATACAACATTTGCACTGTTTTCCTCATTTTGAATTTACTGTGAATGAATGTCATTGTAATTTATTTATCTTTTTCACAGGATAATTTAGAGACACCAAATATTGATGAGAAAAATATTAGATAACAGAGCGGTGCTAATTACACGGTTTGTAATTAGGTGTGCAGCAGGCAAATTGTATGTGTGTGTGTGAGTGTGTATGTGTCTGTGTCATCAATTTTACCCACTATCCTCTGTGTGTGTGTGTGTGTGTGTGTGTGTGTGTGTGTCATCAATTTTACCCACTATCCTCCAAAGTATTACCATTTGTATTAATTTTGTGAGATAAATAATTTTATAAGACTTAATTTTAAGGCTTAATTTTTCAAACGGTGATTGTCTAAATTTGGAAACTAATTCTAAAACTATGCACTTTCCTCTGGTGTGCCAAAGGAAAAATGTCGAGGGTGTTGATAGGTTACTGTGAGCTCACTGCTTCTCTCGTCTTAAACACTGATTTAATTGCCACATTCAGGGTGTGTCTTCTTTTACACTCAGTGTCACTTTATTAGGCACACCTCCCTTTTTACACAGCTGGCTCCTCCAGACAGGGAGTCATGTACTGTGTAAGACCAGCAGAAGAATAAAGCATGCAGACAGGGTTGAGCGGTTCAGTTTGACTAAATGTAAGAACACGTGAAACACAATGTTAAACATGTGTGATGTAAGTCTTTAGCTGCGTTCGGAACGGTTCACTCATTCACTCTCTCACTATTCCCTATGGAGTGTTTGTCATATAGTGAACTATATGGGCCAAGACCGAATGAAGTTTTGGACACTACATTAAACACCATTGCTTCAAAAACAAATGTACCAGATATTTGTGTGACACACCCAGCATCTCATAAACAAACCAAGCATCATGACAGCGGGTTGATATGTACTCAGGTAGCATCAATTTTGCAATGTTCGCAACATTAAATTACAAATAAATTGTTGAAATTCTAATCATGTGCAAGTGTGTTTATTTTGTTTGGTTTTGCTATCTCCTAAAGCGCTAGCAAGCTGTTTTGGTTTGGCAAACAATAAGCTCATGAGCTAATGTTAGCTAGCTCACAAGCTAGCGACTAAGACAAAATCACATTGCTTTGTGGTATACAGGAGAAATTGTAGGGTACTATTGTAGGGTAGTGAGCTATATAATGAATCAAATTAACCGTTGAGAATTCGGACACTTGTACAAAGTGGCGGACACACTATATAGTGCACTATTTCCGTATTAAGGAATGGTTTCCAACAGAGCTTTTGACTGTGAACGTGGTATTATGGATGTTGCCAAAACGTGGATTTTGGTGAAACTACAGTGTCGAGAGTTTACTGAGAATGGTGTGATGAACAAATCATCCAATCAGCGGCAGTCCAGTGGGTGAAAATGCCTTTTTGATGAGAGACACCAGAGGATAATTGCAATACTTGTTCAAGCTATCAGCCGAGCCACAAGTATGAGAATAACAGCTTAGTATGACAATGGTGTGCAGAGTCTCAGAGGTCACAGCTCATCGAACCTTGAAGTGGGCAGCAGGCCATGCTGGGTGCCACTGCTGTCAGCCGAGATCAGGAAGATGAAGCTACAGCGAGCACATCATCACTGAAATTGGACGATTGCAGAGTGGAGAAATGTCACCTGCTCTGACGAATCCCAGCTCCTGTCGTGACAGGCTGATGGCAGGGTGAGACTTTGGTGTAAACAGCATGAATCCATGGATCCATCCTGCCTGGTGACAATGGTACAGGCTGCTGGTGGCGTGATGGGGTGGTGAACATTTTATTGGTTCACATTAGGTACAGTGGTTCTCAATGTGGGGTCCGGGGACCACCAGGGGTCCTTGAACGGGTTCCAGGGGGTCCCCAGCAAATTGATGAATTATTAAACACCATTATTTCATTGATAAGAAGTTAACACAATTAGAGAATGTAGAAGAATGGTACTTTCACTGTTATCTCTCTAATACAGAGAGTCATGGAATTGTGGACAAAATCATATCCAGCAATAAAAATGTTTTCAGATTTGGGTCCAAGAGACAAAATCTCCTCAAATGGGGTCCGTGGCCCTAATATGTACTATATTTGGTGTCAATGATATGAAAAAGATTGAGAATCACTGCCTTAGTACCAATGGAGCATTGTTTGAACACCACAGTGTACCTAAGTATTGTTGCTGACCAGGTGCATCCCTTCATGGCCACGGTCTGCCCTTTCTCAAATGGAAACTGCCAGCAGGATAATATTTCACGTCACAAAACACTCACTGTCTCAAGAGGTTTCCAGGAACATGACAGAGATTGAGTGACGCCATTGAGTCAGCATGGACCGAGATCCATGTGAAATGTTTCCAGTAGGGACGGAGAGTCGACTCCAACAGAATGGATTCCCGATTCCATCACATCGAGTCTGAGAATTGATCCTACTAATAAACGGAATTGGAGTCGACTCCTGTAATTAATACATTCAGATATAGGACTATCTATTCTATGTGTTTGATTGCCTTTGATCCATTTCACAAGTGGGGAGGGGGGAGGGAGAAATTCAAGGCTCATTAGCTGAATGCCCACCGGCGTAAAACTTACATTTTTGTGTTGATCTTCATTTGGAATCGGAATCGATTTAGAATCAATTCCATCAATTCAATTAAAAAGAGTCGGTGTCAGAATCGATGCCAAAAAATGTAGAATCGTCCATCACTAGTTTCCAGCACCTTGTTGAATCCATGCGTTGAGGCTCCTACCAGGTACTAGCTAATGAAGTGGTTACTGACTGTATGAGCTCAGCTGCTCCTCCTGACTGAACAACTGATAGCAAATGCCACCAGGCTGATAGAGCCTTCATTTTACATTTTAAATCCATAAATAATCATGATTATTGACAAAATGACTTATATAGTCAGTATAGTCTTCTGCATCTTGCAGTGAAGATCAATGGTCCCATTCTCCCTGAGTTGTGGCTGATTGGGTAATCCATAAGCATGACTATACCATAAGCATAAATATACCATGAGTCCCAAATAAATCATGTGCACATACGGTATAATACATGCCTTAAATACATACGTTTCACCTTTGTTTATCCAGGTACGGTTCACTGAGCGTGCACGCTCATTTTCATCAACATCCTACTTCACATTCATACAATAACACACACTCACACCTGGGAGCTTCCCAGTACAACCGCACTCTTCTGCTGTTTTGTAGTTGTTTAAGGAGAGAAGAGGGTTTACTCACTTTTCCCATCCAGTTTTTCCCAGCTGGTCCAGCGATTCATATCAATTATCTTCTGTCCATAAGTCCATTCTGTACAGATATTTGCTACAGTAACATGAGGAATAAGAGCTGCCATTCAGTGCATAGCCATTAATCCTACAACCCAACTCCAATCTTGATGATTTTCATGTTTTAACTTCAATTGAAGGATTATCTGCTCCCCTGTCGGATGATAAATTCTACAACCCTTGGACTTATGAAATCCTTTCCAAACACATTGGATAAACTGAAAAATGAACAGTGGTCAATCTGAAAACGAGGCTGTTTTTCTCGGCTCCCAAAAAGCTGACACTTTGGAGGCTTTCACCCGACAGCAACAATATATTCTACTCACCCTCTTCTCAATAAATGTTGTAATGAAAAATGCACCGTTATACAACAGGTAATTTCAGCCAAGCAGTCTGATTGGTCAAAGATGTATTCTAGCTGTGCTGATAATTCCTATAATCGGTTACTGCCCCAGGGAGTTAATTAGCTATCTTTCTTGCTTCATCCTATTTATTTTTTTCATATGTATTTGCTACTTTGGAGAAAACCTCTAAGACAGCACACAATGCTACCTGGGTAACTGTTGTATAAAACTCATAATAGCCTTGAGGACTCGGCTGGGCCTGGTACCTGTTGCATCACTGCAGCACCCACAATCAAAGTAAAGCACGCAGTCTCAGATTTTATAGCGATATTATTGAGCTGTGAATGATCTATCAGCACCGAGGCTGGAACCGGCTCCGTATCAGACAGTTCTCCATTAGCAGTGATACACACTGGAGCTGGAGTTGGGGCTTAGTCCTGCAAATTTCCATATCAGAGGAGATGTCTTCGAATTTCAATCATGGGCCTGCTATTGCACCATCGTGTCAAATCTTCCTGAAGCACTTTGGAAATGGAAGTTTGGTCGCTGCATTCACAATATTGAGTCGCTGATGTTGGACAAAACCACATTATCTGTAAAAAGTACGTTTTTCCGGAATGAGGAAAATAATGCTTGTTTTCTTATTGACAACCATGTTATTTTGAACGTATTCTATAGGGATTTAACATGTTTCAAAGGCACAAGAGTCACAACTCAAGACAGAAATGATGATAGAAGCAGTCAATTCTAACAGGAAAAAGAAAAGCACCCAAATTGCAGTCATGTTTTTTTCCTTGACAGCAGTGAAATGGCTGCTATTGCACGTCACAGATATCTGACTTGGCAGGTTCTTGGCAAAAAAATAAGACGGTTCAGTGCAAGTTAGATAATTTCTTTGACTTTTATATCTTTCCTTAAGAGTCTTAAGTCAAAAAATGTACACAAAAATAGCTGATGCAGGAGTCAGCCGCCCTGCATCTATCTGGAGTAAGTACCACAGGGTTTAAACATTTCCTCTCGGGGATACGAGCACAGTTCTAGTGATGGCAGTTCTAGTGATAGTGATTTTCCCCAAGCAGTAGCTTTTAGTTTTGAATTTAAGTCCAACTTGATGTAGTCTGTCTTTTTGTTTGCTCTGTAAAGCACTTTGTGACAAAATGGTAAACGGTAAACTTGTTTCATGAGAAGCACTTTATGGATTTGATTTGATTTGTCATCACAGTTGCCAGAGGATTAGCATGTAGCACTGGAATTTGCTTCTGTCACCCGCATGTGATTAGTACAATTACTTCTTGCTAAACTCCAATTGATTTAATTTTGTTATTTTGAGGAATAAATGTTTTTTTAATACAATTAAATATTCTTAAAACACAGACATAACTGACACCACAACAGATGTTCCAAATGTGAAGTGAATAAAAATGAATAATTCAAGCCTTCTCATTCAAGCTTTCTCAAAAGTTTGATCCAACTGCTTCTTGAAAAATGGACAAAAAAGACACAGAAGGTGTGTGTGTGTGTGTGTGTGTGTGTGTGCATGTGTGATAATCGTCTTTCTCTTGACAGTCTGGTTTGATCGCCTGCACCACAAAGGAGAAGACAGAGGTGTAAATCACGGTTTCCCCATCCACTACACACTGCTGGGCCGGGTCAACCTGCCTTAAAGGAAAAATCCACCTTCAGCTCTCACACTGTTAGATATCATCAATCTGTGAAGTTCAAAGCATTCCCGGAGATATTTTGTGATGAAATGTTGCAATTTACTTTGTTGGTGTATCAGTTTTACCTCTCCTCTACCTTACCTTTACCTCGTTTACTTCGACTTCAGTTTGATTTCCTACATTTCCCAGAATGCCTTTCGCCCCTTACTCAAACCACAACATGTCTTGTGGCTCCATTGCATTCTGGTCTATTGAGGCTACTGTGGGTGGAATAATTGGTCTCTGTCCTCTTCTGTGATGGATTTCTCCCTGTATGATTGGTGAACGTCTCTTGGTGCAAAATGGCGGCTCTAGAAAAGAAGCCCTCGCTCTTTGATTCTGAGGGACTGACACCAAAACCTGACGTTTACCGCTGATGTTTTAAATCACTGAAAATATTTCTGCTATCAAACTCCTTTGTAGCTGTCCTGGAGATATCCCAATGTGATGTTTGACTGACAAACCCCCAAACAACAGAATGAGCCCAGAAATGCAAGATACATCACCATAGCTATATTTTTTAACAGTGTTAAAGTGTTTTAGGGTGTATTTTTCCTTAAAGGAGCTGCTAATTCCCCTAAAGAAAACTTCAAACTTCAAACTTCATTAGTATTGGTTGCAATGGAAACTTTTAGTGTCCCATTGTTTAAATGCTGTTTCAGAGGCTTTTCCACTCCGCCAAGAATAAAATTGTAGGGGACACAGCGGTGTACGTGTCGTTCCCCCGCCAACCATGACATCCACCATAAACTTTCGACTTGAGCTCTGGAGAAACACAAAAAAAAAGTTATGTGAAACTCGCTCTCTAATTGCACTGGTGACAGTATAGTGGGAGCCATTAAAAGCAAAAGTATTCATCAGACAAGGGTGGGCAGGCAGAACAGCGCTGTCTTTGGCCTGTCTGATAGAGTGATATGGCCCTCTGAAGAGCCAGCTGATCAAGCCTGTGATTACCATACAAATGCATTAAAATTGCATTAGCGCACCATAGCTCCCCCTGGCCTGGGGGAAGAGGAAGAGATTAACCCGCTCACTTGTCAAACTGTTTCGTGGTTAAACAGCAGACTGCTGAGTCAGGCTCTTCCCCAGCAGACCACCTGCTGTTACTCGCTGACAGTTATGTAACTTTACTGGAACTGTCGCAGGCACTGTAGTAAAAAAACAAAACAAATATCGCCTCAGGCAAGGACAGACTTCAACCTCCGTTCAACTCCTTCGAGAGGCGAGTTAAAAATGTTGCCTTAATCGTTTAGCATCTGAGGAGAATCATACTCAAATGAGATTTGCCATTTAAAAATAGTGATACTTACTAAAAAATGACATATAGCACAAAGCTGAAACAAATTATCTTACTTTTTAACGGATAATAAGTAACTTTAAAGCTACAACATGCAACTTTTTGACATTAAAATAACGATAAATGGATGGAAGTTTTCTTTCTCTGCCTGTGGAGGCTTTACGATGCCGCTTACCTCCGCCTCAGGCTAGAAGCTGTTTCAAGGTAGACAGCTCATCAAGATGAGTGACAAGTGCTGGGGCTGGGGGAGGGGGGCGGGGTTAACAAGACACTTCCTGTCTCAGGACAAAAGTTACATACTGAAGCTTTAAATGCTTGGTGGACAAAATGATGATGAACACTTTTACAGACTACGTCTCTTCTAATTTAGTCTTCAGGTAATGATTTTTTCCAGCATGACGCAGCAAAATCGTGCTTTGACAGCATTTTGGAGATATTATTGACATAAATGATTCTGTACAGTCTTTGTTGTCATTGAACTTTTATTTATTACATTGTATCGGGTTGTATCGAATCATGAACCTCATATCACATATCGAATCGTATCGTGAGATCTTAAAGGGTAACTTTGGTATTTTTCAACCTGGACCCTATTTTCCCAACTTTTTGTGTCTAAGTAACTAATGGGGACCAACAATTTTTGAAATTGGTCCAGTATTGAGCAAGATCGCTTCAGCTGGCAGCCGCTAAACGGGCTGCAATGAAATCCAACGGGGCAAATGCGAACCGTCAATGTACATCCACTAAAAGTTCTTGTTTTTGCCACTGACAGGCTCAGATTGTTATTTTAAGTGTCTGACAACATTATGGAAAGGACCCTACAGAGAAATAAAAGGTTTTTCTTTACCTTTCGCTTGATCCGGTCTGTTTGTTATTGTGTGAAACCAAGTCTTATGCTTATAGCCTATTTCTCAATAAAGACTGCGCTTAAAAAACACAACACACCAGCCTATAGAAAGAGTAAAGGATAATAAGTAACTTTAAAGCTACAATATGCAACTTTTTGACATTAAAATAACGATAAATGGATAAAATCTTCTTTCTCTGCCTGTGGAGGCTTTACGATGCCGCTTACCTCCGCCTCAGGCTAGAAGCTGTTTCAAGGTAGACAGCTCATCAAGATGAGTGACAAGTGCTGGGGCTGGGGGAGGGGGGCGGGGTTAACAAGACACTTCCTGTCTCAGGACAAAAGTTACATACTGAAGCTTTAAATGCTTGGTGGACAAAATGATGATGATCACTTTTACAGACTACGTCTCTTCTAATTTAGTCTTCAGGTAATGATTTTTTCCAGCATGACGCAGCAAAATCGTGCTTTGACAGCATTTTGGAGATAATATCGACATATCATTACAGTATATGTAGTCAAAAATTAGTGACAGAAGCATCGTTGCCATTGCACCTACAGTACTGAATAATGCAATCATTCTTTGACTGTCGTTCAATGCAAAGACAATGGAAGTATGTCAAAGGGAATCACACTGTATGGTCTTCCTTCATTTCATTTCTCATGTAAGAATTCCATTATTGTTTGTAATCCCCCAAGCTGAAAATTACAGTGTTCAGAAAAAATAATTGGATTTTAACACCACTGAATTGCTAATAGCTATCTATTTGTACAGGCTTTTCAGCTCCGTGATTGTGCGTTTTCGCAGCTCGCCCGCACACTCCGAGTTCACTAATTCTAGCATTAGGCTATAAAGACCCATTCATTTTTCATATTCTACATGCTTGATTAATGGAGGGGGATCAGCGAAGGTCCCACTTCCGCTTCAAAGTTCACGCTGGTCGGTCTTTATCGGCGAGGCTCCGTCATTTAAGAGTTCTGGCTTTTAATTCGATGACAGGTTTGAAATGACACCCCCCCCCCCCCCCCCCGCCCCTCCACCCAACCCCGGGCCTATTAACAGCACAACTGATGCAATGTGAGTGCTATTAAAAAGAATGGCAAGATGATGTGTATGGGTTGTTATTTTCAAATCATATCACAGTAAAAGCTATTGTGCTACAATTTCTTGAACTGGCTTGGATCATAAGCTCTTGTACAGAGAGGAACGATGGCAGAAACATAAACAGGCCTATAATACATAAAACAGATTTCGATGGTACAGCATGTTTTAGAGTTAATTCCAAGTTATTTCCAAGACAATTTAGGACTAAATGAATTGACACGTTCCACAAGTATTACATCAGACTCTATAATCTGACAAAAGGATGTAATCAGGGTTCATAACAGTGCCATGCAGTTGTTATGAATCTCTAGTTCAGGGTGTTATGAATATGTTATAACTCAAGTCAAGAGAAACGAAAATGCTATTAAGATCTGTTGTTTGGTGTTTATTTTCTGCATCTGTGTCACCCGGCTTTCCAAGTGCTTCATATCTCTTATTAAAACATTTTCATATAAATAAATGTCTGTTTTTCTACTCTCTATCGCCGTCTGATATAACACAATAGTGATTTAAAATATGTCCAGTGCAGGAAAGCTTTTACATTTGCTACCTTTGCTGTTCAAAACACCTGCTGCGGTCTGGTAGGTCTTTCCCAGGAAAAATCCTCTAGCACACAGGAAGTGATGCGTTTAGGTTTCCAGCAGCAGCAACAGTGGTTTGTTTGGAATAAATAGGAGAAATGGGTAGTTAGCATGAGCAGTGATAGCAGGAGAGCCTTTTTATAATATTATTTTATGTCCTGTTTTGGTCTCTGATGTAAAGTCTCCTTTTTTATTTTTATTCTCATTGTGTCACGGTTTCCTATTCCCTATTTCCTATTTATGTAGCACTTTGTGCAACACAAATCAAGTTTATCATTATTTTTGTGTTAATATTAAGGTATTTCTGGGAAGTGCAGGGACTGCTTAGCATCAAAGAAACAAGAATCCTGTGGATTACCATTGTAAGTGCTTCAATTAATCAATTATCTGAGAGCCCTTCATATCCAAAAAAACCCTGAATGGAATAAAATCTCAATACGCTGTGAGTGGAAAGTAGCGTTGCACAATTCCAGTTTTAATTTTTCTAGCTGTCTCTTCCCCTTCATCTAAATCTCCTTTTCATTACAGAGGTGGATTCAATAGGTCAAATCAATCACAGCTTTCACGGCCATTTCACTGAAAGAGCTTGTGGTCTTTTTTTTGTAACCTCAGTGTATGTATTGTCAATGTTAACAGCTAATGTGTGTTTCTTACTATAAATATTCAGGCTTGTCCTGGGTATAGAGCATTCATTAACCTGAATGTGTCATTAAATGGGTCTCAAATGAAGTGTCACCACTCAGTAAATTGGAAATGTGGGAGGTGTTACGCCTTTTACTGGCATTCAGACTGACTTTAACAAGCTGGCCATGTGTCATCCCATCCAGGAAGAAGGTGGAAAACACTAATTTTGTTTGTGGCATTTGTCAATGATTAGGAACACGACTTCTTTCTCTTACAACTGCGAAGAATCTTGCTTGTTTCCAGTGGTTTTACAGACTGAAGGAGGGATGTTAGAAGGAATGGAGGCTTACTTGATGGTCAAACTGATTAAAATTTTTACGGTATAGATATATAGTTTTGAATAAACAGGATATAATTGTTGTTTTCTGGCTACAGAAGTGGAATTTGTGGAATCTGCTTTAGTTTTTCAAAACTAAAACCCTTTTTTTATCTGGCCTGCAACGTTTTAAACATCAGGAAGAAATGAATCTATTAAGAAAGTAATTTCAATATGGGTGATAAATATTCAGTAGGAGAAATAGCTGCATTCCCACCTGACCATGTGAGGCAAAGGAGATGACAAACCCAACAGATTTAATCATTGTTTTCATTTTTGATTATCCACTAACCGGGGTCATATTCATCATGCCATGTTTTGATGGATGGCTGAGCTTTCATCCTATTTCCCCAGACCCTTGCAAGGTTTTGAAACGTCATCTTTGATAGTAAAACACACACAAAAAAAGTGATAAGAATTAACATTGTCAAGCATGGGAAAGAACAGCTTCAATCTTCCCCCACAAAATGAAATTATACAAAGTCAAACAAGGATTCTCACGTAATACCCTAAAAAAAGAGGCACTCTTGGCCTTGGTTGATTAAAACCATCAATTTGAATATCTGCTCCCTCTTCTGAGGCTTGGATGGGAGTGGGGTGGTGGGGGTGGGGGGTGAGGGGGGGTCATTGTTAACAAAAGGTTGCACTTGGGATGGCTGTCTGCCACTGCCAGGATTACAGACTATTAAATGTGCTCATCAGTGGAGGTCAGGAAAGCAAAGCCCTGCGCAAAGCCAGCCTGCTGTAATTAAGGAGAAGTGATGATATCCCGGTGATATCCCTTCTCCTTCTCCCTCTCTCTCCGGCTCCATCCCTCCGTCACTCTCATCCTACCTGCTCCTCCGCTGCTGAAGGGAACGCCGAGTTATTCCCCATCTGTGGAATGCAGGCTTTCTGCAAGGTCAAGGGTTTTGTTGTTGGGAAGTATGGAGTATGACATCTCCGCTCTGCCTGGGATACTAATGAAAGATGTAGCGCTGCTGAAGAGATTCTTCACAAAGTTGAACTAAAGCTGCTTAAGTTTACGGCAGGCGCTGGAGGTGAACACGACCTTTCAGTCCATGACCACAAGACAAAGCTGTACATTGGATAGAGCTGAAAAATTAATTGAAAAAAAAAAAAAATCGAAATCGCAATATGAACTTCTGCAATTTTGAAATTGCAGAGGCTGCAATTAATTACTTAAGAGAGAGGAGCGTCCAAACTGGATTTCTGAAAAAGGTGTTTTAGACCTCCAGGTAATCTTTGGTCCATGAGGCAAGTACAGTATTGCTGAAAACCTTTCATCAGACTCAAACTCAGTAAACCCTGCACACTGACATCTATTATTTTTGAACAAAATCACTTTTCTTTAAAAGAATTTTCTAAAGAATTTTCTAAAAAATGTATGACAAGAAAAACTTGTGATATGAATCGCAGTTTAAATCACAATTGCGATATTCTCTCAAATAATCGCAAGTAGAATTGTTGTCAATATCTTTCAGCCCTAACATTGAGTGCACAAAATCCTAGGATACCCTTCTCCTTCCATCAAATCCACTGACCAGGTGAATCCAGATGAAAGCTGTCGCCCCTTATTAACCGCACAAGAGGGGAGATATAGATCAAAGGGTGCAGGTTCAAGAAACACCTTTAAGCCTTGAGACAACTGAGATGTGGCATGATATTCCACTTTAGATTCCCACAGAACTATAGGGATGGGACAATATATAGAAATTCTATTTATCACAATATAAAAATGTGACAATATGTATCGCGGGGCAGAAAAAATGGATTGTGATATTAGCTCCATTTTATTCTGCTGTAGTAATCACAAATGGGAGTTGGAGTTGGCCCATCACAATTTCACAAGCTCTCCATCCAATTTATATTATTTGCACTTTGTAATGACATTTTTAAATTGTTGTTTACATTCTAGCAAGCTAAAGCCATTGCTAGAAAGATTCGTGTCAGCGAAATAAATGATTCTGTACAGTCTTTGTTGTCATTGAACTTTTATTTATTACATTGTATCGGGTTGTATCGACTCATGAACCTCATATCGCATATCGAATCGTATCGTGAGATCTTAAAAACATTGTTGCAGCATCTTCTATTGTAGTCATGGCGCTCTTGGAATAAAAAAAACCCCTCTTACATAGAGTGAAAGTGGCACAGATCTAAGTTATTTCCTCTGTCGTCTCTTATACTGTGCCTCCATTATTGCAGCCAGTGTATAGCAGAGTGAATTATGAGACACCTGCATGGGGCTTCACGTTATAGGGGGTTGTTGTGGGGGGATGTACAGTATGAGGGGCAGGGGGGGTCAAGGCTGAATATCCACTTCCATGCACATGAAGAAGCTGCCCGTAGTGCCATCCATCCTTGTACAACACTACCACATCTATTTCATGAGTGCTCAGTCACTGGGAGCCGATCGCCTCCTCTATCCTCTGCATCAGTCACAGGAGACTGAACCTCATCTTGGAATCCTTCCACGCACACACACACACACACACACACACACACACGCTACATGCATGCAAGCACAGACGCAAGCGTACCATAGACGCAAGTATGCACACACACACACACACACACACACGCATACAAACACATGCACAGACAGCCGCATAGAGACATGCATGCACACACATAATCTGCATGCGTATGTTCATGCAAATACACGCACACACACACACACAAATCAGTGTTTTAAGAAATGCTGCGAACACATTCAAGATACAACATTTTTTCCCTGCCTATGCAATCTTGTTTATGCAGAGGCAGAAGTCAGTGCTTTGTGCCTTTATTTACCCTTAGGTACGCTGAGTGAGCAAACTCAGCTACACCCTGCTTCACATTCATACACACATTCACATTCATACACACATACACATGGGAGCTGCCCGGCGCAAACCGCAGTCTTACATTTACCACAGTGCAGTTCCACTGGAATAATTCGGGTTTGCTGCCTTGATGAAAGGCATATCAACAGAAGTTTTTGGGACAGTGGAGAGCGTTGCTGGCTCGCTTCCCTTCCCCTGTTACACATCGGAAAATACATTAGTCTTTGTC
Organism: Centroberyx affinis; assembly: GCF_046629955.1. Classification (NCBI taxonomy): domain Eukaryota; kingdom Metazoa; phylum Chordata; class Actinopteri; order Beryciformes; family Berycidae; genus Centroberyx; species Centroberyx affinis. Next base: position 154,683 of record NW_027281581.1, on the reverse strand, counting down.
CATGAAGGTGCAATGCAATGTATTTAAATAGTGAGATACTAACCAAGTTGTTATTTATGAGAAAATCCAGCTTTAGGGGGCAAAAGCCTCCCTGAATTAATGTTGCTACATATTGACTATATGTATAACAAATGTGGGCCTCAAAAAACACAAACAGGAGCACAGTGACTTTAGTATTCCAATAAAAATACAAAGGGTGCTGACACTGTACCTTGTCTATAAACAATGATTTCACCAATTAACTCCACTTCACTTGCGACAATTGAGGCATGGATTGGGGAAAAATATTAGAAAGGTGCTCCTAGCATTTTACACACCCAATGTGTGTGATTAAATCAACCTGTAATCACATTAGATACATTGGAGCACTTTCCTGCTTACTTGGCAAGAATCTTTCATCTTTAAATGAGGTCAGAGCCAGAAGGACATTAATCTTAAAACCAACTTGACTCAAAGTGTCTCTTCGACCTCCTGGTTATGTATTTCACTGTCCGGGCGACTTAGCCTGCCAGACATACATCATCAGCATCTGTGTCAGAGTTCCCACTTCCTCCAGGGAGAGTCAATTGGCCATAAGGGCTTTCAGTCCCACTCATCTGCTCCCACTTGGCCATTTGCCACTGCTGGTACTGTGCCGTCCTCTACAAAGCCAGCCTGCATTCAGGTTTTGAAAATCAGCACTCAGTTATATTTCCACTAAAGACAAAGTAATTCCAACTCGTCAGTGCTGTCCAAGTTGGGAAAATCTGGCAGCCGCTGCCAAGTTCCCTCAGCAAAGTCACACTCAATAAAAAATTACCTCTGTGGTCTCTTTAGCTCATTCTAACTATCATACACCTGTTTGATAATTTATGCCAAAAGATTTATTTTTTATATCAAAATCTCATTACTTTTACTTCCTGGAAAAAGAAAAAACTTTAGTGGTGATGTCATCATGTACCAGGAGGCCTGCACAGCACGTCCTGATTTTACCGAGCGCCTGCCTTAGATCTGATCAGCCAATCCCAAACTTCAGCATATGACATCACTACCTGTGCACGATTTTGTTATGTTTTGGGTTTTTTTGCGCCCTCTTCTTCAGCATTTTTAAAAATCACATCTTGACTTGTTCAACTCTGTGCCGGATAAGGACCTTTCTTTGAGATGTCTTTGAGAGACTTATTGATTAGTGATGAGTATAATGCATTGGAGGTTTTAATGAAACATTAAAATAGCTATTTTAGCTAACGTTAACATGCACTTGGCTATGGCCATTGCTACGCTACTTGCTAATGTGTTTTCAAACCTGCTGGGAACAGTTACCTCACAATATATTTTTATAGAACTGGGTATCTTAGCTTGCTTACCACTTAGCTAGGTAGCAAGCATGGATTTCATACAATCCCTCCGATCAAATAAAATTGTGTTTCTCTCCCTAACTGATCTCCCATTGGTTTACACTTTTGAATGATCCCTCCCTGCATTATTGTCCCGTCCCAATATCCTTTTCCAATAGGAAATACATCACATTAAGTCACAGTTTCATTGTGACTGTAACCCCCTACTGCTCTGCTGGAGCTGCTCAGTGGCCAATCATCAGAGGCTTGTGTTCATACTGGGAAGGTGCATACCTGTATGTGAAGCAGGACGTTGCTGAAAGTAGCTTGCATACTCAGCAAACCTTAGATAAAGGTAAAAAACAAACAGACACTAAGAAGTAATGTTCAGATCACTTGGGTAGTCAAAATCATCAGGCCACGTCTGATCCTTTTCTTCTTCTGTGGTGGTAATGTGCACATTACTCATTCGATCCTAATTGCTAAATCCTTGCCAGACACCTAATTGCGTGACTCAATCATTATTTAGTCTCATCTTATTTTTCGTTTGGTTTGGTCGGTGCATCATCCTGGTACACCAATCTGTCTTGCACATGATGAAAAATTACTCCCTTCAAACGATTACAGGGAATCTGAAGAACTGTTTACACTGCCGCTGCCTCTTGTATAGTGTTGTATTTAATTGGCTGCTTTCAATTTCGACCAGTGTTTCTCAACCAGTCCTGCAAACCAAAAGTGGGCTGCAGGACCCTTCTAATGTGTCACTTACGAGAAAAAATCCTGCTGGGCACAGAGTAATGGACATCAACATTTAAACTGAAATTTATGCAATTTTTTGTCCATTGTGACAATCTACTATGCACTGTTTTGGTATTGTTGGAAAGAAAAATGTGTTTTCTTTCATTTGAATTCATTAACATTTTGATGAGCTGAACACACTGTTCTGAGCAGCTCTTGTTCCCCATTCTCTCACCTGAAGGGAGCGGACAAAATAACGGGTAACGAGTATTTTTCTTATTCTTGATGATTCGTAATAATTGATGATTCTTTTTTTAAAGATTTATTTTTTGCATTTTATGCTTTATTTGAGATATATAGTGAGAGAGAGACAGGAAGGTATGGGAGAGAGAGCGAGGGGAGGACATGCAACAAAGGACCACGGGTCGGATTCGAACCTGGGTCGCTGCGGGAAGGCCTGAGCCAAATGGTACACGCCCTACTCGGTGAGCCACCAGGGCACCCCAATAATTGATGATTCTTGATAATTGGCCAAATGTAGACGAAATGACGTCTAAAAAAGAGAATCTAAAACTTCAGCGGTAAACATCAGGTTTTGGTGTCAGTCCCTCAGAATCAAAGAGCGAGGGCTTCTTTCTAGAGCCGCCATTTTGCACCGAGAGACGATCAACAATCATACAGGGAGAAATCCATCGCAGAAGAGGCATAGAGGCCAATTTTGAGGGAAAGTGGGTTAATTACAACACTTCATCACAAAATAACTGGTTGAACATCACAGATTGATGCTATCTAACAGTGTAAGAGTTTGCAAGGGTGGAATTTTCCTTTAACTTTGAAGTAACTATATGATCGCTCTGCATGCGTCCTCTGGGATACTTCAAGGACCCAAAAGACTCCCATCAGTGTCATAGGGACTATGCAGTTTCGTGGGTGTTTTGACGCCTTCAAGGCTATGAATATGATTATACCAAATTACGTTTTACTAAATTTTTAACAAGCCCTAACCCTAATAGCCAGTCATGCATTATCAATTGTGCTGAGGCCTACAACATATTTTTCATTCATTTTTGGTGTTTAGTTGATTTTTTAACTGCAGCATTATATTGTTACCTAATACAAAGGATTGCAAATTCAAAATTCTTATCAAAGTGATGGTCCAGGTTCAAAACAGCTTGAGTACCACTGAACAAGGCTGTTCACAAAGCAGCTCCTTGGGAAAACTATCATGAAACTGCGTCATTGTTTTCCAGAAACAATAGCACTCAAGCAATGCTAAACACTCATTTCAATCCCCACTGGTCATCATCCCTCAAATGACAACAACTCCTTTCCAAAGTACAGCTGTCTCTGTATGGGGTGGGATAATGGGTATTGTATAACAAGCCAGAATGATTCAAAAACATCCTTCCTATACTAAATGACTCAGCAGGAGAAATAGCTGTCTCTCTCTCTGTGAACCAGATCTTGATTCTCTGTGGTAGAGACAGAGAGGATGGTGGATGATGTTGTTAGCAAGAAGGAAGGTGCCATACACTGCTGACACACAGCATATGATCAAAATACAGCAACAATTAAAAGTGAAGGGTTGTGGCAGCATCACCACAGTAGTCCAATGGGTAGAGCAAGGCACTAACACTGGGTTAAGGGTTCCATTCCCACTGAGGGCCAAATATAATAAAACAGCATGTACTTCTGGTACTATGAGGCGCTTTAGATAACGTTGTCCACCAAATGGAAAGTACTCTATAGAATAATGAATGTCAGTCAAAATGAAACTGATTCCAGCCCCTGTAACTTTAGCAAAGCATGATGGACCTGTCCTGTAATTTACCTTCTCACATGAAGAAATAGCTGAATATGAGCATCAGTCCACCCTAAGTTATTTTTGTTATGCTAGGCTTTCCAAGCATGAGAAACTGTTGGCTCAGAAGTCAGCATCCGTCTCCTGATACCTGATAAAACCTTGCATTTTGGGGCCGTTTCTTGTAGTTGGTTTGGATTACATTCTCACTCCTAACGAATCGTACTGCAGTTTGCTTGGAAAAAGACTGAGACATTTTTTTTCGGCACCTCTGTGCCGTTATTTGGTGCCACTCGAGTTCAAATGCCATCGTAAAACACCTTCCCAAACACATCCAACTACAGGAGTAAACACTCCAGAGTTGTGAACGCACCCTAAAGAGCTTTGGATAAAGGCTTCCATTTAATGACATACTGTGTTTCTGTTCTGGTTTGAGGCATTTCCTGGCAAGAAATCAATCCAATCATCCCAAAGAGCGGAAACATTTTAATCACTGCTAGCTAAGCAAATCTGAGTTATAACCTTCATCCTGAGGATGCATTTCCTTCTCAGGAGTGCTGTCATCCAGGATAAGAATGGTACATTTACATTTTACATTTGAGCTTTTTAGATTACGCTGTTATCCATACTGACTTACAATGAGTGCAATGAACAGTAGAATAAGTTCTTAGATCACCAGCAACCACATATGGTAAGGTCTGAATCATAGTTCCTTAACAATAGATGTAAAAAAAATTAAAATCTGTTCTTGTAACCCTAGAATGATCATTTAAGAGAGACATGCCACAGAAGGGCTAGTTAAAGAAAATGAGAGCTGAAGAAAGTGTAGAAAGTTTTATTCAACTTCAGACAAGAGCATATTAGAGCAAGAAGAGGAGGAAGGAGGTGGATATTCATGAAGATGGAGAAGGCTGGTGATTACAACATGAAACTGTTCTTTGCTGTAGCGTCTAGAAGGATGAAAACCAGGCACACCACAGCATGTCCAAGCCACCGTTACTGAGGGAAGTCTTCATGGTGGTGTTTCTTTTATTTTGACCGTGGAGAAAAAAAATAATGGTCTGATGAAGAGCTGTGAGCTCAGGACTTCATGGCTTTGTTGTCAATAAATTCGGACACACTGGGAGCAGAATACAATGCGTAATCTCTGGTTTTTCTTTATATCTGGTATGCTGCCCAGCACCTGTTGTTGAAGATTGTTATGTGTACGTACTGTATGTCTGTGCTTTACACCCGCCCACTGCTCCGCAAAGCAGTGTGGATACTAACAAAGCAAGTTGTCCAATTTCATGGTCTTAAAGCACAAACTTGTACATCTCATGTAATCGTTTTACCTCACCTAAGCACTGTTACTCTGTTTGAATGCAGCATCGCTCCCCGTTTCAGAAAACCAAACGCAAGCATATGTCTTCATGCTGTTAGAAAAACGTTAAAACCTTTATTTAACTGGGTCAGTCCCTTTGATCCCAAGGATCTCTGCTCTTTGGGAAACCTGGTCAAGACAGAAGCAGAACTGACACCCAATGATACAGTTTCTAACAGGTTTTAAGGGCGCAAGGGTCATGACACTCCCATAAATGATCATGTAAGGCTTCAATTCAACAAAACAAAACATCAGATTTTTCCCCCTCAATTATGATTATTCTTTTTTTGCCTTGCTTTTTTTCTAGCCCATGACAATCAAAATCAGGAAGTCCACATTTCGAAGCCTAGTGTCATTCTGACTTGTTGTGAAATACTTCATTGATGTGATTACAGCCATCCCTAGGCTACAGGGATTGATTGTCCTATCCAGGTAATGGTATAGCAGGGTGATAGAAGGGTCTGTTCACAGCACCATAATAACACTTGGTGTCAGGGACAACATGCTTGATCCCTGACTTCTCCACTATTCTGTTAATGCACACTGACTGCTTTCTTTTCCTCTATTCAGCGCGACTGTATCCTTGTGCTCCTGAAGCATAGTGCCGAGCCTGGGTCAAATAGCATTTGCAAATAATTCATAGCGTTTGTTTTAACCTACTTAGCATGGCAGATCGGTGGGGTTTGCCACAATGGACAATATAATGAGGTAGGCCTCTGATACTCTAAATACATGAAAACAATACCACCACAAGAACCATTTGACCCAGATCTGCATAGTATTGAATAAGGGTCAATGTAGAATTAACACTAAAAGTGTGAAACCTCTATATTGTGCATAATTTCCATAACGCCATGAGGAAAATTCAGGACAGGTTTATTTAGAAAGTCCTTTGAACCAACAGATTCATTGAAAAAATGCTTTACACAATAACAATGGACACAAATACAGATTAAGAGAGATCTAACATCACAGATTTTAAGATATGACACTGGTGTTTGTGTATGTATTAAATAAAGTAATTTGTACCCGTTTACGTAATAAACGATGCCTGCTCATGTAACTGATGCCTGTGTTGCCAGTGGCCTTGCATGACACATGCAGCTTTATTTTATCCATGACCTGAGCCAACTCTGAAGAATGACAAGTGGTTGTATTACAAAACCGCAATCAGCAGCAATTGTTCACTTGTGCAATGCATCAAATTGTTTCTCACTGCTTGGCTGACTCATCCACTTAGCCAGGCTGAATGCTCAGAAACTCTTACGGCTGCAGTGGTGGCTGTCAATATGACCTTTTTATGATCCTGCAATTCTGACACAGTTTGAGATGTGTGATCGGGGCAGCTTGACATATGAAACAATAGGTAGATTCATCCAAGCATTTAATTTCTTTAACTTCTTTAACTGGAAAGTATTGAATGCCCCCCCCCCCCCCCCCCCCCCCCCCAGAATTTTATTCTTGTCACGGTGGAAAAGCCTTTACAACAGCATTTAAACCATCATGGGACACTAAAACTCTCCACTGAAACCCAGACTAATGAATTTCTTTTACCAGATATTTAAGGCACTCTACCTATTCAATGGTAGAGAAGAAGTTTTCCAGCTGTCTACACACCCTAATAATACTGTTACCCATATTTTTTCCCCATATTTTTCATTCTATTTCAGTATTGAAATTGATGGTTTTGTATGTTTATATGAATCCCATTTTCTATATTCTTATCTAGATTCTATTTCCTTGGCTGTATCCTATTAATATTTGCAGCTCAGGTTTTATTTTGTGTTATCTTACATCTTGTACCTCGCCGTATCGCTGCTGTACCCATAATCACAGTAAACAATGCCATCTTGGGTGTTATTGCTATAATAAAATCTCAGAGAGGGTGTTAGTCTATAACATTAATCATGATAAAGCTCTGTACATTCCTGCCATACCTTCTACTGTATCTGTTCTTGTTGTTATGGCATTTTCATAGCGCGATCCACTGAAAATGGTTAAGACGACAGGGGAACTTTACAGCATTAGTCACGGCGTTTGCAGTGATTTGGTATTTAATGGTAACAGACTATGCATGAGGCTATCCAATCCCTTTACGCTGCTGGTCATAAGTCGACATAATGGGTGCTAACTGCGATGCCGTTGCCATCTAGCAGACTGGAAGAGAGCATTCAATTGATATGACATTTACCCGGGTGCAATTTCTGTCACAATAACAACTGTTTTATAGGTCATACACACACCCAAGGCAACACTGACCCAGAAAACTGTTTTCTTGCTATCCAAACACGTAAGAATCGCTGCTGAACTCAGCCCAAGTTACTTCCGTAGCTTGGGTGAAGTTGGGTCAGTTACTCATTTTAAAAAAGTGGAGGAAGTGCTGATTGGTTGGAAACAGAAATACAATGTACCAAAGTAAGAAAAAAAAAAACTAAACAAAACAATTTTCTCATTGATGCCCATATGTTTTTGAAATTACATGTTGGGTTTTTACAGACTTTCAAGGGCCCAAGCGTTACGAAACTCATGAAAATCATGAAAAGTTTCAATTCAGGAAAGAAAAAATAACAAAGAACAAGCTTCGTATAGGCCTATAACATAATAACTGCCTATAACGTAACAAATGACAAATGTAGTAAAATGAGATGTAATAAAGCTTATTATGCAATAAACATTTAAATGTAATAATGTCAAAAACCTAACACCATCAACTATGTATAAGTATTACATTATTGGCAAAAATGCTATCACATGCTTGTTTTTAAAGTTTATTTGAAACAAGAATTTCAAGCATATTTGATTATTTTTTTTATAAGCTATCCACTTAGGCTAGAGAAATAGTGAGACAACAACTACTGTAAAATACTGTAGCTTTCTTGGCTAATGTTAACTAAGCTGCTATCATCGTTAAATCTGAGCATTTAAATGTTACAGTTAGTAAACTTAATGTTAATTTGTTACTTCCACCCTTGCAGAAAAGCAGACAGATAGGTAGACAGACGCAGACTGATAATTATTCGATGCATTGTGCAGAAATCAACAACTGGCCTTCCGATGCATCCGAAATATTTGCGACAAGCTCTCTTAAAAAATGTATTCCCTGGAGCTGCCTCACCAATTATGCACCCCTTGTCTTGGAAGGCACTCGTAAAGCACATGTTGTGAAGAAATCAGCGGCGCGTGAGCCACAGAGGCCGCCTCACGTTGTTTCTCTGCAGGAAATTCCATTAGGGTCTGGGAAAGAGAGCTTTGTTTGCCCAGAGGTACAGTGGGACTAATTGGTCAGCGGCAGAATGAAAGAGCCTTAATGCATGATTGCTTAGTCAATAAGTGAATGCAATTCTGGAGGGGATGGTAGAGCCACAAGTTATACTACAGCAATAATATGGTAAACATTAGTCCATTAGTTCTGGGAAGCAACAGCAGAATGGGTAAATGGTGCAAAGCTCCAGTTCATAAGTAGTCTGTCTCACCTCTACAGTTCTCATCAGCTGAAAATGGAACTTGTAGAGAAATGGAGGCTTTGTTACATTGATTGCGCGGCCTGAGCTGAAGGCCAACAAAGACTTGAACAACAGCAACGTATCAATGGACATAATGAGGAAATGCAGTGAGTCACAGTGTCCAGACACAACATGAAGATGGCTCTAGGCTTGCAAATATCAACCGGTTCTGGATAAATTGTTTTTGAGTGTAACTGCAGAATCTGAGCTTACATTTAAAAGGGCATGAAGTAAGATTTGTACTGCCCCGCAGCACAAAATGACCCTAATATATCTGCGGGAGGATGATAGCATTGTTGATTAATACTAATGGCTCAACAATTTCTTCACCAGCTGCTGAGATTCCTGGCTTTCAACACTCACTTTCCAGCCTGTACTCTGTTTTGGAACAACAACTCTCTGACCACTGGAGTTCCAAAACACTCCCAAGGAGGAGGTTGACAAAGGTCATAAATTACTTAATGCCCCTTTTACCAAAAGAAAAAAAAAAAAAAAAAAACAGACCCTGTGGAGCACTGGCAGCACTGGAGGCGGCAGGCTAATGCTTGGAGAGGGAAGATTGTGACTGGATGGTTGCCAGTTTAAATTCCAGCTGGTAAAATCCGGGTGTGTTAAGTGAATGAGACATGATTTGCCCTCCCTCAGCAGCTATTGTCTTTGCCCTGGAGTAAGACACTTAACCCCCAGCTGCTGCAGCGGCCAGCATTATCAGACTGCGGTTGTACTGGGCAGCTCTCAAGTGTGAATGTTCCTAACTGTGCTAATGTGAAGCAGGGCGTTGCTGGAAAAGAGTATCTGCAAGCTCCGCAAAATCTTCCCTGCATGAATAAAGGTTAAACAGAGACACAGTCAGACGTGGTTCAGAGACGCTCACAAGATGTAAACTGTGTTAGAACTTGTCACTCTGGTATAATTAAAAGACATATACTGTAGTAATTAACATTTTCTCACTTAATCTTTCTTCTAATCATCAGGATCCCATATGCTCATGAGATATCTATTTAATTATTTGTCCAGTATTTCTACTAAAGACTTGTATAGCATCTCTGTAGTAAGGCAGATCTAAACACACTTTACATTATCAAAGTGTGAAAGCATGGGCAGCATTTAAAGACACATGATAATTCACTGTGTATACATTTTGCTTGTTTGTCCCACACTACCATATGAATACAAATTATAATACGCATTTAATGACTGTAGAAAACAAAGAACTAATCAACCCACATGCCCTGCTGCTCAGTCAGTGTGTTTAAGTACGCCAGTTGTTATAGTGGAGGAAATCTAAGGTTGAATAGGCAAAACTAAACATGGTAATTAGTTGCTGCAGCAGAATCTTATTTTTATCCCCCAGAGTTTGTTGAGACTTTGTTGAAACAGCTAACATGATCTGAACGGAGAAGACAAATCTGGAAAAACCTCAAGGAAGCAAATGGAAACCTATTCCAACACAACCTTCACTCAACAGTGAGACAAATAATTGTCAAAAGACAAAAGACATGCATTGTAAAGAAAAGTTACGAAAGCAGATATATGAAACTTGCATGCAGATTGCCCCATTTTCTTAGATCAAAGGATTTTGAACTGTTCCAGCATTGACGAGCTGTCGCAGAGAGATAGGCGGATGAATATACATGACTCAGCACCAATTAGCTCAGGAACAGGGGCCAAGCCTGGATGAATATTCACCAGGCGGCTGTCATCCATCGCCAGTCACATCACGTTTCTGCATATTTTTCAAACCCAATTGCATATTGTGTCATTTCCACACCTGTGTCACCTTTTCCCTTCCTTCCCCTCACACATACTCAAACGTCCTGTTATATGCTGCGTAAGATAGAACAGTGGTTCTCAAACTTTTTCACGTCAAGGAACCCTATACTGACACAAATTAGACCACGGACCCCCACTCGATAAGATTTTGTCCCAGGGTCCCCCATCTGATAAGATTTTTACTTTTAGATGTTTTATTACAGAAAGTGTATGAAACCCATGACCAAAATAGTCATACATTCTGTCATTGTGTTACTTATGGATGGAATTATAGTGAAAATAAATGATTTCCCTTTTTGCTGGGGACCCCCTGGAAACCCTCAAGGACCCCTGGGGGTCCCCGGACCCCACTTTGAGAACCACTGAGATAGAATAACGGCGAGAAGTGAGACAGAAGAAGTACAGAACAGCAGTTAAGGGTTCCAGGCCGACTGAGAAAACACCAAAACAAAGTAAAGAAGTCGTTGCGCAGCTGTTGCTCTGATGCAAAACTATTAAATCTCTGAATAAATTTAGATGAACTGCTGCCTTTCACCTTGTCTACAAAACCATGAATCTTCCTTGAGAGTATTGAAATGTTTTTCGACAGAAATGTTACAGTTGGGAAATTAAATAGTGAGAAAGGAAAAATCACAAGACAGCTGCTTGCTAGGCATTGTTAGCTTTGTGTTAACTTGCCCTATTAACACTATACCTGCGATAATAATCACATGATGAGCAGAAGCACAAGCTGGAGTTAGGGAGCTACTCCTCTCTACTTCAAAGGCTTTGTAACTTTGTTTTGAAATTGCTCCAGAAATATATGAATATAAATACAGCTATTAGAACAACAACTACTGCTTGTACTATTACCAATAAAAAACAGTTAACATTTATAAAATGTATTATTCTTTATGAATATTATTATTATTAGTAGTAGTAGCAGTAGTCATATTTGTAGTAGTAGTCGTAGCTGTATTCGTAGTAGTAGTAGTTGTATTATGGTAGCAGTAGTTGTATTAGTAGTAGTAGTAGTAGTTGTAGTAGTAGTGTTAGTAGTAGTACTTGTATTAGTAGTAGCAGTATTTGTAGTAGTAGTAGTAGTAGTAGTAGATGTAGTAGTGATAGTAGTAGAAGTAGTAGTAGTAGTGGTAGTATTAGTAGCAGTAGTGGTATTAGTGGTATTAGTAGTAGTAGTAGCAGTAGCAGCAGTAGTAGTAGTGGTAGTAGTGTTGGAGCCATAATGAACTATGAGCTATAGATATGGTTAAAACTTGGGAAAAAGGGAGTTAAATGTATTAAAGTAATGAAAGTAAAATGATTTATATAAAGCGGTATACAAACATGCTATGGTAAATATGGCATGGTTAAATATGAATGTTGAATGATTTCTGTATGCTTATGCCTTGCTCCCTGTTGGGTCAGCTCTGCTACTGCATGTATGTTGTTTATTTAATTAAGGGGTTTAATGACACCTGGGTGAAGGACACCTGGTGAGACGGGGGAGCGGAACAGTTTTTTGACTTAAATTATAGAAAGTATACCGCTGAATTATTGATTACGTTTTGTTATTTTGAAAGTCAGTTGAAGAATATTTTCGTTATAATCTTTTGCTAATAACATTATAAAAATAAAAATAAAGTTTGAGTCTTAGGTGCTCTGGCTCCTGGCTTTCGGAAAGAGTTCATGTTCACAAATATCGACTGGACTGTCCTTGACCATGAGAGCAACATATAGCTTATGAATTCTTAAACTGAGTGGTGCTTCCCCCTCAGCTTGTTTACAGTTTCCTTGCTGCCCCAGTGAGGCTTCATTTGTTTACCGACAGTCTCCGCACTGCTGACTGCCAACACCGCATCTCTATTATGATTCATCTCCAAAGTTCAAACGCAGTAAACAGTAACAATATCCTATTCAAAAACCCCTTGATCATTTATTTATCTACTTTAACATTTTTTTATCCAGGGGAAATCGACTGAGCATGCATGCTCTTTTTCAGCCACGCCCCTGCTTCACATTCATCTAGTTCCACACACTCCCAACTGGGAGCTGCCCAGTGCAAAGTCAGTCCTTCATGATAGCTGCTGAGGAAGGGAGGGGAGAGCATTTTACTTTCCCATAATTCAAACCAGCAACCTTTTGGTCACAAGCTCATTTTTCTAACTGCTAGGCTACCTCCTCCCCATTACTTAATATATATATAACTAATAGACAAAGTTACAGCACTCAAAGGAAGCCCCAGAGTGTGTGACATTCTGCTAAAGAGGGGTCAGCGCTAATGGGAGTATAATGAGCATCCCAGCGGCCTGCCCCCAGCATGTTAGATGGGAGAAGCCACATCATTGTAATGCAACATTGGAAGCGGCGTGGGAAACTGTATGCCCCAGAGCTTTCTGGAAACACATCCCTAAAGACTTCCTACTGGTGTGCCAGCTTGGAAGGAAACTGTCCACTGTGGCTGCTCTAATCTAAGTGTACCAGAATGTCTACAAAGAGGTTTAAGTGGTTGTTTGTTCCTAGCATGACGAGGCGTTGGACTGAACACAGTGGAGTTTTGCCTGGCCCGACCTGTTAGTGTGGCTTCCAGGTAGCAGAGACACTTAAAGTCATTTAGTGTACAGTATGTTTCTGTAAATTGCTTGTGCATTCTGTTGTGTCTATTTAAGCAATGCTCTGATTTTTCTTTGGTCTGTGTACTACATCACTTGTGGTGTTTCTCTGCTGCTACTGCTACTACTACTAGTACTACTACTGCTCCTACTATTACTGCTGCTACTACTACTTCTAGTCGAGTCAAGTTTATTTGTACAGCCCTTAATTACGGTTACAGTCTCAAAGGGCTTCACAACGCCCGTGTTATGAAAATAATAAATTAAAACAACACCCCCAATTTTAGACTGTCAGCTGTGGACAAGGAAAAACTCATTAGGAAACATCCAGATCTGGTGTGCAGCATCAACGTCATATAGTCATATAGTCATATAGAGTCGGGGACCCCAAGGACGCCAACACTGCCCAGCTGCAGCCTGAAACGGCTAAGAAATGCATCCATACACACGGCAGATGAACTCATTCACTTACTCCCACTCACACAAACAGAACAAAATGTAACATGAACAGTACACAGAATAAACAAGAATGCTTGGGTGAAATGTCTGGATCTGGTGCGGGACATCAACTACTACTGATACTACTACTACTACTACTACTACTACTACTACTACTACTACCACTACTACTGCTTCTACTACTACTGCTACTACTACTGCTTCTACTACTACTACTACTGCTATTACTACTGCTTCCACTACTACTGCTGCTGCTGCTGCTACTGCTACTACTACTACTACTGCTACTACTACTACTACTGCTTCTACTGCTACTACTACTACTACTACTACAACTACTACTACTGCTATTACTACTGCTTCCACTACTACTGCTGCTGCTGCTACTACTACTACTGCTTCTACTACTACTACTACTGCTACTACTACTACTACTGCTTCTACTGCTACTACTACTACTACTACTACAACTACTACTACTGCTATTACTACTGCTTCCACTACTACTACTGCTGCTGCTGCTACTACTACTACTGCTTCTACTACTACTACTACTGCTACTACTACTTCTACTACTACTACTGCTTCTACTACTACTACTACTTCTACTACTACTGCTACTACTGCTATTACTACTGCTTCCACTACTACTGCTGCTGCTGCTGCTACTACTACTACTGCTTCTACTACTACTACTACTGCTACTACTACTTCTACTACTACTACTGCCACTGCTTCTGCTTCTACTACTACTACTACTACTACTACTCCTGCTACTACTCTTATCGCCGCTGCTAGTACAGTACTACTATGACTACTGCTATTGCTATTACTGCTACTACTACTAAAACTCCCATGAGCCTCTGTATAAATTACCCTATAGTCCTCCCAGGCAGCATGGTGTAACATGACGCCTCCAAACACACTCCACACAGCCCACCTCACCCTGAACCCTATTGTAAGCCGGTACTGGACATAAATTAACTGTGCACAGCCTCTGCGGCGAAGAGCAAATCCATACTGACCATTCACGGCAGCTGCTTACCCCGATGAAACGTCATTGATTCAAACCATTGTGGGTGATTGCACTTGTTAAATTTCCACTCCTTTTTTGTTACATCCACTATAATGTTCAATACCAGAGGGCTCTTTATCACTGTCTGGGCTGCCTGGGCTGTCTGGGCTTTTATTAGGCGGAGGCATTAAAGAATATGACATTTCCCCCGGGGGAGAGTAGAGATGCAGCACACTCCAATACCAACCCAGTCACTCCCCAGCAGTTACTCTTCCCCCCTCTACCTGCACCTCTCTTCTTGTGCTGCTACACTTCCTGTCACACTGTGTTCCAGTTGTAAAAGTCACATGTCCTTATGAATTTCTCCATCAGAGTCACTCCAAGTCAACCGTGCCGTTTTGGCATTCTGTGCTTGGCTGGCTACCAATGCATGAGCCCCAATCTATCTCGCAGCAAGCAGGCGCCACTGATTCATTCCCAGTGACTGATGTACTCTACCATGTATATAATCCACGATTATGACTGGGTGAAGGGGAGACATTGGGTGCAGCTATGCGTAAGTTTGGCTCTTGAGTGCAGAGCCGAAAAAAAACTGTCCTCAGCTTAGGTCTGGTCCTTGGCTGCTTATTCCCCAGACCAGTGTCCACACTGCAAAAAAAAAAAATACCCATCTTAACAAGTTCTTTAATCTTGTATTCAGTCTTTAAAAAACCAAGTGAAACTAAATCTTCCATTGGTTTGTGACATTTTCACTGGTTTTCAGTGCAATTTCAAGAATTTCATCTTGAAACAGATGACTCCACTTGTTTCGATTGTGTTTTGCCTTATTAAATAATTTTACTTCATTCATATCCCCCTCTGGCACATTTGTGTCAATTGTTTAAAGAGAAATTAACAGATTTTAACAGTAAATAGAAATTAAGCAACGTTTTAAGATGGACGTTGTGTAAGCGTAATCTTTGCCGGGAATAAAAACCCTCCTCAGATCAGGTCAAGGCACAACTATTGGTTTTCAGTGCACTTCAAACAAAACCTTTCAAAAGTGTTTTACCATATTCAGTCATTTTACTTCATTCACATCCCCTCTGGCAGATTTTTTAAATAAATGAAGAAATAATTTAGTAGAAATGACTAAAGTAAATAGAGCTTAAGGCAACTTGTTAAAATGGACAGGCAAGCAGGAATAAATTTGAATCATAATAATAATTATTATAATAAATCTAATTTCTTAAATAAGCTGCTAAGGGCCATATATCCTGTAGACATGGTGTATATCAACGACCATCATGCTGACAGAACAGGACTGCAGGCTCGCTTAAGGCAGCTTCTATCGTCTGTCATGATCAAGGCTGTCCAGTGCCGCCTGGGCTTGTCCAAATTCCTCTGCTTTTGTCAGATCATTTTTTCTATCCATGGTTTTATAACATTTACACACTTCATAACTGGTGGGCTTGCTCTTTTTACATCACACTGTTGTCAGGCAAAAACCAAAATAAAGGAATAAAGATGAGAATGTTCATTTTACTCACTGATGCCCATATTTTCTTTTAAATATATCAGATTTCAAGGTTCATGAGACTCACTGAACACATGAATGACCATGAAAAGTTTCAATTTAAAGGGGCGTTAAGTTCTCAATGCAACACAGTCTCATAAAATTTCCTGAAATGAGCACAAATTATTCCTCCACCACACAAGGATTATGTGACAATACCATGGACTGGACATGGCATTTTCACATGTTAGTAGTGATGTTACGTTTGCGAACGATCCGATTCTCCGAACGGCTCTTTGGTACGAACGGAGGGAACCGAGTCGTACTTGGGGAGCCGTTCTTTTTATCGTTGTGCCCAAATTTCACTGCCTGCCCTAAATCCACTTAACCTGATGCACCAGATGGTCGCGCGTGATCGTGATCTCGCGAATCCAGCTGCCTCGCAAGGTAAAAATCCACTCCCCTTTACGTGAACAGTGAGAACCAGCCAGTCACTACAGGTAGACGTGTTTGGAAAAAAAAATGAGCCAAACTCGAAAACGCAGCAGCATTTGGATGCATATATGTGTCTATCTGATTTGCACTAAAATCTGTTTTGCACAAAAGTTCATTATACTTTTTTTATTGTGCCAATAAAAGGTTTTCTAATATTAAGTGTTGCATGAATTGCATTCAAGGCAAGGCAACCTTATTTACATAACGCATTTCATACAGAGGGTAAATTCAAAGTAATAACTTCACTGACAAAGCAGAGGGATATGGCGTCACCTTGTGTAATGTTTACAATGCAGAAAACATTGCAAACATTAGGTCTGGCAATACGAGTAATTTAGTGCTGCTAAACTTAGTCCACACATGCAAAATGAAATTATATTGGTGGGATGTCTAAGTCTGAATCTTATCCAAATCTTACCCTGTCATTATCCTAGTGATTATTTTGCAGATAAACCTAGTAACCCCTGCCCCCTAAAAAAAAAAAAAAAAAAAAAATAACTATGAACGGCTCTCGGAAAGGAACAGAGCCATAAGATCCGGCTCCCTTCAAAGAGCCGTAATTCCCATCACTACATGTTAGTCATGTGAAAAGGTTAGCTAAGTTTAGGCAAGTAACAACTTTGGACAAGGTTAGAGTTAAAGTTTTGGTCATGGTTAAATAAGAAAAACCTTCCCTAAAAAAATTAAAAGTTCACGCACAGTGCAACAACTTCTTGGCATGTGTTGGTAACTGAATTTTAAATGCGTGGGGAGATTTGTTCCAAACCGGAGCAGGAACCAGACAGTGAGTTTGGAAAGCCAGCAACCTTATGGTGCGATCAGATTACAGGCTACAAAGCAACAGGAAGCCACTCATTTTCAATGGAGGCTGGCAACAAGAAGCTACAAACACCAGCACGTAAAATGTAGCAGCTACAATCTGAAGTTCTGCAGGATTCAATTTTTTTCTACAATTACAATTTACAATTTCACATTTGGCAGACGCTTTTATCCAAAGCGACTTACACATGAGATTTGCATACAACACAAGCAAGTTTCTAGATAGGAGAGAACAACGAGAGTAAGTGCTATAGAGCTATAGAGCTTTCTACGCTCTGATGATGCAGTGAAGCGTGAACCAATCAGAGCAGAGGGAAGGTACAGTAGCTCATAATGTGAACATACCATTAGCACCTCATAGCTGAGTCATTGGTACTGATCAACAACCCTAAACCCCCACCCAGCAGAAATATTATGACCATTTTGTGCTATGGGGGGTAAAACACTTATCTTACTTATTGCCCCTTTAAAGGTGCAATAAGCAAAATTTTCTGAGGGTGACAAGAACAGCAACACATTTTGTAAATAAACTCACAGCAAAGCCACTTCTTCCTCCCTCCCTCCCTCCGCTGCACTGTGGAGGCCTGCCAAGGACAAACATTGCAAAGCACCGCTAAAAAAACAAAAACAGCTAAACTACAGGGAAATGTCTCCGGTTACCAGTCTCACTTTGCCAGACCTTTCTCCCGCTGGAGTTTACATGTCCCACAATGACAAGTGAAGAGGTAGGTAGCAAGTTTACGGAGTCATTCCTATGTTCCCAGGGTCCTATGTTCCCCAGATTTATATGGCACATAATGGGAACATGACAAAGGGTCCTATGTTCCCAGGGTCCTATGTTCCCCAGTTCTAGGGTTGGGTTTAGGGTTAGAGACCTTCAAAATCAAATAAAATGATAACCATTGCTTTTGTTGTGTTTATATAGCTGTTTTGAAGCCTTGTTCCAATAAAAAAAAATGGATAATATTTATGAAATATTTTAACTTGAAACGGGTCAAATTTGACCCGAACACAATAGGAGGGTTAATGTGTGTTAACAGAATATTGAACTGGGGAACATAGGACCCTGGGAACATAGGACCTTGGAAACTTAGGACCTTGGGAACATAGGACCTTGGAAACTTAGGACCTTGGGAACATAGGACCCTGGGAACATAGGACCTTGGAAACTTAGGACCTTGGGAACATAGGACCCTGGGAACATAGGACCTTGGAAACTTAGGACCTTGGGAACATAGGACCCTGGGAACATAGGACCTTGGGAACATAGGACCCTGGGAACATAGGGCCTTGGAAACTTAGGACCTTGGGAACAAAAAGTTTACTCGCTCGCTTCATCGATTGCACCATTATGGCAAAATTTTCTGGAATGGGAGGGGGTGAGCACCGCTTTCAAACAGCGAGGGAGGAGACAAGCTAGTTTAAAAAAAACTTGGAGAGCTATGGGAGGGAGCGGGAGGAGCTTCTTATCCGGAGCGGAATTTGACAACAAGTTTTAGAAAAGAGGTGAAAACAGCAACACAGCTGCTGCTGTGGATATTGGTTTATATGATTATGTCTCAATGAAATCTCCACCCAGCACACATTCGTTTCAGGGCTGGTTGTAAGGTCTGATATCGCTTACTGCAGGTTTGAGTAAGAGAGAGAAGCATCACGATTTCAGTCACGTGGTTTTTTTCTCCCCACGACAGCAGCGATCAGTAGTTTAGGTGAATCACCAGGCCCGAGGCTGCAGCTCCGCTCTGGGCTGTATGCCAGAAAAGGTCAGCCCACCGAGCCGCTCTGCCACTCCAGCAGACGATGTTCGCATGCTGCTGTACAGGATGAAGGGCAGACACAGCCAGTAACCCTCAGGGCACGTGTGAGGGTCAGAACTGTGTGTGTGTGTGTGTGTGTGTAGGTTCCTGTGGTTTTGTATGCGTGTGGGTGTGTGGGTGGTGTGATGGGTGTGTCTTTGTGAGAGAGAGTATGTGATGCGTTTGTATGTCTGCCTGTCAATATACAGTATGAGTGTTTCTGTGCATAGGTGTGTATGTGTGTGTGTGTGTGCATTGGTTGTCTGTGTGTGTGCTTCTATACACAGGCATATCATATTGCTGTTGGTGGGTGAAAACACACATCTTAACAAGTCATTTAGACTGTTATTGAGTCCTAAAAATCGTAATTTTCTTAAAACAACTGAAAAAATCTGCCACTAGGGTTAGATAATTTCCACTTGTTTCCAATGCAGATCAACTTGTTTCAAGAATCTTGTAGAATCAAGTGTCATTTTCTTGATAGTACTGCCTTTTTCTGACTTGTTTCAAGATACTGGCACTCATTTCTAGACAATTGAAGTGAAGCTACATTGGGAACAAGTGGAGTTATCTCACCCCATTGGCAGATTGTTTCTCTTTTATTTTTTCTCTCTTTAAGAAAAATAAGATTTGAAGGCTGAATATGAGACTAAATGACTTGTTAAGATGGATGTGAATCTGGATGTTGCAGTGAACCTTGTATCTCCAAAATGTCAACTTGTTTAAGTGATGACAGTGCATTTTTCAGTTTATCAAATGGGTTTCTAAAGGGTTTCATAGACCCAAAGGTTGTAGAACTTTTTCAACCCACAGAGCACCATGTAATCCTCCAGTTTAAGTAAAAACATGAAAATCACCAAAATTGGAGTTGCGATTTTCACCCAACGACAATATAAAGTGTGTGTGTGTGTGTGTGTGTGTGCATGCGTGTGTGTGTGTGTGTGTGTGTGTGTGTGTGTGTGTGTGTGTGTGTGTGTGTGTAAAAACGGGCAAAAAGCCTTGTAACTCCTCCAAAGTGCGTGATTCAAAAAGAACCAAAGGAACTAAAACAATTGAACTACTCCTGGAGAACAATCGACAAAACTTTAATATTAAAAAACAATGTGTTTGGGCTGCAGCGGCCTTCATCAGGATTGTATGAAGGCTTGTATGTTGGTTTTTGATATTAAAACACTGTCAACTGTTCTCCAAGAGTAGCTGAATCATGTTTAATCCTTTATGAGTGGAAAAAGTACAGCAGACTTCAACACGACGGTCAAGTGCTTTTGAGAAATATCTTGATGAAACAGAGGGCGAACACACACCTTTCATGTTCATTCTGGATATAATCAAGGCTTGTGGTGTCAGGAAGAAAGCGTTCCACACAAGAAAAACACTCAGATTTTCTCACCATACTTCCTCCCTATTCCTTATTCCCAAATATTTACACTGTAAATAGATGACTGATTCATTGGAGTAATTAGACCCAGAACATGTAGTGTTTGATTGTGTATTTTCTTTTTCTATTTGTCCTTCAGATTAGGCGGTGTATCTAAGAGGACAGTTTGGCTGCCATCGTCATTCACACAGGAATTGAAGGATTTTAATATTCCATAATTTCCAATACCTTAATTTTTAGATTGAATATTGAAGATTGTGTGTTATGCTGGTACTTCCTAGGCAATATGACTGTAAACTAGGGCATAGCAAACTATAGCTGAAAATCATTAATGACTGAAAATATCACTATATGACAAAGGGTCTACCACTACATGCAAATGTTTAATTACGCTGTATGTGCATTGAGAGTGAACAACACTTTCCAATGCAATTAAACAGATTTATTTTTGTTATCTGTAAATTATCACAGGCCAACTCTACTCCTAGGCTCACTAACTTTCTGGAAATACATTATAAATGGAAATACGATCAGTTTACTATTGTATGACAAGAAGATCTGCAGCAGTTTCACCTCTATATGTGTGGTATTTAGTTATGGTGCATATGGTGTATATGGTGCATCCTAAAGTTTTAGCCCACTGTCAAGGTTTAATGGATGGCAGAGTTAGCTTTGCTCTGCATCTCAAAAGCTCACTTAAAGCAGTTAAAAATGTTAATTTTCCTATCTAGTATCACTCTTGAGTACAATGTTCATCATCCACCAAGATTTGAGCGTTCCTAACATTCAATAACTGTAATAAAATGGAGCTTTTGGCTGCTACATTTTCTATAGTAATGCAGTTTAAGAGAGCTGCTGGGCGTTCCCTCTGCCCTTTGGTCAAGCGAGCTTCACTCTACACTGGAGAGAGAGAGAGAGAGTGGCGGCTCCTTAGCAGCCAAACTTGATAAATTCCAAACCTTTTACGCATTTTTTTTTTTAGCATTGATTAGCAATCGAGGCTAAAAATACACACTGCTACAAATGTTGGTTGAACATATTTTAATACAAAATGCAGAGGTGACACCACACCAAACCACACAAAACAGTGTAAACTTTTAAACTTTTCCGTACTGCTCTGTGCAATCAGCGCCTTCCTTCCAGTGCCAGACCGATGCATATTCATCGATAATTTCTCACAACACGTCTGGAGTCAAACAAACAGGAAGAATGAGTTCAGGTGTTGACATGCAGCAGAGGGATGTCTTTTAGATCTGATGCTCTCCAAAATGAGAACAGACAGTCACAACACACGCATCTGCTTTCCAGCTCGGTTCTCAGAATAGTTACAACTTAATGTAGTGTGTGTTTTCCAGGTTGCGCGCACATTCGTTCCCGCGTGGCGTGCAAACACATTAAATCCCCTGTTAGAAGTAAATTATGGATTGCAAAGTGTGTGGGATTTTGGAGGGAGGGGCACTGCTTGTTCTGTCCCTGACTCGGTGTTCATTGCAGGGCGAGTGTCGCTGATGTGGCTGAATACTTCTGACACTGGGTGACATACAGTAGCTGTTTCGGGATTACATTTCATACTCGTGCATTGCCTGTTTGGGAGTGGTGGAGGATTTTGGATTTTGCTGGTGGTTTAAGGCTGCTTTCACATCACGCTTTCACGCTGATGGAAGTGTCCCAATTCTGATTTTTCCTCACATGTGACTGATGTTTTCTAATCAGTATGAATAGCAAAATGCTGCATGGAGTTGCATTTTTTCCCAATTCAGATCTGGACCTGCTACAAAATCAGATCCTGTGGCATGCAGCCAACTTGCAGCAAGTATCTGAAGGCTCATATTGGAATTTGTCAGCATTGCAATGACGATCGATCAAAGTAAATCTTACGTCATTCACAGAGACACTCGACAACCAGAAACAACAATGGAAAGAAAGCCAAATAGCCACTTTGATTGGTATTTGAGGAGATGCCTCAATTCAAGAGGGGTCTGTTGGGGGTGTGACTCAATTCAGTCAAAACTCAAAGGTACATACAGTAACCGAAATGTGTTTGAAACACACAGGAGAAGTTTAGGGACAAAAACGGACGTGACGTCTGTTGTTATTGCTACTCTGCACACGCGTGTCTTTTTGACATTGCTGTCAGTTCATATCGGTATCTGATATTCATACTGGTATCTGATGTGGGTTACATCTTGGAATAGATATGAACAGTCATCCAAAGCATCAGATATTTTCAGGAATTCAGAACTGAGCATGAAGGCCTGCGGTGTAGCCGAGCTGTCTCCAGAGCAGCTCACCTTCCCATGATCCTCCAGAGTCTAATGCTGCTCCCACTGAATTTCCCCATTTCCCTCTCCAGCCTCCTGTGAGTACAAGAGACTTAAAGCAGAGTGTCCCAGGAGGGCTTCCTCTCAGGCTGTTTGTGAGGATTAGCCATCAGAGCTGGCTCATGTCATTAGCATCATCCAACCACAGCAGTAATTTGCAAAGCCTATAGGCCCAGGCAGAACATGGAGAAAGTTACACTGAGCCATCTCAGCTTTGTCAAGGTGTTAAATCACAAGGCTGTTTTTTTTTACTCTGTCATGAAAACAAATCACTTTGATGAATTAAAAGAGATTAAAATGTACCATTAGAGATAATGTGAATTCTCCAACACAATTAACACTATTAACCCACAGTTCTCTCCTTGTCCAAACAACACACGCCGAGTTTCATTCCAAAATTAGACATCCGCCACTTGAAAAATGTGAGACCTACTATTAGACAATAATTCATAGCAATAAATTAAACAAATTATATTACTTTTTAACACCAGAAAGGTCATGGCGCTATCAATTTACTGCTCTTTTACCGCTTTCAAAATGTCCCTCAAAGACTTTTCCTGCAAATTATGGTTACAATTATATTTAGTCCCTTCAATTGACGGCTTGTTGCTCTACTTTTAGACCCCCAAAATCCTGTTAATTTTAAAAGATACTACGTTGACAAAATCATAACACTTTTACAGACCGCATACTCTCTATTTAAGAACAATTTCATGTTAAACTTTAGGACAGTTTTTCCCAAAGTGGATCTATAGTGTTTTGGTGTAGATCTTCTTACATATTATAGCCACAACAGGTGTAACATTGATGTGTTATCAATAAACCGTGGTGCTCTCTAACAGTGGCTGAAACCACCAGCTGGATCCCATCCTAAAGCAGGGGATAAGGGGCTGGATTACTGCAAGAGGCCATTTCAGGACCGTGGATACCGCTGCTGGGATTTTGTGTCTGGCACTAGCGCAGGAGGGGACATACAATAACAAAGCTTTCACTGCGAAAATCTCTGATAAAAACAAATCTTCATCTAATGATCCTGACCCGCATCGAGATTTGACTGAATCCGTGCCTAATTCTGTCTAAAGCTGTTTGTGTTCTTTGTTGACAGCGCCCTTTATCTTATTCAGAACAGACAGAACAGTTTTTCTGTTATCCACGGCCAGGATGAGTGAAACTTTTAAGATATACACTATAGACCCCAGCAAATCAAATGCTAATACCGTCCGAGGTGGAATTGGCTCTGGGTGTTTGTGGGGAGAAAAATGATGGCTCTCTGTGTGAAAATTTAGCTGTGGTTTCCGACTGCCAAACAGGCATCACAGGGGGAAATAATTACCCAAACTGAATCCTCCCACTGGTTAAAGAAGAAAAACACAAAGAGCAGAGGAAACTAATTGAAGAAAAGAGGGGAAAGTTTCCCCGGGGTCGCTAGAGTGGAGAAGATTTATCAGTTTCCCGTCGGTTGCATTGATGCCGCTACAACATTGCACATCTCCAGATCCCGCTGCTAGCTAGAGAAACCCCATGAAGCACGATACAGGCTGGCTGTAGTCAAAACTTATTTTCATGGCTCTTGCTGGGAGAGCGGGCCACTGGCGACGCAACGCCATCCCTCACTGATAACCAGATACCAGAGTGTAATTTGTGTGGTGAATGCAATAATAAGAGACAAACTCTATTGATAAAGTCTCTTCCTCACTTTCTGGTGTCTCATTACCATAACAGTGCTGCTGGATCAAAACCTTCCATCTCCAAAAAGAAAACTCTCCAGAAATCTAGGGGAAACAGCTATATTTTCAGTTTGACAGCTGTGCGTTTTTGTAAGTATTGCCATGGGTTTCATCCTCCTCAGCCTTCATATGAAATTCATATGAAAATGATTGAAACTGGAGATGCAAGGTTGTTCTGCGACGGTGTGCTGCACTGTGCATGGCTGCACGGCACAACAGTGAAGAGCAAACATACGTTGATGGAAAGAGCCGTATTTGACATTTACACTGAGCCACAAGCCGGCTTTTCAACAAATCATAGTAATAACATGTCGGTCAGGGGAAATAAACCCTTTGGATAATTCATCTTCCACATCGCACAATCCCTCCCTAACTTCAGCGGCAATTGTTTCGGGGGGGAGGAGGGGTAGAAAGGAGTGGGACTGGGAGGGATTGATAATGCCTCTTCTCCCTGTCAGAAAGCCAGAGAGGCAGAGTCCAGAGCAGTGTTGATTGCATTTTTTAATTTTTAATCACAAAACTAGAATGGAAAGACAGGCAGGAAGTGGACTAAATGAATTGAGATTAAAGATAAACGGCATCTATTCAAAAGTAATTGAAAGTAGAGAAATTGTATTAATTCAAGAGTATTAACTGAAAGACAATGGACAGAACTTCTTTATTTTCTGTTACAATAATATTTTTGAATCCAACTTTTTTATCCTTCCCGTTTTTTGAACAGAATCAACTTTTGTCTGTCAGTTGCAATCCTTTCGACTCAATCCTCTCTGGATTTGTGAGTGGAAAAAGGTCAGCCTTTGGCTTGGTACTCCCTGGGTGGGGACACTGCGGGGACACTGCCTGAGATTTAAGTGATTGAATGGGTGCAACTTTTATCTCTCACTTGTACGGAAGCAACTTTTCATCTTTCTTGTAGGGCGTGATCACACCTTCAGTTTGTTTTCTTTGGTCCGAACCATGATGGAAAAGTTTACTTTCTTGAGTTTTTGTGTTTGTTTCGCTCAGGTTCACACTGCCCAATTACAAGTGAACCATGCAGCAGCTCGTTTATTGGACAGAGTTTTGGTAGCCTGTCATCCTGCCAGGTTAGAGATTTTGGCAGCAGATTTCCAATCCCTGTAACTTTAGCTAAACATGATGGATTTCTCTGCCCTTTTTGCTGAAATTTCTCTTCTCTGGTGTTCAAACCAGTTAAGAACACATGAAGAAACACCTGAATATGAGCATCAGTCCAGACTGCGGCTTGCTTTTGATTCATTTTGTTAGGCTTTCCAACCATGAGTAACTGCTGGGTATCTGACGTCAACATCCATCTATTATATACCCATAAAACCTTGCGTAGTTGATTCATTCTCACTCCTAACAAACCTCAGCGCAGTTTGACTTGGAAGAGGACCGAGACTCGCATTTTCAGACGTCTCTGTGCCATTATTTGGTGCCACAGTTCAAATGGCATTGTTCTCACCTTCCCAAACAAACCAAACTAAAAACGCTCCAGACGTGTCCTTGCATCCCTGTAGTCCATTTCCCAGCTCCATAGAAAAGCTATTGTTCTCCATAGAAAAGCTATTATTCTCCATAGAAAAGCTATTATTCAAATCAACATTCCCGGGTGGCTGGTCCGCTTGAGCCGATTGCCGTAGAATTTCTAAAAACTCTAATTCTATGTTCTTGAAACTGTACAACCTGTAAATGCTCTAGGTAAAGACTGTTCTGCAGGGTGCTGGAGTGGTTGCGAGGCTTGCCAGACAGTGACACTGATGCACATTAGGATTCACAATGAGATCCTGCTGAGCTGCCTGCCTGCTCACCCTGCCTGATTATCTACCGCATCCTGTGTACAGAGATACAGAGGAAGACAGGCAGGAGCTCAGCCACCACACTCACTATTCAATGCGCGGAATTGCTGAAATGTTCACTCCCTCGTCTTGAGTGCACTCTCTGCTTCCCTCACTCCTGCTTGTTCTGTCCCTGACTGGGTATAGGACACAGTGTACCGCTGACAAACTTTGAGTGAACAACTTGTGTCAATGATCTCCGCGAGCTAGCATAGCTGATGTAGACGGAGCCGGTGAGCTGCATATACTATTGACGGTAAACAATACAGCCGTTTCAGGATCGCATCTCAAGCTTGTTTACTGCCATGCTTATTCAATTGTGAGAGCCGCTGAAATGTACTCTGCCTTGTCTGAGCGCACTCACTGCTCCCCTGTCACTACTGCCTGGTCTGTCCATGAGTTTTTTTTTTGGGGGGGGAACAGTGTACAGCTGACAAACTCTGTTGTGTACTACAAGTCAAGTCATCTTTTGACTGACATGTCTCCTTACAGAGCAAGCAGTCAATGTGTTGAAGAAGACATGCTGTAGGTGGTTCTGGGGTTGAGCAATTGACTAGATTTTGGTCAGAATCGAAAATTGGAAAATGAATGGAATGGAAAATTCTGGGTTAATAGGCTGAAAATGGCTGGATTTATGTTTTAACTTCAAACATGAGTCATTATTGTATGTAACGCACACTCTAAACACACCACACACACACTTTGTTTAACCCTAACAGCAAAACAGCAGCCTGGTGTCAGTGAGTAATGGGTGAACTGTGTTTTAAGTGCAGTTGGGAAGTGCAGTACTACCCAGTGAACCGCACAGCTGAATTTACTCCTGCAGTTGACATCTTAGTCTGGTGAGTCAAAAAAAAAAACCCCAAAACAACAATAATGATGCTGCATCTCACATGCTGTGTTCACAATAACAATGGATTTTAAAGTAATTTCCCCTTGACTTTCATCAGGACAAAAAGAGCTTTATAATGACTTCAAAGTGTTATCCATTGATTCATTTTAACAGGAGCAACAGCTAAAAAACAATGGATGTTTTTTTTTGTTGTTACAGCCGGGCCAGACGTTGAGAGATTACATGATCCACCTTGGCCCAGATCGATATCCAGATGCAGATGGATGTTTAATGGGGAAAACTAATGATGATTACCCAATGAGTACTACCTGAACAGACCCATCATGGATCTCCAGATAAACACACTTAATTCTACAGCGAGACAGCTGCCAGAGGTTTTAACATATGGCGGTGCATATGAAAGATATGGTCGCGGTATTAAGTTGGCACCGTTACAGCGAAGGTAAGAGGAACATGTGATGTTATTGAACACGTGCGATCCATATCAGCCGATCCACCTGTCTTATTTTACACCAGCCACGCCTATTGAAGATCTGACTGAACGGTGATGATAGGGGTTTGGATGAGGTGTAGCACATGGCAAGAACATGTGTGAGCATGAGACTCTCCTCCCATATTGGTAATGGCAAGATTTTTTTATGTGTGATATGTTAAGAAATGTATGTTGTATCTTCCTAGACAGCAGTCGAAATCCAATTTTTGTCACTACTTCTGAGTTCCTGCAGCCATTCTGCGGTTGCCTGTTCTTGTCGGATTGATGGCTTTTTGCCAATGTGAGTCAAAAGTCTGTAGTCAGCTCCACCAATCAGAAGTAATTTAACAACAGCGTCAAGGCTATTGTCACTTCTGCCTCTCAGAATTAATGTATCAGCACAATAGTCAATCCTGGCTCTACTCGTTTGGCCTGGAAGTGAATGATGCTTTTGAACCCTTATATGATTTAATTGGGGCAATGAAACATTGAATAGGTTCAAATCTATTTATTATAGACACAATTTTAAATATCACAACCAAGCTGATTAACTCTGTAATTTTTATTTTCACCAGTGTTGGAGTTGTTTGATTATTTGTTGGGTCTATCCACGACTGCTACATTTCATGCTCCGTCAAAACTCGATTTCAAAGACACGCTCCTCCTTCCTGAGTGTGACGCTCGGTTAAATCCTGAAGCCTGTTGTGGAAATTTTACCTGTGTTGATGATGCAAAAAGCACATGTTCTATTGAGTAACACTTTACTTGAAGTGCATTGTGATGCATTACAAGCAGATTATGAGAAAATTATAAGCATAGATAAACTTCAGAAAGACAAACATCAGAAAATTATTACATTCAAGTTATTATCATGTCAATAACTATACTGTTAACCCATAAAGTATTCAACCCCCTAAATCTTCTTTGCCCATTGCATTTATTATTATATCATGCTATTATTATAATGGTTATCTTGCACTCACACTGGGCTTATTATGTGCTTGTAATACATTATGAGCACCACTTCAAGTAAAGTCAAGGTTCCTACACAGATTCAATTACAAAATGCCATATATTTTCCAGACCGTAATTTCTTCATTTGAAGATTATGGTGTTCAATATGATTTATGCAGATAGTCATCTTGCCCCCACTAGCTATACTATTCAACAGAACTCTTCATAGCAAGAAATAAGAATATGTGAGACGATGGGGGTCTAAAACAACACTAAATGTGTAGTTGTGTATGTATGTATGTATTGAGCATATGCATGTATCTCAGTGTATCAATATTATTCCATTCTTTCCCAAACTTTTATGTGCAATTTCCAAACATTTCAAGATCTGGAATTTCTTTTTCTAGACTTTCCAGACCTGTGAAGGAACCCTTTAAAATGTTACCAGGATTTTAGCTAATGTTATGTATTACTTTAAGTCTGAACCCTGTTTTTGCAGTCATACATTTGTGTTGTTGCTATGCAAAAACCATTAGATTGGAATGGAAAAAAAATGGCACTATCAGTGCATAACCGTGCTGGGCTCCTGATCAAAGCGCCTGGCCCTCCAGATCTCTTTAGCAAAAACCAGAATATAAATCAGTTACTGTAGGTAGTGAGGCTTTTTGAGGAATGAGCTCTCGAAACAGCTCTGGGTAATCAGTGTGATACTAATACCAATGAGTAGCTTTCCGGGCTGATGAGTGTCAACTGCCAAGTCTTAATGCTATCCCAGTAAACGTGTTGTGTTTGTGAGCAGCTTTTCTCTGGCTTGCTCCCCGTTCCTGTGCAGCAGTGGAGATGAATGGAGTGTCAAATGTGGTGGACTATCAGGGGGAGATGGCTGACAGTGCAGCGGAGGTGAGCTGGAGGAAACCCATCCTCTCATGCAGCATCGCCGCGGGGAATGACAGAGAGCTGCTAGCATCTGTCTGGAGCGGGGTGTGAATCCCTATCCCTACATCTGCCGTGGAATTAACGAGACAGGGGTGTCAGGCCGGAGCAACAAAGCACTCGCCAAGTAAAGTAGATTCAAAATCCCTGTGGCAAAGATTCACGGGCTGTCGACATCAGTTCCCCCCACTGCCCTCAACACAAAAATTGATATTGATGTCATGATATCATCATCAGTGAGCGAAAATGTACGCTTTCCCCTTTTTTCATGGCTGGCCATTGATTTGCGGTAATCATATTGGCGCAAAGGTATTCAAATAATATTTCATATAATATTTTTTTTTTTGGGAAGGAGACAGCTGTAAGATTCACCAATTAGTTCCCTAATTAAAGTGATTTAGACATCTAAGGCTGAGTCAGACTGAAAGCGTATGACTGCACAGTGGGTGGCCAGAAGCAACGCTTGAGAACCCCCCTCAGATTAAAACTAATGAGCTAAAAAAGAAAGTTTACTCCCTCGTCCAGCCCCGTCCTTATGCAAGAGCTGGCATCCACACGCCCAAATGTAGCAGCAACTAGCAGCCATGAAAATGCCGTTCTCTCTCTCTCTCTCTCTCTCTATCTCTCTTTTTGTACGTGCATGAGAGAAAACGCCACGTCAAAACTCCATGGCGAAAGAGATAATGGTATGTATGGGCGCCAGCTAAGATGGTGAGCCATGTAAAATATTGGAAGGTGTGGAGGGGAATAGACTTGTCTACTGGTGGGAATACACACAGGCCAGGAAGTAAACCTGCAATCCTTTTTGATCTATTTTTCCATTGCTTCAGCAGGCTGGTAAAACCTTTATCAAAGATTTATTTGATGTCTTTAATCTCCCTGCCTCCCCTTTCTCAACAGTAAAAAGTGCCTTGGCGCCCGGGGCACTGGGTTGTAGCACGCGGCTGTGTGTCATTGCTCAGGCCCTCTCAGTTACTGACTGCCCCCAATCACTGCTCATTAAAAGGCCAGGATTTCTAAATCTGTCTCCAACGGAACAAGAACTCATAAAGTCTGACTTTCTGTCTCTTTGAATTCAGTCCATTAACAGATTCCCTCATGTGCAAAAGAACATCTTTTCTGGAAGTGTCGTGCTTTTCAATTTTGTTTTGGTCTACCAAACATTGGACAATATTTTATCCACATGGTGTAGATAAAATAATTAGGGGACTTTTCTGGAACTACTCTCTAAAGGGGAAATCCATAATCCAGTAAATTCAAGATTTGCGGCTTCAGTCTGAGAGTGTAAACCTCCGCCAACAGTAGACATTTCTCCAACTTGCTGTTAGAGCCAAAGACATCACTCCTGTCACTGCACCATACCCTTAGGATTTGGAATCAAGTCTCTATCTCTGTTAGTTTGATAGTTATCGCTGAAAAACGCTAATCATCAAATGGCAGAAATCACAGATCTACATCACCACTAAAATGTAATGGAAATCCATTCATAAGTTTTTAAGATATCCTGCTGACAGACAAACAAACAAACTCATAATTCTCACAATCCTATACTTTCTCCTAAATAAAGAAAATACAGCTATGGTCACGATTTGAGGGAGCACAAACATGTCCACAATGTAAACCAATATAAATATTACCATAAGCATAGTATTAGCATAATGTATTAGCACAATATTATTAGCATAATATTGTGTAAGGAACTAAAAACATGAGAAATGGGGTGAGGGGCAGACAACTGGGGTGTGATCTACTATATTACACAATTTGCATAATGACTAAATGGAGGCTTTGCAGTTGCAGTGTCACAAATCTCCTGTCAACCCCATGTGGCTCCATCATGGAGGTCCACTGGAGAACCGGCTGTAATAATAATGGTTAAATATAACAACCAGGCTAGAAAAAACATAAATGCCCGAAAAAGATTGCTGTGGTGTGGGTGGACATCGATTCGGTCACATTGTAAGTAAAAGTGAATAGTCTGTTGAGGTGGATTTGTTTCCAGATGTAGGTTACTGTGACACAGTGAACTGTCTTGTCTTTAGCTCTAGTCTCTGCTCCGAAACACTCTGAGTTGTAGCTTGAGAAGAGTCAGCTCAGTTAACCTGAACAAACTGTTGATTCTTGGCTTTGTTTGCTACCTAAGCAGCCAGCAGGCTAATTTAGCAAAGCAACTTATGTTAATGTTATTAACATGCGACTACTAGCCTGCTAACACTATCTTCTACTAGATACATTGGCTAGTGTGCAAATCATATGTGTTAACAGCTAACAACATGCTATGATTGGCTAGATAACAATATGACAAAAATCAATCAGATGTATTGGTGGTGAAATGATCAGTTCCGAGAAACAGCACAGAAATGAAACATGTCTGTTTTCAAAACGTCCAACTTCATGCAGCTGTTGTTTCCCAAGAGCTGTGGTCCTCCAACATGGCCAACAGAGGTTGTGTTACATCACCCAAAAGCACTTTATATTACAAAACTTAAGAAAATCCCCATATTTTTTTCAATATAAGAGATGTTAGATATAAAATGTGAATGGGCACGACGCTAGCGGCTACTGCTGTCTGTCACTCCAGCAACTTGAGCGTAACCCCGGCTAATAAGACCCAGGGGCTGCAGAGGAGTGCAGATGCAGCCACATCTGCCGGCTCCCAGAGCATGGCTGCAGGCTGTGGTGACTGGAGCAAAAACTGCAGCTGCGTAACAGAGATTATAGCCATTTTGTTTCTGTTTGCCTGGAAAAAAGGGGGCATTTGCGTACTATCTGTTGGGTCACTGTACTGGCGGCGACGTGAAGGTCTGCGCTGGCCAACAGAGGGCGCAGCAGGTCATCAATCAACCTTGACCAAATGAGGTTAGCCTGGTTTGGGAGTAGGTTACCCTGCTGTACGTTCCCCTCAGATGAATAGTTTACCTATTTCATGCTCTAAGTCCCCTCAGACCCATGTTCCCTCTGTACTGTTTCTCATTTCTGCCGACATTTGAGTTTCTCCAATTATCTTGAGAAAAGGATTCCAATCTTCCCGCATTTGCTTGATAGCAGTTTAGATAAACATTAGATAAACGTTTAAATTTTGACTAAGAAGCTCAATCCATGCTCAGATGAGATCTGTGTGGCCATGTAGCCATGAAATGAGTCCAGTGAATAACAAGAAATTGCATTACTCACAGTTATCACTCATATTTTGTGTGCTAAATGTTATGACAATTATAGGCCAATTCCAACATCACTTACAGCGCTACCAAATGAATAGTTTCATTCCAAATTACCATTTATCCATTTTGAAAACAGTTTTGCATGTTACATTCATTGATAAATGAATAATGGAAATAACTCCATCAAAAAAATATGTTTTTTAGCAAAGGTCTTGAGACAGAACATAACTTCCCCAATTATTCATAATATGCTCAACTTTAATGCAAGCAAACATACTATCAGAATAGGCATCACTTGTTTTGCAATTTTTAAACAAATCTCTTCAAATATTTTGGTTTAAAAACTTGCAAATTTTACCACCAATGTATTTCTGGAGGGTAAATCCCATGGTGTAGGTGCCTATCAAATTCTCTCAATATTCAGAGCAGCAAAAAAAATAGTGTGATTCAGGACCAAAGCTTATTCAAGATATGAAATGGGCATGCACACATTATGATAATCCAGTCAGACTAATTTGCATTTTAAATGATTTTAGTTGCATGGATGAAATTACTGAAAAAATTACACATAATTAGGATAATAGAAAATATTTTCACACCGCCACATCTTTTCCTCATTATGCCCATTTGGTGGAAATGTTGAATGCAGAAAATTCTCGAGGGTCAGCCGCGGTCATATTTTCTTTCAGATGTGGCAACGAAACATGGCGATGAGGCGCCAGGAGGGAAACTGAGCCAAGTTTCCTCAGGTGGCGGTGACAGCCTAAAGGTTAGAAAAGTGAACTTGTGACCAAAACGTTACTTTAAATTCTTATTCACTTTAAATTTGGGAGGTGGAAATTAACAAGAACCACTCTCACCAGCTGCCGTCCCTTGAGCAAAGCCCTTTTACTAGCAAACTATTGAGAATGAATGTCTGTGAATGTAACACTCACTCTGCCTGCAACTACTCCCCAAGGCCATTGCTGTAAATAAGGTTAATGTGTGTAAGAATATATACACATAATGCCAGGATTCTACTACAGTAGGTCTTTAGGTGTATTTATAAATATTAATGACTGGATGGTCGCCCTAATTACTGATGTAGCGAGCGAGCAAATGGCAGTGAAATATGTGGAAAATTCATACATATTAATTAGGGCCTTTGCATAACAGGAACGGGACACATGCTACTCCAGCATCACTGAACAGGAATACAACCGTTCCAAAGCTCTTTATGAATATAATGCAATATTTGATGACAATTAGAGATTTTAAGTTTCACTTCTATTTCACGTATAAGTGTTGTCCTCCAGGTGAGTCACATACCCAAGAAACTGAGACTTGCATGAAGGAGTAGGTGGGTCACGTGAAAATAAACGTGCGTCACAAATAACCTTGGCTGTGTTCATCTGTTCCGTCAATGCCTTTTAAAGCAGTGGTTCTCAACGTGGGGTCCGGGCACCACCAGGGGTCCTTGATGGGGGTTCCAGGGGGTCCCTCGGCAAACTGATGAATTGTTAAACTTCAGCATTATTTCATTCACAAGACGTTAGCACAATTAGAGAACGTAGAAGAATGACTGTTTTGATCATAGCTTCACTGTTATCTCTCTACCTACAACACAGATTAGTCCTGGAATTCTGGATCAAAATCATATCTAACAACAATATTCTCAGATTTACGTCCGGGAGACAAAATTTCTTCAAATGGGGGTCTGTGGTTCTAATATGTACCAAATTAGGGTCCTTGATATGAAAAAGGTTGAGAATCGCTGCTTCAAAGGATGAGTCACAATACATGCATATAAGTATTTTTATCCAAAAGGCATTATAGCATCATGACATGCAGTATGGTTGGGCCCAACAAGAATGGGAATGTTAATACCATGCTCTAGCCATTCCTGGCCATTTCAAATGTAATTTCTAACCCTGGAGGTGTGTATCATACATAACTGTATATGATGTATATGCTAGGATTGGATAAACTATGGACAAAAAAACTGAGCAGAAATTGCGGGGGCGATTACAAAATGCCCCCAAACCCAAACCATGACTGGCCTTTAGCCTAAGACTGAACGTGAATGTTGTTCCCGCAGAGAATACATCTGCTGTGTGTCAGACACTGCTGCAGCATGCCTCACTGCCTGCTGTTTGGTTGCTTTGGCTCATCAACACACTGCTACCCACCGCCCTTCGCTCACACAGGGGGGAAGTCAGCAGGAGAGTGGCAGCAGCAGCAGCAGAGCCATACTGCCTCTTAGCGCCTCGCTGGTATAAAAAAACCTGCCGGCAGACTCGGAGCTCTGTCTCTAGGCCAGCCGCCAGCCACTTCCAGTCCAGTGTTGCTTGATGCATCGCTTCCCGTGTCGCTAACTGGTTTTGGGGCTTTGGAGGTGGAGGTGGGGGGGGGCTGTGGAGAGCTGCTGGTGTGTCCAAGCTGAAAATACAACGGTGGATAAGAGAGCTGAGCAGTTGCTTGTGCAGCAGATAATGGGAGAAAGAGAGGATAACCCAATAGGCAGTCATGTTTGTCTATAGTCCAAGTTTAGATGTGTTGATATGCAAAGCTTATTGTATAAACCAGTCCAAAATGCCATATGATGTTCTAGCAGTGGAGGGACTAAATTCTGTAGCTGAGCTTGGAATTATACGATTTTATCTGACTAATCCACATATTCATGATCTTTGAACGTTACTTTATGCTTGTGTGGTGTTAGTTGTGTTGGGTGTTATTTTACTCTAAAGAACCTTTTGGGATTAAATATTTTAAAAGATAGAAAGTACATTACAGTTTTGCCAGATGGTAATGTCAAAATTTTGGATGCTCAGTATCACAGAACTGCACTCTACCCAGATAGAACCTTATAATTCCAAGCTCAAAAAATCCGAAACGTGTTTTGAAAAGCCTTCAGGAAGTGTATAATTGTGGGATGTGATGACACCAGGTTCCCAGAGCTACTGGCAATCCTGTACATCATCTGCCAGTGAAAGGAGGTCCTTGAATAGGATGCATGAAGCAGTGGGCATCTATTGCCACCTGCTGATGATATGGTGCAACATCACCTGTAAAAGTAATTTATTATTTTTTTTTTTTTCTGTGAAGCTCATATTCAGACTTTCTCTCATAGATAATGGACAGTAAAATTACTTTCAGCTGAAAATCGATGTGTTCAGCACGGCAGCAGTGAAAAGACATCAATCCTGGTTGAAAAGAGGCCTTTGGTGCACATGTTATTAAGTAGTTATTTTCGTAGAAAACCATAGGTTGTTGCTATCCACAAAAAGGAAATGAGCAAATAATCATCATCCAGGGATTCAGTATTTTGCATATTAACTAATCTTTTTTTTTTTTTGTCTTTGCAGATATTGCTGGGCAATGTCGATGTCATGGTGCCAGTTTGATAGCGTTATCTTTGACCTGGGTTTGACAGGCATGCACTGCCGATGTTAGGTTCAGTGGGTGCGCATGCAGCTGAGCAGTGAAGACCGTGACAAGCCTCTTATAGCTGTCAGAACGGAGAGAGGCGAGAAGTGGGAGGTGAGACAGAGAGAGAAATAAATGTGTGTGTTCAAAGACTGCTCAAGGACTCTTTTTGGTCTTGGCAGAGATTGTTGGGTGACGACGATGAACAGTCCCAATATGTTGCGGTGCCACTTTGATAGCACCGCCTTTGACCTGGGTTTGACATCAAATAGCCAAAGTCACGTACTGCTGATGTTAAGTTCATTGGGTTGACATGCAGCTGAACACCAAAGACAAGTGACGGCTATTTTACCGCTGTGTGGAGAGACACAGAGTGAAAGAGAGAGGACTAATGTGTGTATCCATGCGTGCGTTCAAGGGCTGCTTAGTTAGGGGGTTACTGCATGCATGTAATGTGGATGCTGGGTAACCATGACAACCGGTACGCCGGCTACTATGTTGCCAGGTGACAGAGGGTTTGTATACGTTGCTTATTACGTCTGAATCTGGTTTATAAAGCGACAGGGCCAGTCCATGAAGAGGCAGGGAACAAAAAAAAACAAAAACAAAAAAAAGGTCTTATATAGGCTACAGCATTATGTAGGTGCGTAGTGGTTTGGAGGGGAAGTGGGGGACAAAGCTAAGCAATTACAGTGTTTTGAAAAATTGTTTTGCTCATGCTCTGATGTAAATCAATAACCGCTTCATCCCCCTTTTCCTTGACGCATGAAGCAGCCCGCTTCGGATGTAGCAGAACAGGCTCGCTCAACCTTTTCTCCGACGATATTCACTGAACGGACACTATTATGCGAACACCCACTTCCGCCCGTGTGTGCGTTATCCCACTCCTGGTTCAAGTCATTTTATGGTGCGAACTCCTACAACTTCCTACTCTATTCTTTGTCAATATCTCCTCTATCGCCGTCACAACCTGCTAAAGAGGTAAAACCTGCCTTGGCCTATCCTCCTCCTCCCTCCAGTTTGCTGCTGCCAGTGACTGGTATGAGTTGCAAAAGACTCTGAAATTGGACAGTTTCATCTCTCTCTGCCTTCAAGGACTCTATCACAGACAGTTACGGGCGCACAAACAACTGTTTCTCAGCAAAATTACGATACTAACTTCTCTCTCTTTGTGCTGCCATATGTTTTTGTGGCATGTGCTAATTGAGTTTAGTGGTGTCCTTGTTGCTGCTGCTGTTTCCAAGTCCGTATGTTTGTCCATCTAGATTTTTGCTGTTTATTGTTTTTTCTATCGCTGTCTGCAAACTGTCAGTTTTCTTCTCTCGTCCGCCTCTTTTTTTTTTCTCCCTTTCCCCAAATTACCCATGAAGAGGCCTTCTGCTCTCACCAGGCTGTCATCATAAATATGATTATGTTCTTAATTGACTTGCCTTGTTAAATTAAGGTAAAAAAAAAAAAGAAAAAAGAAAAACTCTTCCATCATTACCCCTTGTGCCTCCTGACTACTTTTAAAGGAATTTCCAATGAAAATCCAATGAAAACAGATGGAACATTCATTTAAAAATCATAAGCATTGATTTCAATCATAAAGTTGTGTGTGATATATCAATGAATGCAAGGCTACTTTGAAGTAATTACATG
Organism: Centroberyx affinis; assembly: GCF_046629955.1. NCBI lineage: Eukaryota > Metazoa > Chordata > Actinopteri > Beryciformes > Berycidae > Centroberyx > Centroberyx affinis. The sequence continues at coordinate 116,839 of NW_027281581.1, read as the reverse complement.
GTTTGTAATATATTTATAAAGCATTCCACAATAGAAATATGAATTCATTGCACTTCTACATTGGCTTAGAGCTGCAATGAGTCTTTCAGTGGATTCCTGAAGTTCAACAAGGCTTTTATCTTTAATGGGAGTGAACAAACTCAGCAACAAACCTGACCATGAGCATCGGTGAGTGTGTATTCAATATACTATCTCATGTCCTGGTTAAGGTCATATCTATAAATCATGAGCTCTATATACAGTATGTATCCATATCGCAATCACAAATATGATAAAATGAGATAAGATGAGATGAAACTTTAAAAATCCCTGAGGCGAAATTGGATCAATGCAGCAGCAAAGTACGGGAGATACCGTCGATAAGAATGCAACAACTAGAAGATATTAAAGATAAAGAAACAAAAAAGAATATATTGAAGATAATACAACAAATAGAATATAGTGAAGATAAAACTGCAGCAGCTTTCTCATGCTAAAATAAAACTCCTGTTGGCTTGAGAGTAAGAAAGAATTCTGGCTCTGGGTATTAACAGATCTGCAGGTTAACAGATGGCTGCAGTTTAAAGATTTAAAAATTATACAGGCTGATATACAAGCTGTTCAAATGTGTATCATTGGCTCTCCATATCATTAGATTTACAGAGCAGATATGCAACTTTGTATCTATGTGAAAACTGAATATGCGGAACATTATTACGGAAGCAGAACTTACACAGGCTGCAAAAAACAAAAGGTGTTTACGTGCCTCAGTATTTCATCTAATATCTGCATATCCCAGCCATCATAATGAGCTTTCTCATAATCGGGATATGAGCGCATCCCCGGCCATTGTAATCGGATTATGGTGTTTACATGCACAGACTCTTACTTGATTATACAGGTTCATACTGGAATGTAAATGGACATGTAAACACTCCATGAGCCTGACGTCAACAGTCAACTGGAGTGATAATGACAAGTGGAGATGCTGTGACTTTTTGCAAAATGTTACGTTTATTCATGGAATCCTTTTAACAAACAGGATTTTCACAAAGTGCATCACAGAAAACAAAGAATACAAAGAAGATGAAGAACAAGGACAGTAAAAATGGGAGATAACAAAAGGTGGAAGGGTTGCTGGATGCACTGGGATGAACCTGGATGCAAAACAGCTTTTTAAACGTTTTTATGCTAATGTATTGAAGTTGAATTTAAGACCAATTTAAAAAACAAAATAAAGAAAAAACGCTGGAAAAAACATCCTATTTTTGATTGAACACAGCTAATGAATGTTCTGAAACTATAAATGGGCAGCAGTAGAAGAATGACAACAGGAAATTAATTGTTAAGGGACTTTAAGTCCAACTGTGTTTAATAAAGCAGAGTCAGTATGATAAAAAAAAAGCTATAACTAACCCTGTTCTGTGTTAATCTAAGATTGGACTTGCAGCACAAAGAAACCACTGCATAGTGAAAAAATAAAGACTTCTAATAAAAGGTACTGAAGACATCTGAAAGCCTTCCTCATTCTAAAAGATTTCTTCAGACTGAGGACCCATGGACTTTGACCTCATTCATCCCATGTCTTGGGGAAGGCACAGAGCTTTTAAAAGTTCAATTTACACATTACTACACTCTCCTGAGTCCATTATGAGGCAGCTAAAAGTAGAATCAGAAAAACTGTAACAGTAACAATGTAGGTAGCAGTTTGAATAGTACATCCCCACTGCCTCGAGTATCTGGGTTAGCATTTGCCCTTTTTCTTTCTGTACAATTTCTTTAAGCTTTAATTTAACCAAGCAAGTTGACTAAGAATGTTTTTGTATTTAAAGCAACAGAACCATTGGGGAATAGAAAAGGGAGGAGGATTATACACATTCATACCTGCTCAGTGGCCAACAGGTTGTTGAAGGGTTTAGTACAGAGCTACAAGATATAGATCTACATCTCTGTTCATTTGTAAGAAATTAAGAAATTATTTTTACATTTGGAAATACATGCACTCTGTTTATCACCTATTTTGGTCTTGGACAGGACTTGATTTGCTCTGGTGTCGGTCCTGACTTGATCTCGACCCCCTGTGGACCTGGACCAAACTCGGCTCGGCCTGGTTTTGGAATTGACTTGGACTCGACTAAGGTGGCCTTGATTACAGTCCTGATGTCAATACCACACTCAGCTTCACTTATTCAAGAGCTCACAGCTGGTTTCCTGAGAAACGGATATGCTGCTCTGCCGCCCCCATCCTCCCCCACCTCCCCCCCCACCCCCTGCCCCATGTCTGTGCTCAACACAAACCCTTTTATCCTTGACGTCACATAAACCAAGGTAACCCACTCCATTCGTCTCCGCTCTGACGCGGTTGCCCTTTTTTGGATGCGTGCGTCAATGAATGGAGTAGAGTGTTTAAAAAAATCACCACATGGCCACGCTGCTGAGATCAGACCGTCACTGTTAAAAAACCAGAAACGTGGAGAGAAGCATGTTAAATTCTGCTTTATGGCATTTTTAAGCTGAGCGTGATCTTTTGGGGGAAGAGTCCAGACAGTGACGTGCCCGAGCAAATTGAGCTGAAGCCTTCCTGATTAGATTAACTTGTCTTTGAGTATCTACAGGGCTGATTTCAGACTGTTGGAAGAAGCAGTCTATTAAGTACTGCTATACTGTACTGTAAATACTTTTCCTTTACTACTTTTACTTCATAAAGGGCAGAGGAGACACTTTGTTCATGTAGGCCGAACCCTGTCATGTTTTTGTAGACCTACCAGTGATTCGGTTGAGAGTTTCCTTCTTCTGACGACATCAGCTGCACTTTTCTCTTCCTGCAAGAGCCATGCATCAGGACCAAGCTGAGGAGGATTCCCCTAATTCTTCCTTTTGGGCCGCCTCAAAACCAGAGGTATTTCATCTCATCTCACATAATGATCAAATAACAACAACACAAGGTTTTATGTTTTTCATTCAAAGATATTAGCAAAACTGAAGGAACTGATCCGCTGAAGGAATTGTGATGCATTTTGGCTGCTCAGTAACTCCAATAGTAGACCAATAGTGCTGCATGGGAAAGAGCAACAACTTCATTAAGTTTGCTGCAGAAATTTGAATTGTACCTTTATCTATTGTCAAAAGTTCTCAAATCTCTTTGAAAGTTGCTATAATGCATTTATATAAGTCTTAAATTGAGTCTTAAATTGATTTAGGATTGTTTAGTTTTTTTGTTCTTTTAAGTCATGGGTGAATAAAAGATGTATAGATAGGCTTTTTAAGGTAAGAAATTACTTTACTTACTGTTGGATATGATAACTTACATTTGTGAGATTTAATGGATAAAATTAATGGGCTTAAATGTATGAACTTAATTTTAAAATATAATATGAAGTAATGAGTGAGCAGAGATTGAATTTTTTCAGTTAGTAGCAAGAACCCTATTGGCTTCCTCCTTTCTTACCTCTTGCCTTTTTCACTGGGCTTCAGTCTAACGTTACTTAGCCAAAAAAAAAAAAATAATAATAACCCCCCATCTCCCTTCTTTCTGTGTCAAGGGTCAGGACAAAGTCGGGTCGTCCAAAAGTCCCTTTGTCCCCACCATCAATGCCATCACATCGAGCCAGGAGCTGCAGTGGATGGTCCAGCCGACGATCCTGACATCCAAGTCAGGCGCCTGCCTTCCCTGCCTTCCCTGCCATCCCTATGATGTCCTGGACATGAGCAGCCGGAGAACCATGAGCCACACCGGCCTCGGGGTCATACGGACGGTGGGCAGCACACACGGACACAGCAGACATCACCCAGTAAGGCAGAAAGGAACACACTTCTAATAAGACAACAGACGTCTGAGTTGTTGTACACATTCAACTCGATTCAGTTAAGCAAAACACCCAGCAAACCACTATGAACCGCTAACCCCTTAAAATAATTACATTTACATTCATACATAGATTAATGGAGGAGATCCCATTGAGTTCCCCTTAAACATCCCCTTCACTTTTTACTTTATAATATAATGAAAAATTCAGGGAGACATGAACTTTCCCTTAATAATTCTGTAAACCATGAACAAAAGGCAGAAAAAAAAAAACTCTAAATAGTGCCTACTAGTGCCATCAAGACATGAATAGATCCTTTAAAAACCCATGATAGTAACCCTTACTTTTTTAAAAGCTATGTTATTTTTAATGGATAATTAATGTTTATGTAATGGAGAAACTGAGGACATTTCAGGGATACAATTAAGGGTTTGATTTTCCCGTTGAGATACAAAGACCTCTTTTTCAAGGGAAGCCTGGCCAAGATAGCAGCATAAAAAGAGATAAAAGTTGCAACAACATTAAAACAGACAAACATTAAGACACAAAACATGCAATAAAATAAATAAAAACAATTACAACGTTCATAAAAAACTTGCAACTATGAAAGGAAACTGCTTCTAAGTCTCTCAAGTGAGCTACAGGGTCAGAAATCTTTCTTGGCAACTTTCTGAGGCAACTTGTACTTGCTAATTAAAGTTGCTGACAAAGTTGTGTATCAAATACTGCGTTGTGTTCCTCATCCTACTGTTTTGATCATCTCCAGCTGAACCAAGACGAGGAGAAGAGGAGGCTGAGGAGAGAGAGGAACAAGCTGGCTGCTGCTAAATGTCGCAACCGAAGGAGAGAGCTGACTGACCATCTGCAAGGAGTGTGTGCTTTTTATGTATTATGTACTATGTGCAGCAAATAGACTTATTTTGAGGATTACTCATGATTAAGATTACTTCATCTCCCAGTTTAAAAGGATAAATTGGAATATGTCTTTCTACATATCAGTTTTAGATTAATCTTGGGCCTAGATACACACACACACAATCACACACTTGCTCAAGGGCACTTGGGCAGCGTGGGTGAGCTCAGTAGATGTAATGCCAGTCACCCTTCAGTCACAAGCTCACAGCTGGAATATATTCTGCTGTCAGTGCCAAAGATCTAATCAGTTACTATAGTCAGCCTCTCTACCTCCAGGCCAACCCGCCACCCCCGTCAAAATGCATTATTCTCACTGTGCTTTTTATTAAATAAATCCAGGGAGGGTTTGTCTAGCGCACATGCTCCTTTTCAGCAACGCTCTGCCTCACTTTCATACAGTTACACACACAATCACACCTGGGAGCCACTGGCTGCCGGTGGCGATCGCTCAGAGGTTAGAGAAGTGGGCTTATGGTCGAAAGGTCATCGCTGCAAATCCCTTGACCTGCTGGGAGAATGTGGGTGGAGGAAGGGAAGGAGTCAGGCTCTCTCCTCCCTCAACAACTAGCATCGATGTGCCCTTGAGCAAGGCACGTGATCCCCACCTGCTCCAGTGCGGCTACTCAGAGGCCAACAGTGGAAGACCGTGGTTGCACTGGGCAGCTCCCAGGTGTGAATATGGCTAACTGTGTGAATATGAAGCAGGGTGTTGCTGAAAAAGAGTAAGCATGCTTTCCCAGGATGAAGAAAGGTTAAAAAACAAGCTGCTGGTGACATTATTAATCTATAATATCTATAATAGGTCAAGTGAATTAAATTAAAGGGGTATTAAGGTTGCCTGTAATTGACCCAAACAATAAAATTGCATTTTCAAAATAGAGGTGAGTAGGCTTGCTAATTAGAGCAGAGAGACATCTAGTAAAGATATAATACACCACAATGCAAAATACTGTAATAATAATACTGCTTTGACTTTTTTGGCCTTAGAGCTAGGCTTTTAAGTTTAGTCTTCATTGTCGAAATGTGTTGCTACACTGGTCGCTCGCTCGTAGCACCATCCACCATCATTGAGCAATTAAAAATTCCAGTTGGTGGGGAGTTTTGTTCCAAAACAGAGTATGGGTCAGAAATCACGAATCTCAGCAGCTGCCGAACTAATCGTTGAGTCTCTGGTATTGATGAACAACCCTATCAACCTGCCACAGATATATTATGGTAATTTTGTGCTATGGGGTGGTAAAAACATTACTTATTCCCCCTAAGTATCAATTTATTTGCTTCTGCACTCTTTTCATATGTTCCCTCTGTCCTTAGGAGACCGAGGAGCTGGAGAGGGAGCAGGCCAGCCTACAGACCCGGGTCAAGCAGCTCCAGGAGGAGAGACAGAGGCTGGAGCTGCTGTTAGAGTCCCATGCCTCTGTGTGCACACTGGCCTGTGGTGCTGACCAGCCCTGGCCTGCAGCGGCCCCTCACCTCCTCACAGCGCACCCCACAGAGGCGTCCCAGCACCATCACTGATCACATACGGTGAAGCCGGAGCCCATTCTCCCTAACAACCTGAACTGTCCACCTTGGAATGGATCTGCCACGAAACCGAGCCATACTGCAGCGGAGAGGAACGTTCCAGTGCATCTTGGGTAGGCTATAGCCCATCCCGTGTCCCGGCCCAGCCTGGGGTTAAAGGACAGAGCCTCAGCCAGAGGCTCTCCAACCCTCCTTCAACCAGCAGAGGCAGAGCCATGAATCTGGAGGAAGGACCCCTACCATCGCCGAAGTCCCTCACCTTGCTCACGTTTTAGAGCTAACAGACACCAAGCTAATTGGACTTAGAGTTACAGTACATGACCTAAGCCAATTGGTGCCTGCTTTTACCCAAAGCGCCTTGCAGTACCATGAGTGCAAACGATCCTGCCTGTGTTAGTACCACGCTTGTTTTTCATCACATTATTTCTTCTTCTGCAGAGTAGAAGCTGGTTCCAACAACAGTATACTCGGTGCAAAAATGCTTTTATGAAAGATCTTGCTGTGATAAATAAAGTGAACATACTGTTACACTGCAGTGGTACGATAATGTTTTGACTACAGTGGAATGCTTCAGGCTTTTCTTTGTGCAGAGTAGAACAGTATAGGCAACAAACCTCACATCGTTTCAGTGTTTGAACCTGCCCCAAAGTGCACCAAAGGGTTTAAGTTCATACAAACGTTGATGTAAGCAGAGCTACTAACTTTTATTGGCTTTTAATCTAAGTTGAAATCCCTTGGGCTGTCTGGTGGATCAGTCCACAGATGTGTAGATCACATGCAGCTGCTTGATCCAGAGCCATGGCTCATGCTGTGCTGACATGAGTATGATGATTGCAACACTAGATGGTGCTGCAATACATCGGCTTACCCACAGAAATTGACTAGGGAATATTAGAAAATATCATAATTTCTATGAATGTAATTCAACACTCGCAGCTGTTTTTTTTTGTTTTTGTTTTGTTTGTTTTTTGATTGTGTTAAAGACCTGTATAGTATTATACTATTTATTTCTTATGGTTAATTTATCTGATTTAGACTTAATTCCCCAGATAAATGCCTTATGAGATTATGAGGAATGTAAATATTTCTGGAAAAACAGATTGCAATAGCAAAAACAGATTGCAATAGCAATATCTTGACGAGCACAAATCTGGTCACCTAATTTGTGTAAAGTAACACTCATACTGTTAAATAAATGTTCTCCCTCTAGGTCATGAACGTGATGAGACATGAGCTTGAGCCAATGTGCTAACACTTTATTTGAACTGTCCAATGTTGAAACTCAACTATCAGGTAAAAGAAAGTAGTTGTTCAGTAACTTGCATCTCTACAGACTATGTAACCCTAACTTTGACCTTGGCCTAAACCTAAACCTACGATTAACACAAACCCACACACTGAATATCTATAGACTACTTTTCACACTCTTGTGAAGATCACCTGGCCAACTGATAGTAAGTATCAGTGTGACCGGCTATATATCAGTGTGTCAAGGCAGTATAGGAAGATGATTTTCACCAAGATTTGTGACAACTGTCTGGAAACAGCATTCTTCTTGTTTTTGTCTTTGGTTTTCATTACCAAACCCTTGAAACCCAAGAATTCCTGAATAAAGTGGAAAAAATAGTTTTTATGTTTTTGCTCTGTGTGATGCTATTTGTTTTACAATGACTTGGGCTAGTTAGCCCAATGATTCCTTACTCTAAACTTTTGTCTATCATATATGCATCATGCAATGAAACTTCAGAGTTACTGATGATTCTTATGTGTGCATTATTTTTACATATATATTTTTAAAACAACTTCAAAATCCAAAATTGCATGTCTTCAATATTTAGCCTTCTTTCAGCAGACGTACTGCTCTAGTTCAGAGGCTCTCACCCACGTGTCATCGAGGCCCAAGAGTATGCAAGTTTTCATTTCAACCAATCACAACACCTGCTGATTTCACTGATTAGCACCTTCAAACAGAGAGGGAGGAACTCATTAGTGAAATCAGCAGGTGTAATGATTGGTTGAAATGAGAACTTGCACTCAAGTCTCAATCGCATGTGGTTGAGAACCACAGAACTAGAGCAATATACAGTATCTTCCAAAGGAGAATTACATATTGAAGACATGCAATTTTAGATCTCAAACTTCTAACATATATGTATATAGAAAACACATACATGACCATCATCACTGACACCTTCAAGCAGAGTGGGAGGAACAAATTAGTGAAATGAGCTGGTGCAATGTTTGGTTGGAATGAAAACCTGCAGACTCTTGGGCTTCGATGGGAAATGGTTGAGAACCGATGCTCTACTTACTATCTTCTTTTGTGAATTTGTGAAAACCAGTGAAATACTTTGGAAACACTTTTCAGCACTTTGCAGATCCCTGGAGCTGGTTGCTAGGTAACGGCATGTTTTTGTATTATTCCTGTCAGAGTCGGGCGTGTTATGCCTCTGCACAAAGATTCAGCACACACTGTAGAATCAGGTCAGTCAGCACAGGCAGTAGAAAGTGGTCTAATTGTAGCAGGCGAAAAGCAATGACTGAAGGTCCGTGGAGCCCATCGACTCCTCTGTGGAAACACAAAACATTGTTTTCTACCCCAAAGCTCCTCATTATAGCTAAAAAAGGGCAGTTTGGGTTTGATTTTTGAAGTGAAAATGCACAAATCATAGGAGAGAATTCTTGGGCTTCATTATTCCACTGAGCAACTGAGGAAAACTAGATGTATCATAAGGATGCTGAAAACAAAAAGCAAACTATTCATCTTCTCCACTCACATTCAGCTCATCTCAGTCTTTGGTTTGTGACAACAACTATAGAGCAAGGCCGCCCAACCTCTGTGGTACACTCTTAATTAATGAAGACTCATTTTCAACACACATTTTTCTACACTTTTCAATAACAACATGCTGTGCCAATGCTGTTTATTTTAACATATTTTGTGTTGAGAATGAAATCATGTCATGTTTGCCTGATAAAGGTCCGAAACATCACAATAAAGTGTAGACAGTGTGCAGGATTATATTTCTCTCTCAGTATCTACCTTTTTAGTTTTTGTCCTGTTTTTTAGGTGTGCAAAATATTTTTTTTCTTTAACATATGTTGTGTTGAAAAGTAACACAAATGTGTGTTGTCCCAAACTAACGGGGTGAGATGAGGCTCACATTCACAGCTCACAGACTCAGGAGCCCCTTAAAGCTGTTCTGTGTAGATTTAAGATTCTGAAAAGTAAAAAAAAAACATTTAGGATATAATTTTATTACTGATGAATACTGAAAGATTCTGTAAAAGGAATATCTGATCCTTTGAACACAGTTTAAAGCAATAAAGTAACAGTTTGACTGCCTTTCCGGCTCATATAGAATGAAAAGAAGAAGCATCTAAGCACAGTGTGTGATTTGCCTCAGAGGGTTATTTTTTTGCATATGTAGTAAGTTTCTAAATAAGTTAAAAAGCATTTGCAAATGATTATTAAATTACTCAATACTGGCCAAAAATACATAGTACAGTTTCAAAGAACCTGACTTCCCAGCTCTCCTTGCTTCCCCATAATTTCTCTCTCATCCTCCTCCTCACTCTTCATCCTCTCACCTCCTCTCGCCTGCCTTGAACTCTCCTCTTTAATCTCCTCTTTCACATCCGCCCCTCCTCTCCTCTTCTGTCCTTTTGCCTTTTGTAACGCAACATCCCATCTTCTTTGGTAGCCTCACCTCGATCTTCATCTCTCCTCTCTCATTTTTTTTTTTTTTTTTATGCTGCACTGACCTTGAGCTTGCACTTTATCTCTCCTCTTTTCCTCTTCATCCCTCCTCATATTTCCTCATCTAATATCAGAATCCTTGGGTTTGAAAAACTGTGAAGTTAAAGCAGAATCCTTCACAGGGTCAACACCGCTCTCCTCAAGGTATTGCACAAGGTTTTTTCTGTTAACTTTTACTATCATTGTGAAGTTTTACAGAGCTAAGAGACTGAATTTCTATCATATGGTGCCCCCTGTTGAAACACTGTCACTTTACTACTTGCTTTGTCTACACAGAAAATTGGATCAAGATGGGGTTTTTTTCTCTCTGAAATTTCTACATTTTAACTTTTGATAAGAAAACTGACATGAAGTGACTGCTAAAGATATTTTGCTTGCATTTTGACGCTGTAAATGTTTATTTTTACATGTGTAATATGTGTGAACACTGGAGTGAACCAGTACATTTTGATTTATTATAAGTTAAGAAAATTCTAAAATGCTGACTTTCCACTGGCAGGTCAAATACTTTAAGAATGTATGTAAATGTACCCAAAATGTATACACTCCAATAAATTATTGATTGTATCATTAAAGCTGCACTAAGCGTTTTATGTAAAAATACACCTGTCTTCAGTCAAAAAACAAAGTGGGGCTGCAACAGAGAAGAGCGTCCCATCCCCTCTAATTGAGACCCGATAGATTTGTTCTATTATGGTCACTGGTGGGAAAACTTCTCATCATACAGAAATTGACAAATCAAATCTTAAGATTCAAATACAAAACTTTCTCCTAAACAGCTATATAAACAGCAGCGAGCAGGCGCTCTGTCCAGAGAAAGCTGCACTCACCAATAATGACTGAACTTGCTGACAAAACATTTTTCCCACCATCTCCACTCCTACTAGCTGTTAAGAGGAAGACATTTTGGGTCTGAGGAGCACCCACTTTACTGATGTGACGTTAGATGATTTCTGGGTAATGAAGTCCTTTTAAAACTTTTAAAAAATCCAAACAGTTTTCTCCTGCTGCCACTTGGGGCCGCCAAAGTGCAGCTACAGTGCAGCTTTAAAGAGCGAATCAGCACTAAATCACATTTTTTTTGAGCTGTAAATAAGTTCATGTGCTTCTACATAGTGAATAGCATTGATCCTGTACTTAAATTCAACATATTTTGTAGTAAGTCCTGTATCTGCTTCTAGAGGCATGAAAATTGTTGTTGCACTGTTTTGTATGGGCTGAAACTTTCAACCGTGTTGCACTTCTGGCCAAACCTCAATCAGTGATGTCAAGGCAGGGATTTCACCTTTGGCAGCATCAAATACTTTGCGATCAGAGAAGTAGACAGTAGAGAGGGGTGATACATTACCACACACACACACACACACACACACACACACAAACACACACACACACACACACACACACACACACACACACACACACTCTTATTCTCTCTACCTTCCCACCCCACTGTTTCACATCTTTCAAAATTGTGTATTAGGCGAAGACTGGCTGACAACAGTGTGTTCACACACTCTTTAAACAATCAACCATTTACAGTACAGTACAGTACAGGTACAGTACAGTACAGTTTTTACAAAAGTTAAGCAACTCCTGCTCTCTGTTAAGATTATTTTTTGGGGGGTCTCTGTGAAACAGAAGCTCTTTCTATAGAGGTGAGAGACGAGTCCTGCAGAGAGCCACAATGGATGCACTTCCTCTTGATTAGGTACCAAGCAGACCGTCCAATTGAACTAAAACCCTCACAGTCCACACAGCCGAGCTGACGACTCCTCACATGCCTGTTATGGATCTTGACAACAAAACGTGTTGCTGTGCTCTGTGCTGAGGCAGAGCTGGTTAGACAGGACACCTGGGGCTGCTGGTGCAATTCCTGCTACCAACAGTACTCAATACTGTGACACAAAGCGACATCCAACTGCTTGCAGTAAGTCGATCTGTCCTCTTGAAAATAAGCCATGCATATACAGTACATAGTACATATAGACAGGATGCTGACCTCCCTGAGGGTGGGTAAGCAAAAAGATAATTTTCCTACGGGAATCAATAAAGTATCACATGCCTACCTTTACCTGCTATAACTGCACTACCAGTCAAAAGTTTGGACACACCTGATTAAATGTACTATGTTTTTCATTATCTTAAAGCCTTTTTGATCTAAAGGCTTCTGCTTAAATGCTTGAAATGTGTTTCATAGACAAATGTAAATAGTGAAGTTGATGTCTATGTATGAATTTATTTCCAAAGCCTTTGCCTTTTCATCGAGGCAAAGGGCGGCTACTTTAAAGAATCTAAAATATAAGATGGTTTTAACACTTTTTTGGTCACTGCATAATTCCATTTGTGTTATTTCATAGTTTTGATGTCTTTACTGTTATTCTAAAATGTGGAAAATAGTAAAAATAAGGAAAAATATGTGTGTCCAAACTTTTGACTGGTAGTGTATTTATCCATATTTAAGTAAGCAACTGTGACTGCTATTAACATCCGTAAGTAGCAACTGTTTGTAATGGGTAATGGTAGTAACCACTGTAAATTAATCCATATACCATATGTAACTAGTTCATATTCTTTCCAAATATTTGCCACCCATACATGTTGAAAGTATCAACAGCATGTCTTTATATAACCCCACAATTGTGTATATTCTATTTTATTGTGTTATTTTGTTTTAGTGTTTACTATTTCTACGGTTTCTAGTGCTTATTTTATATCATTTGCGGTGCTTATGTTCCAGTTGTCTCTTTATCCTGCTGAATCCTATTACTATCATATTTTTTCTATCATCACTTCCCCACGGGATCAATAAAGCTTCATCTTATCTTATCCTATTTATCTTATCTTATACACATACATGTACTGTACATATATTCATGTACTGCATCACAATCCTCCCCTCTGGTTCTTTTCATGGCAGGATGCTGCTGAACTCTCCCTCTGTTTCTTCGACTGAGGCTGAAGACACCAGCCTGGTTCCTCTTCCACCCAGGGCAGTTTGGATCTGTCACAGCTGCAGCATAGTCTCTTGACACAGTTTCAGGCCCAAGGTGTCTACAGTGGTGTGAATTGTGTTTTTCTGTATTTTTCTCCTCTGCTTTTTCACTCCCCCTTTGATGTATTTGAGTTATTTTGTGATGCAATGGATAAAAAAAAATATATCCTTTATGTCTGCTTTTCATAAATGATTATTCTCGTTACACAGTGAACCATAGTGTTGTGCAGTTTCTGCCATGAAAAAATAACCAGTGTATACAGTATGACAGTGAGAAACATTCATGAGATCTGTTCCTGCAAGAAAACAGGCCCTCTCTTTCTTCCCTGCATCAATATTGAGCGGATCCTGAGACAGAGCAATCACATTAGAACAAAGGCTTCTTCCTCATTATTGATAAATTTGCTCCGCTCTTCCTCAAGAGTGCTTTCTTGTTGTTGGACTAAAAATGAAACGCGTTTCCCACGGTACGCCAGCATGGGAATCCCCTGGTGGTTTCAGAGTATCTCACAGTGGCAAGAACACAACCGTCAAACGGAAAAAACAGGGGGAAGCCGACATGTCAAACATGACAGCGTTGCTCCGGGCCAGCCTGAATTCCTTTTTAATATTAGAAAACCTGAATGTAGAAAAAGTGTCCCGACTTACGCAACAAAAACGTGTGCTAAGCACTTGAGGTTTGTCACAGTAGTCTCTCTGCAAGATGGAGGAATTTATCCACATAGGGCATTTCACAGCATGATGCTTTTTAATGAGGAAGAGGAAATATGTCGCCAAGCTGTGTACTGCACAGTCCCAGCAAAACAACATCTGCCATGATTACCCCCACATTGTACGTCAAACTACAAATATGCCATTTACATTGCACAAAACATAGCAAAACGTTGTTCAAAGCAACGCCTATGAGCAATTCAAGGCGGAGGAGAGACGTGTTTGTGTTTGTGTATCAGCACATATAGTCTGGTTGATGATGACAGAAAACCTGTGTCTGTGTCTTTTTATGTGGTAATCAGACAGCTGCAACCATACTGTGTGCCATGCTGTGGCTGTGCATATACTTTAAATAATGAATGTTAAATATGTGTATGTAGAGTGATATGTATAGTCCACTGTCTATCAGCTATCATGCACTTTGACTCCTGTATGTAAGATCTTGTTATCCATGTACCATGTGTGTACTGCATGTACTGTGAAAGTCTTTAAAGCTGCACTAGCATGATGTCAGAAAAACTGCACAGAACACGCTTATATTTATGAACCTGGCCAGTCTGTGATGAGAGGCAAAAATGTAACGTTGGTGAGACCAGCTTTCTCTGGACGGAGAGCTCGCTCGCTGCTGTTTAGGCACTTTTGTTTTGCTCTTAAATTTCTATTCATCACTTTGTGTGGAGTGGAGAAGTGTTCAATTAAACACCAGAATTTAATTTGGGTAAATACGATAAATCGACAGGGTCTCAATTAGGGGGGATGGGACGCTTCTCTTTGATTTAGGCTGCATTTTTACATAAAAGTCTTCCATAGTGCAGCTTTAATTTGTTAATATGTTTTGGTGCCAGTGTCACCGAGACAAATTGATGGTATGTTTTACTAAACTTGGCGATTAGAGTGATTCTGATTGGCAGTTATTCAGCCTGAGAGTAGTCTATGAAGAAGTGAAACTTGAATGTAAGTTCACCTACCAGCTAATCTGTGACATCAGAACATGACATGTTATCTGATGTTATCAGCAGCTGAAAAGGATGTCAAAGTGCCACATCATTTGCAACCTAAAGTGTGGTGAGCCTTAAAAGCCATAGTAGGCCTATCTCTCTGTTGTCTGTTTGAATAATTGTAATGCAGGCAAAGATAAAGGGATTCAATCTTATTCTCTGAGTGCACAAAATATCAGGGTCGCCTTACTAACACTGACCCACTTTGACACAGTCTGTGTCTCAGTTGTCTCGAGGCTTTTAAAAATCCTTCGTTAGATTGTTTACTCCCCTACGATGGTCATAAAACCGCCTCCAAATCAGTGTCATCTTGTGGGAAACAATCACACCAAACACAGAAAACTATGGATCTAATTTTTTAGCACATGAGATCAAATACCTGGGACAATTTGTAAGAAAGACCACAATGCAAAGGAGGTTTTAAAGGGTATTTAGATCCAGTTTAGTGTACCTGCTTATGGATGCTCATCTGTCCTCTTTCCTACAGGACTACCAGTAACCTTCAGGCCTTCAGATATCTTGGTGTTACTGTCCTTCACTTTCCACTCGTTAAATTCGAGCATAAAATAATTTTATATCCTTGTTGCCTTCCAACTAAAGGACAAACGGTAATGGTGGTGCTGTGTGCATACATCATCACCAAATGTGTGAATGTGTGTATCTGTGTAAATGTGTAGCAGGCAGATTGGAGTTTTAGTTATACAAATATTTCAGGCAGAAATAATCTCATTGGTCGAGTTAAACCTTTATTCAGTTAGACCGAGGCCCAGTGAAAAAGCCAATAGCTGTGTAGGTAAGCTAGGACTTAGGGGTTTCTTCTTTTTCATTTAAATCTTTGTTTATTCGGAACAAGAATCATCAAATGATTGTAAGAAAATTGTTGTCATTTTTATACTAAACTGGCCTATATCCTCAGGTATAAGCCTTAGCTGAATTATTATGTTTTCAACTTGAACTGTGGAGGGCACCAATACACCTTGCAGCATCCAGTCTGAATGAAAATTCACTAAAAAAGAAGAAGAGGCTGAAGAAGAAGAAGAAGAAGAAGAAGCAGAAGAAGGATGAGGAGGAGAGGGAGGACGAGGAGGTTGACCTTCCAAGTTCAAACATCCATACTGGCCTGTAGTCTAGATAATTAGCTAGCCTGCTGAATGCCATGGTCATGAATTAATGAAAAAATAAGTCATTGCGATTTTCTATTTTTTAGTTTACCAAGTTTACCAGTTAACCAAATAAAACTCCAATCTGCATTTTTTTTTCCGGCACGCACTTTTATGTAAAGTTCGATCTGTTTTTAATTGTATCTCTGTTTGTTTATGTGTTTTTCGTTGTACCTGTTTATCTCATATATTACCTTTTATTCCTATTTTCTATTATATGTATTTTTTTTTTTTTTTTTTTTATTCTATCATTCATTGTGGTAGTTTCACATCACTGCTTTTGGGTTTTATTGTATGTAAAGCACTTTCAAACATTGTTTTTAGAAAAGTGCTATACAAATAAAGCTATTATTATTATTATATAGCAAAGATTTGCTGAAAAAATAGAATGCACAGAGCAAACCTTCCCTGGATAAAGGAAAAATTTAAAAATTGTCGACAATATCAGAATGCTTTCTCTTCTCTTTCTTGTCGTACGGAGAATGCATCTCACCACAAACTGACTGCTGTGACTCAAGAGTGTAAGACAGAGTTTAGTTCCCTGGGTGACTCATGCAGAGCAGGTCGGGGGACTGTTGGGTAATTTAATAAAGAAATATGCTATCAACATGTAACAGGAGGACCATGGGGAGAGCTGGCACCACCTTGTCCACCTCTTTATTGATTAGCACATTAATTAGTCCTCAGGTTATTGATCGCAGACCAGCAGACTCCAGGAAATCTGAAGGGGAGTGAATGAACTGTGTCAAGAGTTTCTTGGAAAGACGATAAGGGCAAAAAAGACAAAGGGCAAAAGGGAATATAGTTGAACAGACAGATATGCATAAATACAGATGTACATACAACAGTACACACATACACACATGATAAAGACATATATACATTTATGGATGTAAATGCCTCACTATCTGCCACTTCTTATTCAGTGTGTTTAGCTCAAATGACCTTTACTGCAGTATAACAAACTGTTTGTAAAGGCAAACAAACACTATATGTCAGAGATGACACATACTGATCGCCTATGGTAAATACAGTATGTTGATATGCTCATCACATAGAGAAATGTTTGTTTCCCTAGCCTGTACGCTCTCTGCCCCTGCAGTTATTACCCCAGGCTGTTGCTGTAAATAAGAGTGTGTTCTTCATCAAGGGATTAAAAAAGCATATGATGTCAGCATAGGGATCTACAGCCTCTCATAGCTCAGTAACTGAAAAAAACAACTAGAAGAATTGCTATACCGATTTGAAAAAGACACATTTTTGATTTAGGTCAGTTAAAGCAATTCACCAAGTTTTAGTTTTAACTTCCCTGTTAAGAACATAGACACCAAAATCATCCAAGTGTCCCCGGTAGATCATTAGTGGCAGTGCTGCAGATAGGAGTTTGCTTATTGAAACATCTTCAGGTGACCAATCAAAAAAGAGAGGAGGCGGGCCAATTGGAAACGTCAAGCAGGACCGTGACGGGCAGAGCTGGCATTGTCAATGACAGAGGTTAGTTAGCTAACACAAATGCTTTTTATTTGTAGGTATTTCAGTCACAATTTATTAACTTTCCTGTTAAATAGAAAGAGACAGGTAAGTCTAAACATTCTGGCACTCAGTGTATTGACCTATGTGACGAACCCCGCCTACCTAATTCTCCAATCAAGTTCAAAACAAACACTGAGACAAGAACTTTTTGAACCAGGTTTCGCCTCAACAGCACACACACCACCCTCTGCAGGCAATCCACCCCACAGATTCATTTAGAGTGCCTCATCATCTCTCTGGATGAAGCTAGCTTTGTCTAAATACCCCTTCTGTCCCCTAGGAGACCTGCATCTGATAGTATCCATTATCTCCCATTGTTTTGGAATAGCTGATCCTGTCGAGATGAGCAGCCTAATTGTAACATTTGCATAAAACAGAATAAATGGAGAACCGAACCAGAAAGCCTCTCGGCACATTTGCATCCAAATTAGATCAGGCCCACGCAGACTAAAACAATTGTTTGTCCCCATTTTTCTCCCCCTCCTCCTCGTTGTCATCAAAGTCCCTCAGCTGTTTATTGTCGTGTAAAAGTTTGCCATTAAAAGCAATGCATGGCACCATACTGGGAAGTGTAATAAATCATATGCAGATTACTTAGAGACTGGCAGCAACCGCAGAGAGAGAAGAGAGACAGAGAGAGATTTCCCTTTAGGTGTGTTCAAGCCGTTTATGGGTGGTGACCTCTGCTTTTTATACATTACTGATCAGCAGTAAATCATTTATGTGGACAGCGAGGCTTTATTTACTGGGATTGGTGTTTCACCTTAGGAGAACGCTTCCAACCATTCCCTAGTCTCTCTCTGATACTAAATCAACTTCGGGCCTCGTCTCCGCCGCCTCTTTGAAACACCGTCGCCCTTCAAGTCTCAGGCAGTATGATGATTCATCGGGTCCTAGTCGGAGCGGTTTACCTGTTAAAACATCATAAATTAGTCTTAAATTTCCCATTCGTCCACGGAGAGTATATTTGTTCACTATGCTAAATTCTCCCCTAATAAAACCCTGATTGGTCGGTTGTAGTGTGCAGGCTGGGGCTTAATTGATTGGCTCCCCATTTTATTTGTTGTCGGGGCAACAGGAACATTCCCTTAAGAGAAAGTCAGTTGTTGTGAGTCTTGTTGTTCTCACTTTCAGATTTTTAGTGTAAATAGCCATTTCATGTTTAGGCTCATTGTATTTCAGATCAACCGTGGAGCCTAGATCCAGTCCATGCTGGATCCATGGCCGATCCAATTAAAGACTTCTGTTTCCTGTCATCTTCTTGGCAGGGCCGCATAGTGGATTGTCATGCTTGCTAGTGTTTAATATTACACACAGGCAATGCACATGTCCCAAATAGGTTACATAGAACAATTAGATGAGGAAACACACTTGTCTAGGAATATAGAAACTTGACTGGACGTGTTCTTAAAGATTACATGACACAGAAACCTCTCAGCTTTTATTTTTTTGTTTTTTCCCTGCACCTCTAACATGATAACTTTATAGTCATAGGAATAGTATCAGGGCACTTTGGCTCTGACCCCTTGCACTCTTTACCAGTGGTTGCTTGTAATTATTTAATTATTTAACCTTGATTTAACCAGGAAGTACACTTGAGATTCAGAATCTCTTTTGCGAGGGAGACCTGGCCGAGACAGTAAAAGAGCAGTTAAACATTATAAAAGACAATAAAACAAAACAAAACAGTTGAATACATTATAAACAGTGAGTTAAAACACATAACACATCTGACCTAGCAGAGAGACAGTCACAGAGACATGGAGCAGTGAGGAAACAACCTATAATGTTGGTGAACTAGGAATTACAGCTTTTTCATTGTCACTCTGTGACAACTAAATAAGTAAAATGTACATTTAATATGGATAGAACTGTTTCATGACCCAGATTGAGTATCACTGCTTGTATCTGTCTCTATAGTCACTATATACAGTGTGGGTTTGCATATCAGTGATAGTGCACAGTGGGAGTGTAGGCAGCTGCATGGCCCAGTTCCTTTTGATTTCCTTGTTTATCAGATTAATAAGCCTCACCAGCCTGGGGGACATAACTGCAATACCACGCACACTCAGGTCACCTCACAGAAATAGCTATAATGAAGCACCGTAGATGAATGTTACCTTCACTATACGGTCTTATTGCACTATACAGCTCTGATATTGCATGGGAGAAGGTCATTGATTATCTGGCCGTGTGACATTCATGCAGTGACGCTGATGTAAAGTGGATTTAATTGACCAGCCTGCCTTTGAGGTTTATGTTTGCGCCAAACCTCTTATGATGCACCACAGACCCATAGAGAAACAGCAGCCTGCTGCAGGCTAAGACTGAAATAGAAGAAAAAGTTTTACAGGAAACCGAGCGAGTGTATTTCCTCCTCAGCATATGATGAAACCGAGCACTAATGATATCAAATGGAAAATCGTAATGAGCACAGAGACAAGTAAAACCCTGATCAGATCATTATACGGCAGCAGCTCTGCCCTCTGGATCAGAGTCAGAGAAATTAGTATCACTTTATACGGCAAGTATAACAAATGCACAGGAATTTGTCGTGGTGACACTGATGTAGAGACGTATCGACAACTTACAGAGTTTCACATATGGATCTGAGGGGAAGAAATGGATGCAGGAATGGTTGTGTTACATCATTGATTTCCATCTCCAGACGGAGTATGAATGTTCTTGGCAAGCAATGCCGCAGTTGTTTTGGCCTCCGTTCCCCCGTCTCTATATTCAACTCTATTCCAAAGCAAATTATCTCAGATTAGTATTCATGTGCTGTCCATCGTATCCCTAAGCTTTATGAGAACCGAAAAAGGTAAAGAGATTTTGTTGCATGTCGAATTTTAGGACATTTTCTGTTGTATTGGAACCATAATGCTATGCTGCTTGAATGTTGATCAATGATCAATGTTGTACACATGTAGAATCAGAAGTAGAGACTGTCTCTGCACCAATGTCACAACAAAATCCAGTATATTTATTGTACTAGGTGATTTAAGTCATTCTGATTCTGATCATGTTCTGGAAAGCAGCAGTACAGCTACAGGCACAAAATAAAGGAAGCACCACATGAAAAAGGACTTTAACTTTGAAGTAACTAAATCACAATTACAAAGGCAGCTAAACAGGCAAATCATATTAACTTGAATGCCAATTAGCAGTATGTGTTGGCTTCAAAATAAGTCTGACAATCACCACTTTTTTAATGTGAGTTTTCAAAGCGACATGAGGCAACTAACAGAGCTCCACAGAAGCCAGAAAGTCTGTGCCTGAAAGTCACAAAAACTACAAAACTTTTGCAAAACTAAACCGCATCGACCAAGAGGAACAGTGACAGTCGAAGTTCACCAACAGGGATGCATGGACACTTAACAGGATAACTGTTAAAACCCACAAAACTATGGCCACAAAAATAACCACAGAATCGAATCAACACCTCTCACACTGCAGTCACAGCCTCTTGGCCATTTGGAAACAACTTGTATACAAGGCAGATGCATAACATGGTGTAAGGAGCACAAAACCTGGACGCCTGCGCAATGGAAACAGGTCATGTGGTCTTATGTGTGGACGAGTTTATGTTTAGAGAATATTAAAGATGCCTTCAAACCAAAGTGCCACCTGTGAAACATGGTGGTAGATCTGTAATGGTGTGGGCAGCCATCTACTGGGGATCATTAGGTCCAATGATTGCTCTGCATGGTTGTATAACAGCCAAGAAATATGAGGTCATTTTACAGCAGCAGGTGCACTCTGTCGTGCAAACGTACTCAAAGACGATAATGCCTCCTAAAGAAATTCAAGAGTGGTTTCATACACACCAGGATGGGAGGGTCAAATGCCTTCCATGGCCTCCCCAAGCACCAGATCTTATCAATTGAACCTTTTATGGAAAGTAGATTTCCACCCCCTTCTTCCCTCAAAGATCTGGAGGCTTTCCGTCTTGAAGGAAGGTCCAATATCCCACTACACAATACTGTAATTCAGGATTTGTATGACAGCATCCAAGGAGGATTGAAACTGTTATGAAGGCGAAAGTTGGCCCTATACTCCTTATTAGGTACTCAATTACGGAAGAGTATTAGGGCCATTGTACGTGACATTTTTTTTTCACCACAGCTGGGGGGGAGGGGGGTAATATTCTGAGAAAAAAAACTCAGAAATTTGGAGATTAAAGTCTGAAATTGGCAAGAAAAAAGATCTGAAATTTGCAAGAAAAAACTCTGAAATATTCTGAGATTAAAGTCAGAGATTTGCAAGACAAAAAAACTCTGACATTTGTGAGAAAAAACTCAGTTTCTGACTTTAATCTCAGAAATTCAGCGTTTTTTCTCGCAAATTTCTGATTGTTTTTTTTTTTCTCGCAAATGGCTACAGTGGCCCTAATACTCTTCTGTACTCGATAATCATATATATTGTTTGGTGTTTAATCTTAATTGATTTCTTCCCCAAAGTAAATGTGCATGAGGTCCCACTCCCATGCTTGTGTTTAGGTTCATTTGCCACTGACTGGGGTTCTATTTAAGCTAATGCCTCCGACTTGACATAATTTAAAACTACATTAACCCCCTGCCTCCGAAGCCTCACCAAAGAAGACATTAGCATCGATTTATCATGCGGTGTTACTAATAGCTGCTGTTGGATGGACTGTCTCCAAAAAGTCAACTTTGTAGGAAATGACTCCAATCCAATTTTCAAACAGTCAGTCATGTAAATTATACAGTGGGTTTTGAAAGCATTTTGTAAGTTTATGTTTTAAGATTGTATGAATGTGAAGCACATAAGGGACCATATAAAAGTTCACTTCAGGTAAAACAATCACATGAATTGTGGTTACAAAGTTTGGGCATCCTCAGAACTGTGGCATCTCTCTCTCTCTCTCTCTCGTCTCTCTGTCTCTCTCTCTCTCTCTCTCTCCCTCTCTCTCTCCCCACCATGCATTCATTACAGGGTGGCAGCGCCTGTCCATGGTGTTTAGTTGGAGTTATTTGATACGCCAAAGCCCATTACTTTGTTGACTTTAAAGAGAGGCTGAGAGCTAAAGTTGGCAAAAGAAAGCCGACTGCCCAGCCAATGTTTATATTGTTCACCACAGAGGATTGTCTGAGAGCAAATGGATGAGATGACGGATTCTTTCAAATAAAGTAGATAGAGATAATCATATTAAGTTATGTACTATAGCCTCGCCAAAGGAAAACAATGAATAAGTAAAGTGTCAGAATCAGAGTCACTTTATTCGCCAAGTATAATTTGTCTTGGCAACAGTGTTGGAGTAACATATCAACAACTGGCAGACATGGAGCAGGGACAACAGGACCTCACACTCAGTGAAGGGAACGGAGCATTACATACAATAGACTGCAGACTCTTCATGCCACTAAATACACTCAGAGTTCTATCACTATGTGCTATAGGGTGGCGTACAATTTATTGCAGCTGTTGGTGAAAGTTGGTGCATTTGCATGGGTTTTTTAAGACTGATACCTAATATTTTGTGCCAATAGTCAATGTCTTTGAATTTGGCCATTTTCCTTTTGGCCAAAATATTACAAATATTCATTGTTTATTCTTATCAAAAGCCTCTGAATCTGCATTGAGACCATCATGGGACACTAAAACTCTCCACTGAAACCCAGACTAATTATTTTAGGCAGGTTGACGCATTGCACCTGTTCAGTGGTAGGAGAAACTCCTGGATGCATTAGGGCTTTAAATGAAGAATTCATTTACAGAAACACATAGTTGAATAATTAATAAAGAAATTAAATTTGCAAAGAAAATCAAAACTCATTGCAGGTTTTGCAGACTGTTTTATGTAGCTGTGGTCAGGGAGGAAACTCCATCAGCAGTGAGCAGCATGACTGGCTTTAATGAAAGGCCAATATATCGGCAAACCAATATATTGAGCTACACTTCAAAAAACGTCCATAACAAGTAATTTAGTCTCATATTCAACCTTCAAATCTTATTTTTCTTAAACCAAGAGAAAAATCCTGCCAATGAGGTGAGATAACTCCACTTTCCAACTTTTCGTTTCCAATGCAGTTTCACTTGTTTCAGGAATTTTCTAGAAATGAGTGTCTTATCTTGAAACAAGTCAGAATAAGGCAGATCACTGCACTGCTATCAAGAAAATGAAACTTGATTCTAAATTATTGAAACAAGATGATTTACATTGGATTTACATTTGAAATTGTCGAACCTCAATGGCAGATTATTTTAAGAAAATTAGGATTTTAGGATTCCATAATAGACTAAATGAGATGGAGATTTTTTGAAGTGTAACACTAATTTGAATAGCAAAACATGAGAAAGTTGTATTGATGAGGATTGAAATGCATGAAATAAGTTCTGATGGATGGACAAAAATATGTCCAGTGCCTAAAGTGACAAATATTATGAATTTTGTTTTCATTTCACACACCACTGTTCTCTCATCATCATCAAGTGTGTGTGTCTGTGTGTGTGTGTGTGTGTGTGTGTGTGTGTGCAGTGTATCACACCCAGAGATACTACAGTACATCATCTAAAGGTTGGGTTGACCTACATAAAGGGAGGAGCTATCTGTCGTCAAGATGGACAGCGACAGTAGAGGGAGGAGGGGAGGACTTTTACACTGTTGCTCATCCTAGCATGCACACACACACACACACACACACACACACACAGAGCTGTGATCTGCTCATTCTTTCTTGTTTCATTTTCTCTTGTTTTCATCTGTATTCTATTTGTGTCTTTTGCTCTCTGTAGAACACTTTGTGACAAACCTATTTCTTAAAAGCCCTTAAATAAATACATTTGACAGCAAGGTGTGCAATCACTATTCCATAGCAATTTGGTGATGGTTTTGTCACTCTGTTGTTTCCCTTATTCTCCTCTTATAACCTTTATTTAAACAGGGAGGGCCATTGAGAGCAAGCTCTCTTTTACAAAGACGCCCTGATTACAGTACATATAAAAACAATAAAAGCACACGAAAGTTACAGCATATATCAACAACAAATCATATATAAGAACAATAAAAACAATAAAAGCACATGAATAAAAGCACATGAAAGTTACAGTACAACAGATTATACAACAAACAGGACAAAGACATCAACATAAGGGACAACATCGATTCAACGAAAACACATGCATTCACACTGCTCTATGTCAGTCAAAAGAGATTTAAATTGATTAAAAGGGATTATCTTGTCTAATTTTGCAAGTTCCTGCAGGTTGTTCCACTTGTGAGGAGCAAAAAAGTGTTAAACAAACCCAAACTATCTTATATTTTAGATTCTTTAAAGTAGCCACCCTTTGCCTTTATGGAAAGGCAAAGGCTTTGGAAATAAATTCATACATAGGCATCAACTTCACTATTTATATTTGTCTAAGAAACAAATTTCAAGCATTTAAGCATAAGCCCTTAGATCAAAATGGCTTTGAGATAATGGAAAAATTCATAATACAAATACATTCAATCAGGTGGGTCCAAACTTTTGACTGGTAGTGTCAGTACACAAAAACTTATCTGAAGTGGCACAGTGCAGTGTCTTGTAGCTGTTTGTGTACTATATGTATTATGTTGAATATCTCCTCTTTTTTGTAAGCCTGTTTTTCCTGGTCTACCTATAAATAAACTTCTTCTTCCTTCCCCTCTTCCTATTCTCTGATAACTTTCTCTGTTGGAGAATCCGGAGTTTCATTATTTGGGCGCAGATTTATCTGACGCCGTCTATTTCTGCTTATCATCACAATAAATGGTTATCATGACCAAAAAATGGAGCCAGCCTTTGATTTCCATCTACAGTGAGGATCGACGTTTCCTCTCTAACCAATTTCATCTCAAACTAGCTCCGACAAAGAAACCTATATCTCTCCACCCTCCCCCGCCTCCCCACAATGATTGTTATCTCGGTTTGAGTTATTGACTCAGGAGATGCACAATTGTGTCAAGGTCATTTCTGTAAACTAATCTGATGGGCTTCTTCCTGCAGCGGTGGAAACTGGAGTCACCATGCTGAAGGTCTGGCTCATTCACCCGGGGACACGCTGACCCTGACTCCTCTCCACTTCCAGTGACAGTGAACGCTCAGTATGTAATCAAATACAGACGACCTCTATGGGAATAAAGTCCTTTTGAAAAAAAACAAACAAATGAGTTTAGTTCCCAAAATGAGACCGTCATCATTTGAACAGAAGAAGATACATACTCAAATGATTGCTGACATTAAAACTCAATTTGTTCAGTTATTAGCTTGGATGAGGAGAGACAGGCTTCTTTGTTGGAGCTAGTTTGAGATGAAATTGGTGAAAGAAGAAATCGATCTTCACTGTAGATGGAAATCAAAGGCTGGCTCAATTTTTTGGTCATGATAACCATTTATTGTGATGATAAACAGAAATAGATGGAACCAAATAAATCTGTGAAAGATGGATAATGGTTTGAAAATGGGCAGTTGAGACTGGAAATATAGTAAACACAGAGTCATTTTAAAATGCTCAGTCAATGAATATAAAACATGGCCACTTAATTGGTATAATGACAATGAAAATTTGTCTGTATTCATTCCATATTATTCCATATTATGTGCGAGGTAATTGAAGGACACAGTTTCAAAATGCAGTATGTCTATTTTTTTTAATTTAATAACCAGAACACTTTTACATAAAATACCATTCAATATTTCAAAAATGCAGATGATAACATTCTTGCAAATGTTGATATTTTGAAGCTAAAGTCCTCATGGTAATAGATATTCTATAGCAACTAAGATATAAAGATTTCATCTTCTCAGTTGGATTGAAACCTCACCTCTAAATGAGGTGTTCAGTGTTCAGTGTTCAGTGTTCAGCCAGGCTCTGCAGCAGCCAGTCTGTGGTTAGGTGTTTTCTGCAGACAGGATCCACACAGCCATGAAGTCTGGGAATCTGCTTCTCTGGGAGCAGCTGAGTTCAGAGAGCGCAGGTCAGCCTCACACAAGACACCGACAGAGCAACCGGGGCAGAAAATCAAAACCCACAGAGTCCTTTACACACACACACACACACACACACACACACACACACAGACACAGACACACATATGCAGACACATATGCATATAAGTGCATGCATGCACACACATGCATGCATGCATAGAAACACACACACATAAACACATCCAGGCACATACGTATGTGTATGCATGCATCCACACACACACAAACAAACACAAAGGCATGTGCGCGCAGACACACACACACTCACACGCATGCACACACACACACACACACACACAGACAGGGGCTGCACAATAAAAAAAAACGTTTGTGTTTAGACTTGTGCCCTCCCAAGAGAAACACATATATTTTCCTCTGCTTAAAGCGGAGCAGCAGTAAAGGCTGAGTGTGTCTTTAACAGTGTGAAGCGCTGCAGGGAGGAGGCCATGGAAACAGGTTGTGCCTCAGCACAAGGACAACACACGAGGAAAGCTTAATTTACCATCAGGAGCCATGATCTCAAGCCCCATCATGAGTTATGAGTCAATCAAATGAGAAGCTTCTGTCCTTGAGAACCACGCCTACGGGTAATGTCATGTATATCTGCTGTATATGCTGGATATGTCCTGTTTGGATCAAATGTATGGGCTGATGACAGAAGCTTTTTAACATGATGTAGGTCTGGGACTCAGCCTTTTACCTGTAAGGATTAAAGAAAACCTAATGCCTCTCAGCCTAAACTGTAAATCAAAGTGCTTGCTTTCTTGGGTAATCCCTCCAAACTCTTGCTCCTCCTGTATGAAATGAGGGGGATTCAGCCCATTCACCCTGCTCCTCCCCTCCCCTGCTCCTCCCCTTAAATGTGAATGATACATTTGATATGAGAGTTCACATGTTGACTCAAGCCCATGGGCGTGGAAGTGGACATGAGGGGATGAGAAATGCCAAGTCCTCCCTAAACCCAAACTTGTGCGTTTCAGCAAGGCTCATCACACGGCTGCCTTCGCCCTCAGCCAGTGAGTCACACGCTGCTCTCCCCAGTGTGAGATTCTCCATCCTGAGCTGGCTGAGCGCTCACATCAAACTTTAAAGCTAAGTGCTAAGATGCCATAAAATAACTGAAGGGCCACATACCGGCGTGACCTGTGTACCAATCTGTTTTTCAAATAACTTTTAGTATTTATTTCAACTTGTTTTTGGCAATAACAGGAAAATATTCAAATGCTTTTCTGCAATTGACAACTAATGGTGCGATCACACTTACAGTTTGTTTTCTTTGGTCTGAACCACGCTGGAAATGTTTACTTTGTCGCATTTTTGTATTTGTTTCCTTTTTGGTTCACTCTTCACAATTACAAGCAAACCAGGACTTATAAACAAAAGTCACATGATTCACTAGCAGCTTGTTTATTGGACAGAGTTTTGTTGACCTGTCATCCTGCAGGTTAGAGATTTTGGCACCGGGAGGGAGTCAAAACAAATCGGATTCCAGTCCCTGTAACTTTAGTTAAGCATGATGGACTTGTTTGCTCTCTTTGCTGTAATTTACCTTCTCTGATGTTCAAACCAGTTAATAAGAAGCCATGACAAAACAGCTGAATATGAGCATCAGTCCAGACTGTGGGTTGTTATGCTAGGATTTCCAAGCATTTTAGGGTTGTTTCCTTTAGTTGGTTGGATTTCATTCTCACTCATAACAAACTTCTGGAAGAGGACCAAGACTCGCATTTTCAGGCGTTATTTTCAGGTTATTTCATGCCACCTTCGAATGGCATTGTTCTCACCTGCCCAAATGAACACACTAAAGTAGAGTTTGAATATACCACTCCAAACATGCTTGGTATGAACCATAGACTATAAAAAAAGATGGACGTAGTGAGTGTGATGTCACCCATTGGTTTCTGAAGGGCCGTTTTGAAGCCAAAAGTTTGGGTTTATGATCGCCGCCATGTTGAATTTTTTTGGAGCAAGCGCAGCCAGAGCGAAGCCGGGGGTCGTCTGCAGAGACGCAGCTCCGCCTGCTATTGGCCCATAATAGGCGACCTGTCAATCACTGGACAGGCGACCCTTCAATTACTAGAAAAACAACCCCCTTTTATATCTGTTATATCAAGGTAATGACTAAATTATTTTGAAAATCGCCATAAGGAGACACATTAGAAGAAGTGAAATTAGCTACTGAGACCATAACCTCTTCTCGAAAAAATGTATTGACTTTATATTTTGAGTGAGAAGTTGGGTTGTGGTCCCATTGACTTGCATGGAGTTGGGCTGGATTTGGAGTCTTTGTGGAGCCAGCATCTAGCGGATGTTAGAGGAATCGCCGCCTGCCGACACTTCCTTATTGGCTTCAAAATTCACCCGTGGTTTTGGCTGCTTGATATGAACGTATCCTTAGGTGACACGATCTGAATTGTCCTCATGTAAACCCCTCTGGTACTCCACGCAGGTTAGAACAAAATCAAATAGTTAACTGTAGATAGTATATGACCCAGGTCTGGTAGCTACACTGTCGGAGCTGTAACAGGCAACAGAGTTTTGTTTCTGTTTGAAAACCCAGTGGGGATATTTGTATCGCTCAACAGTTTTAATTGCGGCCCAAGCGACTGCCTTTTCAGATGCTGGAGCAACTTCTTTTGTAAACACTGAATAGGCAGTGCGACTGTGGGGAGAATGAGATTCAATTAAGTTTTACTTTCAACTTTAGAGTTGATATGGTTTCGATACAAAGTCTGTGACATTTGGTCGAAAAATCACTTGACCAAAAATAACCTTCTGTCTACTATTTTAAACATTTTGGGACATGGGACTTGTTCAACTGGTTGAGACCTCGACCTACAAAAAGTATGAAAAAAGATGCTGCAGCAGGAGTCGAAGAGAGTGTGTGTCGAAAAAACAACGAAAAGTCCTCCAGACCAAGTGAGGTGAACCATGTGATACAATATTCAGCTACAGCTTGGTTTTATTCTTAGTTAGTTTATGGTGATGGCCACAGTAAGCACAAACCAAGGATGACAAAATTAAACATAAAATTTATCAAAATCAAAAGATGGACAAATAATGTCATTAGAGATACAAAAACACTTATATCACTAACTACAGTTTAACAGTTAATTTCCAAAACGCCATATATCCATTTTGGCAATCAAGCAAGCAAACAAACAAATGTAAGTAAAGTGTAAGCAAATAAGCAATTATATACAATCCGGTCTTTAGAAGTGCAGGCCAAATAATGTTGTCAACCAGGGTCCTACAGTACTTACTACCTTTTAAAATATCAGAATTACTTTTAATTTTGTATTATTTATATTAAAAGAATAGGTGTTACATGTTTTTAAATGGTGAATATCTCATTTTAGAACAAATGTCTTCAACTTCAACAAGCAATGATTACCATTTTTAAGACTACCACAGTAATGAGGGACTCGCTCCCAGTAGCTTCCAGTGCTTCACTCTTTTTCCTGCATCTGGCATCTGTAGGAAAAAACTAGATTGTGAGTAGGCAGTGATACAGAGGGCAACTTTTTTGGGCAACTCTGATGGCTTCTGTAGGAAAAAACTAGATTGTGAGTAGGCAGTGATACAGAGGGCAACTTTTTTTGGGCAACTCTGATGGGCAGCACTGTGTCCAAGCAGATGTGGCATTGATGCTTTCATCACACAGGAATATTTTCTTGCCAGGAAAGATTTCAATAGGTTTTTAATCTTGTTTCTTACTTTGATGCTGGGATCAACCCCCTGAGTATTTGATGACTGTAATAGGAGCTGATCTGCAACTCTCCAACTGTTGCTTTGACTAACAATAAGCTGCCTTGTGGTTAGAGAGAGACCGTCCCGCACCTGCAAGGTCACAGGTTAGATCCCCACAGCAGCCAGTGTGACCCTCCACAGCCTCATGTCCTGTCAAAGTGTCACTGAGCCAGAGACTGAACCCCTGCTTGTGTACTGGAGCAGAGCACCAGCTACAGTAACAGCCTAAAATGTAAATGTGAAATGCTTGGGCTCCCTCCCACACAGCCTCCACAAGACCAGCACAGCTACTGCCAAACATTAGCTCTGTTTATACAAGGGACTGTTGCTAAGGTGCCAGTAGTGCAGAGAAGACAAGATACAGGCTACTGCAACCTGAATGCAACAGATGAGATTCAGAGGCCAATTCTTATTGCCTTTTACATTTTAGTTATTTAGCTAACATAAAGAGTATTGAGATGAGAGCCATGGCGTCATGACAATATTCCAGACTTTAAAGTAAGCATGTTCCTAAGCTTAAGTTCCTAGATTGCCAAAACAAGAAACCAATAGTAAGAAGTGAAAGGAAAACCACACCGACCAGATAATAGATGTAAATACTTGTTTTACAAATACGACTGTTTTTTACTGTTTTACCACTGCTTTACAATGCTCATTTATGATAAAGAAGCACTAAGTTAAGACACAGTCTAAGAGCCAGGTAGAAAAAGCACCTTTTTTTTTTTTAGATAGCAGTGATATTACACTGCTCAAAGAAACGCCAGGGAGGAAAGATCCATCAGACATAAATGACAGAAGTATCTGCAGGACAAAGTTAAATTGCATTTTCCTCCAAAGCACCAACAGTCTTGTCCGGATCACAGGTGGTGCCAGGAGCTTTGGAGCTCAAGCAACACAATTAGCCAAGTTACATAACTAATGTAACTTTAGACTGAAGCCCAGTGAAAAAGGTAAGAGGTAAGAGAGGAGGAGGCTAATATTATGAAGCCTGAAAGGTCTTCAATGAAAAAAATAAGTCATTGCCATTTATATTTTTTTTACTTCTATGTTGAGTTCCTGCTTTGCCGTTCAAGTTTGCCAGTTAGCTAGCTAAAAGGCAAGGCCAGTTTATTTACACAGCACATTTCGTACATAAAGGCAATTCAAAGTGCTTTACACAAGGTATATAAGACATTAGATAAGAAATACAGGATAAGATAACTAAAAAAACAAATAAAAAGAGATAAAGTGTATAAGAAGAGAGAATCAAAAAGAAGTAAAATGCATTAAAGAGAGGATAAAGTAAACAAAGAATAATAAAGCTGTGGTTCTTTGGCTCCGCTCATTGAGGTTTAACTCAACCAATGAAATTATTTCTGACTTCAGCTCTTCCTGCAAGAAATGACTGTATAACTAAAACTCCAATCTGCCATTTTTATATATTTTTTTTAATTTCCCCTTAAGGTTGTCTCTCTGTCAAAGCTCCCTCTCTGCCGGCAGGTTGTTTGCACTCAGCAGGGTGTTTTCTCAAAGCCCTGACGGCTCCTGAGCCTGGGAAGGAAGCTGGAGATGAAATATTGATGAGCTTAAGAGATTCTGTGTCACTGCAATTGTTGTGGCAAATTAATATCCTCACACAACAACAAATCCAGCGGGCAATTTGTGTCGGGGTCCTCCAGAGGATACATCATTGCAATTTATCATTAAACTATCATGGCAAACAGTGTAGTGAGATGTATAGAGATACAGTAGGCTACTTATAGATCCATATCATGTAGTTGATTTGGAGTGGTGAAGCATCGCTCAAAAACCAATGATGTAATACCTCTTTCTTCAATAGTAAACTTGAGAATGAGAATGCACTATTTCTCGGAGAGGATGTGTATAGTGTTGTGAGAAAAGCCGCTAAGGTTAAAGGCCTGGGGAACCCTGCTGTATTGCAGAATCACTGTTCAATACCTGGCTCTTTGTGGAAGGGTGAGCAGTGTTCAAATCCCCAAGAGGAGAATGAGGCTGGAGCGGCTCAAATCTAATTTATTGGGAGAACACAGGTAAGATCTGTCAAAATAAGATCTGTCAAAATTAGGGATGGGACAATAGTTCAAAATTAAATATATCGCGATACAAAAATGTGACAATACGTATCGTGGGGCAGAAAAACTGAATCACGATATTAGCTCCATTTTATTCTGCTGTAGTAATCAGTCTCGCATTTGTGATTACTCTGCTGTAGTGATGAAATGGCTTGACCATGACAATTTTACAAGCTCTCCATGGAAATTATATTATTTGCACTTTGTATTGACATTTTCTAAATTGTTGTTTACATTCTAGCAAGCCAATGCCATCGCTAGAAAGATTTGTGTCTCAGAAATAAATATAATTCTGCACAGTCAGACTTTGTTGGCACTGAACTTTTATTACATCGTATCATGTTTGTATCAAATCGTGAACCCCATATCGCGTATCGAATCGTATTGTGAGATAAGCATATTGACCCATCTTGGTCAAAATAATAAAAATAAAATCTGTAAAAAAAAAAAAAAAAAGGTATGAGATATTAGTCACTTTAAGCCTAAAAAGTCCATGAAACGAATTTCAAAAGGTTTTAAGAGTCTTATAAAAAGAAAATTAAGGCTTATAGGCTACTCCTCAGTCACCGAGCAACAAAACTGAACAGTCCCACTTGCACTTGAACGCAGCGTGAGTGGCTCTCCCCTCTCCCCAATTACAGTAACTGTAACTTATTTGTATAACAATGGACTTAAGAGTTAATAAAAGTTTGATTGTTATGAAAACCCTGCAGTATCCCCTATAGTGCAAGCTAATGTTGGACTGTATAAAAGCTCTGATTGGAAAATGGAAATATTTTTAGTGTAGAGGGAAGCGTGTGTGTGTGTGCGCGCGCGCGCGCGCGTGTGTGTATGTGTGTGTGTGTATAGACATCCATATGGACTTCACCATCCATACAGAAGCGGCAAAGTAAAGCCCTGGGAATCTGGAAATAGGCTGGGATACATTAAAGATTTACCAATTCATCAAACAATCATTAATCACACAGACTTCCATGCATTTAACACCGGAGCTGCAGCCTGCTCAGCGGCGTGATGAATTGCTGTGAGAGATAGCCTACACGCCTTCATTAAATATAGCAAGACATGATCCAAAAGCAAGTCTCGCTCGTCTCGCATTTCAATATACACGCGCCAGATATGGGTCATTAGAAGAAAATCCACTTAGGGTGTCATAACTGCAGCTGGTAAACAGATTCCTCACTCTAACATTCCTATAATATTCCTATAGTGACTTATAGTGTCCGTGTGTGCGTGTGGTGAGATTTTCGCCGTTTATGGTATGTTTTGTATCTTCTATAGTAAATTTCTGTTATAAGTGGCTGATAGAAGTTTTGCTATGATTTGTATGGCATCCACGATGTATTATAGGAATTACTGTTGTTTTTCCTCGTAAGGGATTTCAGTCAGTTATGCTCTCTCTCTCTCTCTCTCTCTCTCTCTCTCTCTCTCTCTCTCTCTCTATTCAATTCAATTCAATTAAAATAAGCTCTATTGGCATGACTGTTATGATACAATGTTGCCAAGTGTGGACTCTGTATAGAGAAGAAACAGAGAAAAGGAAACTTAAGATGCAATATTATAGATTAACAAAATGGCAAACACCAATAAGAAAATGGTAGCCTAATATCTATAATATAATATAAACACTGCTATATAATAGTAATCTCTCAAATTCTAATTCAAATGACCTTTATTGGCATTAAATAGGCTACTTCAGTATCTGTTGCCAAAGCGAAACTGTGATAATCAATAAAAGTAGCAATAATAACAATTAAAATAATTGAACAGTAGAAAATTGCAATTACTGAATCACGCACAAAGCAAAATAGAAAGTATTAGTATTACTCTCTCCTCATAGGCTGCTGCGTTCTCTCTCTCTCTCTCTCTCTCTCTCTCTCTCTCTCTCTCTCTCTCTCTCTCTCTCTCTTTCTCGCTCTTGTCTGTCCTCATAGGCTGTTGCGCGCGCGCTCTCTCTCTCTGTCTCTCTCTCTGTCTCTCTCTCTCTCCCCTTCCCAGTTCCCAGTAAAAAAAAAGATAATCTCGACTTGACTTGGGTTGCCAGATCTCTCCTCACCACATTGTGCAGTTTGGTCTATCGCATTACATGAAGATGCGATGATCTGCGCTCGCACGTGAGGAGGATGACACAGACTTTCCTCCCTGCCTCCCCAGTCTCCTGTCCTTCCCGGGAGGAGTAGGACGACTCGAGTCTGTTTCAGGAGACACCAGACGCCAGCCGCTGTCCTCAAAACCCCGAAGCCACCATGGATCTCTCCTTTATGGCAGCGCAGGTAAACACCTTGCAAATTACTGTTTTGCATCAATGAAACTACGTCAGTGCACTTAAAATTTCCTAAACAAAAAAATCACTATAATATATCGTATAGTGACTTATAGTGTTTCTGTGGTGACCATATGGTACTTTTTGGTATTTTTTACCCCGGATAGGGAGATATTTGTTGGTATCATATTGCTTCTAAAATGCATCATTGGATGTTTTCTGTCAGAGTTTCAAGATCATGTCAGGTTAAGTTGTTAGTATTTACCAAGTGAGATATTTTTAAGTCGACATATCTTTACTGTATAGCGCGAGGCTGGCAAAGTTTTTCCCTGTCGAACTTATAGGCTACTGCGTTTACCATGAACCCAAAGCAGCCTGCATGATATTGACGCATGCGTAATTAAAATAAATAATTAATTTATTTTTTTGAATATGAGTTGTTTGACGATCACGCTGTATAAATTACACTCGGTGATCATTACAAAAAGTTTGCACTTTTTTTCCTACAGCCTTATCGACACTATGTGATATTATGACAGTCAATGAAATTGCCATGGGCTTTGTGAATAATCAGCATGGTCTTTCATGTTTAATTAGATTCACCTCGTCTGTATGCAGTTTGAAAGTTGATCAATAACTATTGATTAATGGCTATTGAGGTTTTCTAATAATGACAAACCTATATGCCTATATTGTATTTGATGCTGTCAAAACATGATCATTTCATTTGTTGCCTGTTTCTTAGTGTTGGGTTTCCTGTTATCAAGTCTTTCTGGTATTCAGTGTTTTTACTTCATTATTATTATTAGTAGTAGACTAATAGTTGTAGTTGTAGTAGTAGTACTCATAGTCAAAGTAGTAGTAATAGTAGTCATAGTATAGCAGCAGTCCCTTTAAAACACTTTTGCCTCTTATCTAACTGTGACCAAAAACAAACAAATAATTCAGTAAATAAGCAAGTAAGTACATTTCTTGGCTGATCCACCTAGTTACATAAAAGTACAAGAAATAGCCTAAATAACATCATATCTACAGTTTATCTGTGATTTCATAGTCTTTAGTCAAGTAGTTGTTGTTGTTGTTGTTGTTGTTGTTGTTGTTGTTGTTGTTGTTGTTAATGGTTTATGCATATGAATGAGGGGCGGCTGTGGCTCAGGAGGTAGAATGGGTCGTCCACTAATCAGAAGGTTGGTGGTTCGATCCCCGGCTCCTCCAGTCCGCATGTCGAAGTGTCCTTGGGCAAGATACTGAACCCCAAATTGCTCCCGATGGTTGTGCCAGCATCCTGCGTGGTAGCTTGCCACCATCGGTGTATGAATGTGTGTGTGAATGGGTGAATGGGTGAATGTAGCTATATAAATGCAGTCCATTTACGAATGAGGTTGGCTGCGTCTTTCAGGAACCGTCACTACAAAGTGAAGAGACCGCTTCATCTCTGTATTGATGTCAGCGTGTTGTGAAGGAGACTCACAGATGAGCTCAGCGTTCAGAATGCTTTATCAGCAATGACATTATTATAATCTCATGTAGACGCCACAGCTTACAAGCATCAGTGCCATGCTGATATATCAGTAGTACATAGATATAATTTGCCAGTATATCAGGGCGATACTGTGTTTTTTTTAAG
Source organism: Centroberyx affinis (assembly GCF_046629955.1). Taxonomy (NCBI): domain Eukaryota; kingdom Metazoa; phylum Chordata; class Actinopteri; order Beryciformes; family Berycidae; genus Centroberyx; species Centroberyx affinis. Next base: position 80,774 of record NW_027281581.1, on the reverse strand, counting down.
TATCAGATATCGGCCGGTCAACACCGCCCTCCTCCAATATGGAGGTTCCTCCCCGATCACATACATCTCTGTAAAACCTGCAATGAAATTTTATTTTTCATTCAATTGTTCAACAGTGAAAGTTAATTCTTTATTTAAAGGCCTGATGTAACGCAGAGTTATTAAATATCAGTAAATAAGTGCGGTGGGTCAGTCTGCCTTAAATGATAAGGCTGGTGTTTTTTAATGCGTTGCTTACCGACAACAAATCCTATGAAAATAACAAAATCAACAATGCGTTTGCTCTACTCCCGTTACTTTCTGACTTCCCACGTACCGTTTTTAGCCGTCAACCCGGAAGTCATTGGCTCCAATTGTAAGCTAACAACCTTGAAAGACAGCTCACAAAGACATAGTTTCAATTTTAAAAATCGCTAACTGTTACCACGAAAAGTCAGGCTGTTGTAGTTATTACCAAATCAAATTCAAATGGGAACAAATTCTTCATTACGCCGGGGGACTATTTTCGGTGCTACGGAACTACTTTCCTGAGATCGCAAACATGTTTACAGTCGGCTTATTAAGTTGTTTGAGGAAAAAGTCGGCCGGCCCGGTGCATCGTGATGATGAAATATGTTGCCCAGAGCAGCAGCATGGCTCTTTGACATGTTTTTAATCGTTTTTTTAATACAATGGAGTTCTATGGCTGCTGGGACATGGCTGCATTGGGCACCGGCTACATGGACGAGACTTGTTGGCAAAACAAAATCATTGCTGATTTTGTTATTTTCATAGGATTTGTTGACGGTAAGCAATGCATTAAAAAACACCGGCCTTATCCTTTAAAGAGCCGCTAACACTAAAAAAATGTCATTGGTCTGGGTTTCAATGGAGAGTTTTAGTGGCCCATGATGGTCTAAATGCTGTTTCAGAGGCTTTTCCACCCTGAGAAGAAGAAAATTCTGGGATAAAACACTGAATACATGAAAATTTAAATTTTTATTCATACTTTATTTTATCAGCTATGGGTGACTTTAATGTAAAACCCATATTGGTCGAGCTGTTAGGATGAGAAGGAGAGAGAGGGAGAGAGAGAGAGAGAGAGAGAGAGAGAGAGAAATGGTCCCTGCCTTGACTCTGACAGTAAGATCAGCGCTCTGGGACCTGAAAGCCACTCATGCAAGCGTTGACCTTTGACTCTGTCACTTTTCATCAGGCTCTGTGAAAGGAGAAGTTCCACACTGTCTTCTAAAGGAAGTGGTCATTTTGCAGGTGACTGTGGTGAAGGGCAACAGCAGGGATCTGTGCTGCTTTACAGTAAAGATTTCCTATCCAAAGCCCAGGCTGGATGAATTCCCATTCCCTTATACTGAAGGGACCATGTTGTTTGGCAAGGAGTTGACTTGTGGTTTGCTTAAAGTGATGTTGAACTTTGGTAGTACCTTGGGTTGTGCAGCCATGATATAACCCCAAAATCGATGATTGTCTGTTAGCTGTTGCTCCGGTAGAGGAGATTCACTGCCGTTGTATGGAGGAACAGGTCTGAAAATCACACTTCTAGCACATAAACAAACGCGAACAAAGCAGATTCTGACAACACATAAAAAGCCGAGAACTGTCGCTCATGTGAGGTTAAGTGAATTGCTTTCTTTATGTTTATTAAACCTTTCAGTTTGAACAAGTATAACACCGAACTCTGGTCGGAACTCTGGTATGTCGAACTCTGGTATGCCGATTTCGGTGTCACACATGTTCATACTGAAAGGTTTAATAAACATAAAGAAAATGATAAACTAGGACACAGTAGCCAAAACATAATCATTTCCATGACAATTCTCCTGTCTCACGGCCAAATCTGCATTTACATATCAATATGATATCAAGATAGATAGATCATTTATTAATCCCTGGGAGGAATTAGGGTATTCTGTAAAATAGAGATTAAAGCTTCACTACAGGCAAGATTTTATGTAAAAATATGTCAGTTTTATCAGCCTAAATCACAAAGTGGGGCAGCAATGGACAAAAATGTCCCATTCCCACTGGTTGAGACCCCATAGATTCACCGTGTTTTTCCAAATTCAATTCTGGTGTCGGGTTTGGTCTCTTCTCCACCCACAGAAAGTGACAAATCCAAACTTAAGAGTGAAATCCAAACTCTATAACGTTGGACTCACCAATGTTTACATTAGCCTACGTGATTTCTTGGTACTAAAATAAAAAAAATGTCAAACAATTATGCTGCCATTAGGAGCTGCCAACATGCAAAGTTACTTAGTGCAGCTTTAACAAATAAAGATAGTAAAAAAATAAAAAGGAATTTGGCTAATTCACACTTTAAGGTACTGGCATATTTCAAAGTGATATTTAACAAATTTGCAGATTAGTTGTGGACAAACAGTGCTCAGCTGCTCTTCGCTGGCAAAGGCTGTGCAGAGGCGAGGAGAGAGAGAGAGAGAGAGAGAGAGAGAGAGAGAGAGAGAGAGAGAGAGAGAGAGAGAAAGCTCAGATGACACAACATTTCTCAACACCATCCCAGCTGGCTAAGCCTTAACGCTGTTACTGATGCAAAAGGGGGGATCTTCCCCTTCTCCTCTTCCTCTCTGATCCTGAAGCACACGAGGCGGGACAGTTTCCACCCCGACCTCAGTCACCTGTGTGCCGGCGATGTGAGCTGATCTCTGGACAGGCAGAGGACAGGTGCTTCACATGCTACCACAACACCAGTCTCCATTAGAGCAGCAGCAGCAGCAGCAGCAGTAGTGCCCACTCTCGCCACACTCCCTGCCCACCGTCTCCCCGCTCTGACAGGCTGGAGGTGGTCTGTTCAATATTAATGCTGGGAAAGCTGTCTCTCTCTCTCTCTCTCTCTCTCTCCCCCGTCCCATCATGGTAGACCAGAAACAACATGGCAAAAAATGTGTCTAAAAGATGTTAAGAATAGATCCGTCGTCTCTTGAGGCGAGTATCGGCCGGGAGCGGGGACGAGGCGCGCGGCAGGAATAATAATGGGTTATCAACTTTGCTAGACTTGGCTGTCCTTCAGCGGTACGAATGGGCCGGACGTTTAATGTGCTTTTGTTCGAGGATTTTCCTCTGTTAGTCCTCATTTCTTCTGGAGCCAAGCTATTATGAGTTCTAATCCTTGGCCAAATGACTCCTCCCTTAATTGTATCCTTCATTTTGGAACTTGCATTGAAATTAATGTCTGGCCAGATCACTTTTGACAGAAGATGAAGGATGCTGTAAGTTTATGTTTTTCTGCTCATAATGGGCACGATTGCAATAGAGATTTCCCTTATTGCTTTGCAGGTTTTTCCATTTATCTCATGTCAGGGATTCCTCAGCAGCTTATTATATTTTCTTCTTTTTTTTGACCACTGTCATTTATCTATCTGCAGTGAGAAGAATTGTAGCTTTTAACAGCAGCAAGAGGCCTTGCATAATTTGAATTGCATTCTCTATAAAAAAAACAAAAACATTTATCTCAACAAGTCATTTAATCGAGTATTGAGTCATACATTTTATTTTTTCTCATGAGTGAAAAAATCTGCCAATGGGATGAAATAAATTCACTTGTTTCCAATGCAAATCAACTTGTAGAGTTTGTTTTTTTAATCAAGTGCCATTTTCAAGGCAGTGATCTGCCTTGTTTCCAGATATTGACACTTGTTTCTGGAAGATTCCTAAAACAAGTGAAACTACATTGGGGAAAAAAGTAAAATCATCACACCCCACTGGCAGAATTTTTTACTCATTTAAAAAAAAACAACACGATTTTATGACTGAATGTGTGAGTAAATCACTTGTTTTTGAAAGAAGATAATTTGTTTGCCTCCTAATGCTGCTGATCAGTATCAAGGTAGATTCAGGATTCAGGATTTTTTTACCAGAACTTTGAAATTGTTTTTAATTCAGTCAGATTTTGTGCATCTCAGATGTTGAACCTGCTCGTCAACTATCTCAAAGCTGCTTTAACCTGTTTCCTCCCCTTGATCCACATCTCCCCCCATTAGTCACGTCAAGCTTTTGAGGTGAAATCAATAAGTGCTCATAACTTTCACATGGATTCACCTGGTCATGTACTTTACTACAGTAATAATGACACCTTCTACTCAGAGATGTGAAGAAGAAGAAGTGCAGTGGGTGCTGAAATCAGGCATGATGTGAAATGAGGTGATAGTCAAGTGGTTCATCAATCAGGTAGCCAGTTAGCCCCGATGGTTGCCAACAAGCAAGACAGCATGCAGATGTGAAGTTAATGAGATGTTCTCTTCCACAGTAGTGGAAAAAAGAGAATGGCTCTACTGGGGCCTGTAGACAGCCAGCCAGCATTTAAGGGGATTACAGTAATCTGATTACAGCATATGATAACTGTAACCTGTTACAGTTGCTGTCTGAAATGCAGTTTAAAGGTGCTTTTGAAGAAATGTATTACTTGTTTGATTACTCAGAAAATCTAATGCTTGTAGATGATGCAATATTATTGTAATTACAGTCTGTAAAGGAGAATAAATGGTTTGTTTAACTGCTTGTTTTATGTATTTTGGAGATGGAGTGATCCAGATGTAATCAGATTACAGTGCAGTTTGTGTACTCACATGGATGGCTTTACTGATTTCATTTTTAAACAGGTAACAGTAATTTATACCAGATGACATTTTGAATGCAACCTTCTCAACCCCAGAAAAGACAGAGGTGTGGAGAGTAGAGAAGTTGGTTTATGACCGGAAGTTTGTCGGATCTGGGAAAATCTTGGTGGGGAAAGTGAACACTGAAGTCAAAAAGTCAAAGTCAAAGTCAACTTTATTGTCAATTCTGCCATACGTACAGGACATACAGAGGATCGAAATGCCGTTTCTCTCAAGTCACGGTGCAGGCAAATACAAGTACAAAACAAAACAACAAGGGTTACTAGGATAAAAAGATACAAAAAAAGGACTAAGAATTTAAATAATTATAAGTTAAGCTGGGGGTCTGGGAGGACAATAACAAGGCACAGATCAAGAACAAAAAAACTGCAATAATAACAGAGTAGTGCAAGTAGTCATCCACAGGATGAGTAGTAGCAGCAATTTTTGTAGTATTTTGTACAAAGTGGCTGGTTCTGAGTGTAGGCGTGTGTGCGTCTACATACATATATGTTTGTATAAAAGTTCCTTATGGTTGGTGCTCTTTGACGTGTAAGGGGGGGTGGGGTGGGTAGGTTACAGTCCAGACTTTTTGAAAGCAGAGGAGAGAGTGTTCAGCTTCCTGACAGCCTGATGGATGAAGCTGTTACCCAGTCTGGTGGAGCAGGCTCTGAGGCTCCGGTACTGAAGTGTTCTTGGGCAAGGCACTTCACCCCGAGTCCCTGCAGCAGTAGAAGCCTGTGGTTCCGCAGGTATATTAAAAACTCATCCACACTTTGGAGGAAAGAGGTAGCGGAAAAATTACTCACTTCTCTCCCAAAGGACCGAGTCCATCTCTTCAGCTTAAAAGCTCCTAGACCTCCGCACGATCCTCTTGATAATTATCTCCCACTTTGCGCCCCCAGGCACCCAAATCCAAGCTGCAAATTGCTGTAATTATTTTCCACAAGCTTATTTCCATTGCTGGGAGTATGTCAGAGAGCAAGTGTAATTAGATAGGGATGCTGAGAGTGCTGGCCGGGTTGACTGTGATATATTTGGTTCTGTCCCTTCCCACTTGACCTCTACAGTCCTGCATTAAAGCTGCAATGTGCAACTTTTTGCCTTGAGGCGGTAAGTGTACCATTCCTCCCATCCTCCTCCCACTCAGTTGGTCAAGTTCGTGCTTCAACACTTGTCACTTGCCTCATCTTGATGAGCTGCCTACGTAAAATGGTATCTAGCCTGGCTGAGGTAACCGACATTGCAAAGCCACCACAGTCGTTGAAGAAGCAGACGGTGAAAGCAGCCAATCTGCAATTAAATAAAAAAGTAACGCTGATGTTCACTGTGTTTTTGAACAGGTTTTGTCTGCCACACGCTTCGCATCACTGTTCTTTTGTTTCTCACTGCTTTCCCTTCTTGTTGATGTTATTACTTCCCTGTGTGGTGGCCACTAGCTGCACTTTGATAGCCACAACCCAGCTCACCATAACAAATGGTTTATGCCCGAAAAACATCATTGGAAAGTGAATTTCAGCCAAATAGCCATAAATCAATGTGTCCCATTGGTTTATGGCTATTTTAAAGTCTAAAAAGTTGCATATTATAGCTTTAGATATGGAATAGATTATTTCCTCCTCAATTTGAATGTACCAGAAAATTTCAAATTTGATTCAGTGTGATTATTTCATATGTAACAACAAAAAAATCTGAAGAAAAATCTTTTTAGGATCCACAACACCACCGAGAGAATTTGGATGATCTTAAATTGAAATCTTTTTGTTAAGCGAGTCTTTGGGAGCGCAGTGATAACAGTTCTATACCTTAACAGATAAATGGGAATATTTCTCTGCCATCATTGCTTTTTATCATTGTATTTTAGCACTGCTCGTTGTATTCTATCACTGTATTTTATCACAGAATCATCATCATCTTCTTCTTTTTCTTGAGGAACCCCACCCCCCCATAGCCTATGCTCAGTGCTATTCCTAACGCGCACCTCCACTTCTAACTTAGCCTGCCGTAGCAGCAGGGCATGGCTGGAGGTGTGTGTGTGTACAGACGAGCTGAACGCTGCCAGCTGTCAACACCTCTCCTGTGTGTTGAGGTTATAACACACAGCACGAGGACAAAAGGCCCGCAGAGAAACTCTAACCTTCCCATGGTGATTTTTATATTTATTTAGTGAACAACTCCTCATAAGGAAACTCTTTACAAACAGGCCAATGTGGCAGCTGATATTAGATCAGATGAGCATTATTGACCCAGTGAGACTGGAGCCACTCCAAGAGGCAATGATATACAGTGCAGTCTGAAAGCCACACTTTATATTGCCTCGGTGAAAAACACAAGATCTAGCACAGTATGGTGGTAGGATGGTTATAGGCTTTCTTGACTTAAAAAGAATGGAAATGGGAGAGGGAATGAAAATGGCAGCGCATTGCAAGAAATGCCACAAAGTGAATGAGTCATGCAGGTAGCCAGGGGGCCGAGCCGCTCAAAGAGACCGGGCAGCCTATCCAACAACTTAATGGATACACTGTAAAAGTGCCTTAAAAGACATTTTGGCCTTTTATTCAGACATGGTCAAGTGAACAAATGAGACAATGGTTCCAAATTACGTAACAGAGTTTCATTACACAAACCCAAAAAGACTTTTGTTTTTTAACTTTAAATCCATTACTTTAACTTTCAAATAACAGTGTTGACGCTGGTGGGCAAGTTCTTAGACTTAGTGTTGTATTAAGTTAGGGAGAAGTTCTTTACTCTGGAATGACTTGAAGACACAAATTAAGTTTCTTTTGGAACTTTAGTTGGTTGATTTTGGGGGTCTGAGAGAAGCCTTCAACTGAAGGGGGTAAATGTGTCGATGACTAATATTTCCTTGTGATTTTGAAAATCTTGCAACTCTGGTTTATAGTCTTGGAACAGTCATGCAGGGACATTGAGAAAACAAGTTTTTACAGCCTCAAAATACCTGTAAAACTCAATTTACAGGTTAGTCAATCTTGTAAAAGGTCCGAATGACATTTCAGAGAGACAAAATATATTACTACGTAAACAAGAGATGTTTTAAAGGATTATTCCTGTTATTTTCAACTTGGCCCTTATTTTCCTAGTGTTGCTATCTTTACGAAAGTTCAAAAGTCACTTAATTCAAGCTTGTTCCAGAGACTTGTTCCTCAAATGCTCCACAGAAAATGCTCCATAAACTCCAAGCTGAATTGTAGCAATTGATAATGTAATAACTTCAAATATAATATATGTAATAACGTCAAAATATAACAAAACGTCCCTCATATTTCCGAGATAATGTACAATAACACCATCACATTATTACATTAGTCAGCCATTATAACTTCATAAGGGTGTAACATATTTTTTAACTGATAATGCAACAATCATATTGACTAATAATGTAATAACTTGGATGCATAATAAGAATGTTAAAAATAAGTTACGCCCTTATCCCCAGACAATGTAATAATGATGTTATTACATTATCCAGCAAATTATTGCATTAAAACGTTTTATTACACTTTTGACTCATTTAGAGGGACATATTTTATTCCATTTTGACTAGTTATTACATTATTAATCAGTTATTACATTATCAGTTGGTACAGGGATCCCTGCAAAAAAGCAACTAATTGAACCAGTCCAATTTTCAAGACAACTGCATTTCACAGCCAGTGCACACAAAGTGTCACAAATAATACATGAAATTGATTTATAGTTTGACGTGCATCTTGTTTTTGTTTTTGTTAGTTTGTTTTACATAAAGATACATTCTCTATGTGTACTATTTCTTTGTAGAGATCCAATCAGGCATTACTCAAGTTGTATTAAGGGACACTGGTTCACGTTAGTGCTTAATTAAATGGAACATCACACACTGACCATTCTTTCAGAGGGACATGGTCATTATATGGCTGGGATATGATCAATTCTTCCTGCAGTGTGTGATATCTGAGCCGCCCTGTGGTCTACTGAGTGTGTAATCTCTGTAAGGAGTGTGTTGTATGGAAATTTATAATGCTCATTAGTATGCAGATTAAATATTGCTCGTTCAAGTGCCCTCTAATGATGAGAAATTTAAACATGAAAAATGTAGTTCATTATCTCTATGCATAGATTGATGTAAAAGAATATTTAAAGAAAGCACTGTCCTGTATTCTTCATTCATTGGTTTTCTTTATGCTTTCATGCATATTACTGAATGGCACAGTTATGACTCATTCATCTTACTCCCTCAATGATTTGAGTTTTATGTTAATTTCTGAGGAATGTATTATGAGACATTTTAATGTGTTTTCTACCATTTATCAAAAACATTTGAACGTAGACCTAATGAAGCAGGAGAGAAGTTCATCTTTGTTTTGCGGACAGTTCACATTTTAGATCATTATCTAACTAACTGAATTATGAATGATTGTGCTTCTCTACTGGATCTCACATTGTAACTGATGGCCCAGATTGTGGGAACTCTTGGCATCTATCCCGCATTTCTACTGAAGACAATTCTTTATCGAACATTACACAGCAGAGACAAATGAGTGTATGGTCCATTTCTTGTAACTTCCAGCTGAAAAGAGAGCAAAACTTATTTTTTCTGTAACCAATTATTGTTGCTAACAGATCCATAGTGAAGTGGTAATTCATCAAGCATACAGTAAAATGGGATTTCTTCAATAGCTGCATCTGAATTTTTACTCAATCATTCACATGATGTCCAGTAGAGAGGCTTGCTGATTGAGAATGGAGTGGCAGGTCGGTTAAAACCTCCAAGTAGTGGAATGGTTGCTGGTTCAATCCCCGCTACTGACAATGCCCTGCTCCAAAGATAGATGAAAACAATCAAAACAAGTTAACAGTAGTAAAAATACTAGGGATGCAGCGATGTTTTTTTATATCCAATATTTTCCCATCCATATCTACGGAAGCCTAGAACGGCCGTGCTTGCAGTTATTATTTTTAATGCCGTTATCTCGAGATCACGAGTTCATTATCTCGTGAACTCGAGATAACAAAGCTTGTTTTCTCGAGATAACGGGTTAATTTATCTCGTTATCTCGAGAAAACAGAAGTCGTTTTCTTGAGATAACGAGATTATTTATCACGAGAAAACGACTTTTGTTTTCTCGAGATCACGGGATAATTATGGAGAACTCAAAAGAGTGTCTGGTTCATTTGATCACACCTGATTTCAGCCTTCAAGATCACTGTCATGACTGTCGGGGAGGATTCATAACTGAACAGGAAGCATAAATGTGTAGTTTTGTTTGCTGCAGTTACGATTTCCAGCTTAAAAATCAGTTGCTACAGTTTCCAAGACGCCCTATGCATGCTGGCATGGCATTATAAGTAATAGGAGGAAACGACATTTTGTTTTCTTGTGATAACGGGTTGATTATCTCGTTCTCTCGAGATAACGAGATAATTAACTCGTGATCTCGAGATCACGGCATTAAAAAAAATAATTGTAAGCACGGCCGTTCTCGGCTTCCGTACATATCGGCCGATATGGATATACATTTTTGTAAGAATCTTAGCACAAATGCAAAACAGGTGAAGCTTTTCAGACATGCCTATCTTAAGATAATTAAGTGGTTTTCAAACAAAAGACCATGTTAATTTTATTCTGTTGCTAATTTGTCAGGTGTATTGACACACTCCTAAAAAAATTCCACAATTCCACAAATATAGGAAAAAATCGGCAGTAGAAATAATATACTGATACAATATTGCTGATATTGGCCGATACTGATAGTCCTAAAAAATAGATATTCCAAAAAAATACTGCATAAGACTAAAATAGGCAGTTGGTTGCACTATATCACTGTTTCTGTCCTTGCTAAAATACAATAAGCCATACACACATGTGTTCACACTGCAGAGAACATGTTAGCACTAGAACGTATGACTACTCAGCCACAGGCAGGCGTTTCACCACAGTAAGGGCTTTTCCTGTCCCAGTGACATGCAGGGAGTCAGAGGCCTCTTCGCCACCCTGATTATGTCACATTACAGCAGGCGTCATCCTGTGATGCAACCTCCACCAGAGGACCTGCAGCGCTCGCTGTGTAGCGGGTCATCATCGTCACCATGGCGATGTCTTACCAAGACTCTGTCAGCGCCTGAATCAAAAAGGGGAAAAGTGCAGATGTAGCAGATGTAGAAATCCCACATTTTGCTGCATGCTGCACTGCACTCTTAATCTATTGTTTGTCTATGTATTTAACCTTGACTGCCCACATTTTATTGGGATAATAAAGATTTCCTTACCTGTACTGCACTTCCACTGCACTGTTACTCCAACTCTGCGAGGAATTATTCAGAAAATTCAAATTTTATTCCCTTCTCAGCTATCAGAAAGTGTACAGAAAGCTCTGGCAAGTAGTTTGACAATTGAGAGTTTGTGTACAATATGCCTAGTCAGTTCTATCTATGGCGTTTGAGAGTAGGCAGAAAGAATAGTCTGCAGTGAAGAGAATAGATGCAGGTTAGATGCAGGATGGGGGAGTTTCTAATGGCAGCCCACGGGCAGAAAACTTTTCTGCCTGGCTCTTATTCTTTACCTAGCGTGTCTCTATTATATGTGAACCTACTGGGGACATCTGTTGCCTTTGGCTTTTTCACCCTTGGACTTCTTGTTGCTTGTTATGTTAGCAATGAAGGATTTATTCTATTGTTCCAGCATATTGTACTGTTGTATTAATTGTAAACGACTGTGGATATGAGCTCTAGCTGAATGCCCAAAATGTAAATGTGACAGTGAGGCTTGATGTGATCTTAACAAGTCATTTAGTGTATTATTGAGTCCTAAAATCATAATTGTCTTAAAATAAGTGAAAAAAATCTACCAGTGGGGTTAGATAATTTCACTTGTTTCCAATGCAAATCAATTTGTTTCAAGAATTTTGTAGAATCAAGTGTCATTTTCTTGATAGTAGTGCAGTGATCTGCCTTATTCTGACTTGTTTCAAGATATTGACACTCATTTCTAGAAAATTCCTGAAAGACGTGAAACTGCATTGCAAACAAGTGGAGTTGTATCACTTCATTGGCAGAATTTTTTTCTTGGTTTAACAAAAATAAGATTTTCAGGCTGAATATGAGACTAAATGATTAAGATGGACATATTTTGCAGTGTGAATGCATCTGCTCTTGAAAAACAAACCATACATACAGTAGACGACATGCAGGGTGCAGATATCAGTACTGCCACTGGCCTGCTAAGCTGGCGGGACATACGGCCCCTCAAACAAACACTAAGAAAAATACGCCTATTATCACTTTGTTAGTGCTGGGCTAAGGAAATCTCATAGAAAAAGGAAAAGCCTGCACATTTCTGCACTCAAACACAACTTTAATGGACGGACGACATCTGACAAAGAGCCTTTGTGCTCGAAACATTGTCCGTCCATTAAAGTTGTGCACAGAGGCGTAAAAGACTCGTTCTTTTTCCCTCAAACAAACACTTACATTTCCTTTCACTTCCACTGAAGTGACACTCTTCTCCAGAGCAGCATCTTTAAAATGAGTGAGCAAGGCAGGGCTGAATCATCTTGCTCAAGGACACTTCAGCAGGACACATGGCTGTTGGATGGACACGTTCTTGCGGATACCAAACCTGTGACCTTCCCATTACAGGACAGTCTCTCTCACCACTAGGCTGCCCTTCCTTCTGTCTGTCCTCGTGGAAAAATAAACAAATTGAGCAAGAGAGTCAGTCTTGCCGCTGGCCTGTTGAACCGGTGGAACGTATGGCCCTCTCAATCAAACGCAGACTGTAGCCACGACTCGTCAGAGGACATTTGTCTAATCAGCTGTGTGTGTGTGTGTGTGGCAAAAGGAGGCCAAGGGCAGCGGGAGAGGAAACGGGAAGTTCTCTGGGTCATCCTCACTGCTGTCTGCCCTCCAGCACAGCAGCAGCAGCAGCAGCTCTTCACTACAGCAGCAGGCAGGAGAATCCAACCAGATGATGCAACTGTTTTAAAACCTTCATTTGTCCAGGAAAGGGCTTTACTCAACATCGGTGCATCTTCCTCTTTCACCTTTTAGACAGGGTTCGATCACGCCAAGCATGTTTGGAGCGGTTTATTCAAACTTTTACTTTTACGTTTACAACTTAATTCCGGTTCATTTGGTTTGGGCAGGTGAGAATAATGCCATTCAAAGCGGAAAAAACGTCCATCTCAACAAGTCATTTAGTCTCATATTCAGCCTTCTTAATCTTCTCAAAACAAGAATTCGACAACAAGAACAATTCTGCGAATGGGATGAGATAGCCAATGCAGTTTCACTTGTTTCAGGAATTTTCTAGAAATTAGTGTCACTATGTTGAAACAAGTCAGAATAAAGCAGATCACTGCACTGGAAACAAGTAAAATTATCTAACCCCATTGGCAGATTTCCTCACTTGTTTTAAGAAAATTACCATTTTAGGACTCAATAATAGACTGAATGACTTGTTAAGAGTTTGCAGTGTTCCAATTTTGGTGGCACCAAATAACGGCACTGAGACATTTGAAAATGCGAGTCTCGGTCCTTTTCCAAGCAAACTGCACTGCGGCTCATAAGGAGTAAGGATGCAATCTGAACCGCTATAGGAAATGACCTCAAAGCGCAAGGCTTTATGGGTATTGGGAGATGGATGTTGATATCAGATAGCCAGCAGTTACTCATGCTTGGAAAGCCTAGCATGACAAAATGAACCGAGGGTAAACTAAACACCAGAGAAGGAAATGTTACAGCAAAGAGTGTAAACAAGTCCATCATGCTTAGCTAAAGTTACAGGGACTGGAATCGGATTTGTTTTGGGTTTTACAGTAAGTGGCTCCCTTAAGGACGGAGTCGATGGTGTTTGTTGACGGAGGGGAAAGCTGCACTCACTCATTTCCCCCTGCTGGCCGAGGGATTCGGCCTGGAAACAAGCTTGCTTCACTAACTGTTAACTGGTCCCAACCCTCTTCTCCAGGCAAACGTACAACAGATTTTTTGAACATTATTATGCTAACTATGAGACATTGACCTGTGTTTTGTTTTGCATTCATTGTGCTTTGGGTTTATTCAATATATCAAAATTATATTCCAAGTGAAAAAACTGCTCAAGTGTGATTTGTGTACTTCACACATCCCCAACCCCCTGCTTCCACTCATAGACATATTCCTTTGTGCCCTGTTGTTTATAAAGCAATTTTAGATCTGCTTTCTCCTTATGTATGAAAAAATTGCTGAAGGTAATTTTGTGTTCAGTCCCTCATAGAATGTTTAGGAGATAGCTGACCTGCTCATTGGTCCAGACACTTGAATTTCCCTGACTCTCCATGTTTGTTCTTGGTTAGACATGTTGCTGTTTATTTATGTTGCTTATACCGCTCAAGTTGCAGCATATGAAGCCAAACAACTGTCGTGCGGGGAAAATAAAATAATGCTTTGTAGTGTTTACAGTGTATGCTGCCATGTTGACATGATGTCAGACAAATGTTTTCATTGCAGGAAGCCATAATTTGTAATGTAAGAACCAATTGAAACTAGAATTCATGGTTAACTGCAGTTCTCTGGCAATTAGTAGTCAGAAAGTCATAGGAGCAAAAGAAATGTTGCTGGTTCCATTATTTAAGGTGATTTAACTACAAATTATGCAAAATGCCAGAGTTCTCTGTGTGACTCTTATTAAATAACCATTAGCAGTAGTTAAAATTGACTTGTCTTTGGCAATTACCAGAACCAAGCCATGCTTTCCGGTTTCACCTGCTCCATAAATTACACACAGGCCAAAGAGCCATCTGAATTTCATGTAAAATAGAGGAATAATCCTTCCTAAAGTGACACTTAATCTCAAGAGGTAAAGACGAGGTCAAAAAGATCCCTGAATCAAAATTCTGACCGTCCTGTTTAATATTCAACAACAATTTGCAACAAAGAGTCCCAGCACTAGGTTTATATCTTCAGGGATTCGCAGGCTGCTATCAGGCTGTTGCAGTGTCACATCAGTCAAAACATTGAATCTGCAGGGAAGTGGAAGGATATCGCTCAATGAGGTTATCTGTTCCCGATGTATTATATGTGGCCGCCTGGGCTCCTCAGTGCCAACCCTATTCCATCTCCAATCCATTATCTGTCCGCTCTTGTCAAAGAACAAATGAAAGGTGAATGAGGTGTCATCCGCCCTGTCGATGTCGGCTTCCCAAAATAATCCCCCGGTGGTTAATCTGTCAAAACAGCACCATGTCAACACCCTGCTTGGCACAAGAGCTAAACTGAGCAGATGAGATGTTGTTCTTCTGTTGCACGCACTGTTGCTTTGGATAGGAGCGTCACCTAAATGTCTGAAATGCAAAATGTCAGTGTTACTACAGATTACAGGTGACTATGCTACAGGTTGTTACACAGGCTACAGCACATTTTAACCCAAGTAAGCCTCACAGACAGGCCAGGCAGATTTTGTGCAATGCATGATTAGCCCATTCAACCTGGTTTCCCTTTAAATTTCCCCTCAAGTAACTAAGTAACTAAAAAAAACATTTTTTTCCATATTGTATGACAATGTCACATACAGGTATATTCTACACCTAGTTGTTACAGTGCTTAATTGAAGCTATAGCTGTTTATATTGAGTGAAATATTCAAACCCAAGACACCATTTTTTTATGTCTGCATCATTACATCAAATAGAAAGAAAACTAGATGTTTTGTGCATCATTTTATACACATTTGATATCTTTGGAAACCTTGGTATCTTCACTAGAATTTGAAATAAAATTCTGTGGGTTTGAACAAACCTCGGCCATGCAAAATGCATTTGTAATGATGGAAAGGAGCTTGCATGTTTGCTGAGCACATTCACATTTTAGCCATATAACTAGTGCTGTTATCCAATTACAAATGACAGAGCAGGTAGAGGTTTGTCGTATTACTCAAGATCACTTTAGCAGAATAAATGGCTGTTGATAGACAGATTGTTGGGATTGAACTTGTGGCTTTTCAGTTGTAGGACAGCATCTATAACAACTAACCTGGAGGTTCCTTTACATTTTCATGTTAATAATATTAATATTAGAATCATATTTATTTATACAGCACTTCAAAACAAAACAAAGTAACAATGTGCTTCACATCCAAGGGGGAAAAAAAAGAGTCAAAGATCAATAAAACACAACAATGAAGTAAGAAATTTCTAGCCATCGGGATCAAACAAATAGAATAAATAAATAAATCATTGAATAAATGAATAACAGACAAGACAACAAGTATACAATGAATAAAAGCCAAAGATTATAGAAAGGCCTTACAATAAAAGTAAGTTTGTACAAGTAAGTAAAAGTTTTTATACTGTAGAGATAATGGTGGGGAGAATGACATCTCTGATCCGATTTCATGGTAATTCTCATGTTCTGCTCTCTCATTTAGGTAAATTAAATAATAATAAAATTGACCTATTCCTAATTCTACTTGCACACGCCCTGAAACCCTCTTAAGGCTCAAACCTTGAGAGCCACTGCACTCAGCTCCCCATCCGCCCTGAGCACTGTTACTAACCCAGTTACCTCCTGCACACATGGGACATATTCATTTGATTATCATGCAAAGAAAAAAATTCAGGTGCTGCTGAAAGTGCGGGTGTTCTCTTCTGTTTTCCCCTTTGGTTCAGAAGCCTGTGGCTGAATGGATTGTGAGTGCACATGCACATTAAATATCCTGTTTCCCCGGGATGCGGCTCAGCATGAAATGAGTGGCGGCCGCTGCTTTCGCTCTGGGCTTGTTTACAGTCTGGTAGATGGGTTTCACCCGGATTAACTCTTCAGGGAAGGTCCAAGCAGCAAGAGTAGAATCAATCTGAGATGGGAAAGAGCAATGTATTATTTGCAAGATATATCTTGATCTTGTTCTTCTTGATCTTCTTGTTCTTGTTCTTTTTCTTGTTCTTCTTCCTCTTCTTCTTTGCTGTAGTAGTGGTTGTTGTTGTTGTAAGGATTGTAATAATAGTAGCAGTATTAATATCCCTGTCTATTCTCTCGTGGATGTCTGATGGATGACTTGTGCTTTGTGATTTGAAGGATCACCTTTATAGTAATTAGGGCGTGCTTAGACTTAATCTCAGCTCCATTCAATTCACCAACAGCCTCTTTCATCTTTACTGTAGCTGCTCGTGCCTAGTGTCAGGGAAAGAAATATTAAAGTCAAAAGCACAGAGATAAACTTTATTGTTTTTTTTAAGAGGAAGAAGCCACAATGATAGGCCTGTAATTAGTAAAGGTGTGTGACATTTCCAAGGCACAGGGAGGATCTGAACTCCAGGCATGAACAGGAGTGAGAAGGGAGGGGAAAAAATAGCTGACTGACTTTGCTGTGACACAGGCGCTCCATCTTCAATAATGTGATAACGCTCATAACAGGCATGAGGAATTTCCAAACGACCAAATTCTGCAGAAATGAAATGAAACTTGGCAATATCAATGTGATTGTAGACTCCTCCTCTTCATTCACCTTCTCGATATTCGCACGACAAATGACAGTGGCTCGTTAAGTGCGAGGCGCTCATCTTATGACCTGGGAAAAGGCCATCACTATAGATCGTCAGGGTAGAAATCCAATAATTGCACCACATTTTCAAAATGAATCCTTGGAAGCTGAAGATGATTAAATGCTCTATGCTTGCTTGGCATAGTGTGTATTAGAGTATTGATAAGGAAATAGGAGCTGCACTGAGAAACTTGAGATGAGCCATTCGGTGTAAACGCACACAGGAGGATAATGCCGTTATAAATGCCTGCGTACCTCAGGAGAGATTTCTTTTCATGTGAAGCGTGCCTGAGAATACAGATCAGGCTGGAGGACACAGAAGCAGCATGTTGCTCCTTCACAGTAATCCTGAGCGATTAACTTTAGCACATTGTTAAAGAAGAAGAGCATCTGGTTGCTGGGCAGACCGTCCTGTAAAAGGTCACAGGTTCAATACCCGCAACAGCCAGTGTGTCAATCGCTGTTAAAGTGTCCTTATGCAAGAAGCCCTTATGAAATGTATACATGTATGTGTGTGTCAGGGGGATACGCAGATAGAAATTCCTTATAAATTCCTTGTAAAACTCTTAAAAATAATAGAAATCAATACGCTCATGAAGCTACAGACACCTGTAAACTTCCTGCGAAGAGAATAGAAACTACCTCATTTGAAAATAGGCTATTGCAGTTGGATAGTTAGATTCAAGAAGTCATTGTGATATGTGATAATTAACATTTTTGGTGCTCAGCGTTCATTTCTGTGGTGTTTCTGCACTGCACTTCCCACAGATCACCTGTCAATCAAACAGTGTGGGCAGAGCTTGGATTTTCTGTTGATGCAGTTTGAGTTCCTCTTTTCTTTGTCTGTTCAGCCATGGTGGCTATCGCTGCTCATGCTAACTACCCAGTTCTTCTTCTTCTGTTTATTCCAAACAAACCTGAAATGTAAAACCAGGGGATTTTTCCCAGGAAAGATCTGCCGGGTGTTTAGAACAGCAAATGGAAAAGCTTTCATGAACTGGATATAGGTTGAATCATATTGTGTTATATCAGTCGGCATAAGAGAGTAACAAAAAGGACATTTATTTATATGATGTTAGTGCTAGTGATCTTAAATCAAATCAAATCAAACTCTATTTATATAGCACCATTCAGGCAAGCAAATGCAATTCAAAGTGCTTTTCAGAACATAAAAAGACAAATCAAATGTAAAAAAAAAAAAACAGAATAAAACAGAACAGAATAAAAGAAACAAGATGAAAAACCAACAAATAAAATGCAATAAAACAGCAATAATAATAATAGTAAGAAGAAATGGAAAATCCTTATGCAAAGGCTAGGCTAAAAAGGTAGGTTTTAAGATTCCTTTTAAACGTGCTCAATGATGGTAAGTTCCTCAGATCCTCTGGCAGGCTATTCCAAAGACGGGGACCATAGACACTAAAGGCTGTCTCCCCATAGCTCTTGGTCCTCGTCCTTGGAACAACAAGAAGTCCGGTACCAGAGAACCTGAGAGATCGACTAGGCTCATACCTTAAGAGCATATCAGACATGTACTGGGGGCCTAGGCCACTAAGAGATTTAAACACTAATAAAAGAACCTTAAAATCCACTCTAGAACGTACCGGTAACCAATGAGTCTCAGTGAGCAAACAGCTGCTCTGGGCTCTAAAATACAGTGCATCATTTCCTTATGTGTTACAACCACAGGCTAGAGGACAGAGGATCATTTAGTGCACAGAGAGCACTTAAACCCCCAGTGACTGACATCCGACTGGAGGCTTAATTGTGGAGCAGC
Source organism: Centroberyx affinis (assembly GCF_046629955.1). Taxonomy (NCBI): domain Eukaryota; kingdom Metazoa; phylum Chordata; class Actinopteri; order Beryciformes; family Berycidae; genus Centroberyx; species Centroberyx affinis. Next base: position 61,877 of record NW_027281581.1, on the reverse strand, counting down.
CGATAGCAACGGGAAGACGTTCACCGTTTGTGACAGTTGCTTTGCAAAGTGCTCTCCGGGCCTGTGTGCATCGGGCCACAGGGACGGAGACAGTGATACGCAGACAAGAGACATACTAAGACTCTACTGAAAGGCACTCTCTCTCTATCTGCACTGAGCATAGAAAATATCAGGAATACCTTTCAGTGATGCAGTGTGACCGTGTAAATCCAGGTGATAGATTCATTTTAGATGTCCCCCTAAATGCAGAGGACACAGGTTTAAGAGAGATTATTAAACCCTGAGAGAGCTGAGGCATGAATTGTGCAAAATACGTTAGGACTCGATATTTGGAATCTGGTCCTAATACTGTAGACTGACCAAGTGAATCCAGATGAGCCTGTTTCACCTGTTAAACCCACTGGGAGAAGACAGGAGGAGAGAGGATATTTAAGCCTTTTGCGATATTGAGACCAAGAGAACCAGACTGTGCACAGTTCAAGTTTAGTCTGTACCAAAGTGCTTTATAGAATCGGTTATAAAAGACAAGAATAAAAAATGCAAAGAATATACCAAGACAAGAATAAAAATGCAGAGAATAAAACAAGACAAGAATAAAAATGCAAGAAGAATAAAAACGCATAACAACACATAAGAGCAGAAAAATAAAATAAGTAGACATACATACCGACATAGGAGGTGCAACTGAATAAGAAGAAGATGTTACTTATACTTTGCACACTCAGTTTAGTTCTATGCTTAAGAGATGAATGGATACTTGGAAAACAGCTGAAAGGGAGAAGATTATTTTTCAATCTTGAAATGAGATGTACAGTAGATGAATTGTTTGATGCATGGATTTTTGCAAAAGAGAGCCTATGAGGCAGGAATATGAAACAGCACACTAATGTCTTTCTTTAACCTAATCTACATCTGCCTTTCATGATTGAAGTGGATTTAATGGACGAAATTAAAAAGGAATCATAGCTCTCACCTGGATTCACCTCGTCCGTGTATTTCAAGGAGAGAGCAGGTGCTTCTATCATTTTGTACTCTAGAAGAATTGATTAGCAATTGAAAAGGCAGGAACGTCTCGGTCTGGATAAGATGGAACCGGGGAAATCAGCCCTCTATTCGCCCGATAAAATGTTATATCAGATGTTAGACGCTATAATCCCCATTCACCGATTCAGGATGGAAATATAATTGCCAATCACAAGCACATGCACCTGTTGTCCTGTTGATCATATGTCTTGTTTATGTTCTATTTTGTTTGAATGCTGAGGAATCTTCGCTTTTACCTGGATTCACCTTCAGCAGGTGTTCGTAAAATGTTGCGCACTCTTTCAAAGCAGTTGGTGGAATCAAGGTTTGACAAAAATATCTCTGCATGCATTTTCATACATGAGGATGCTGTTGCTTCCAAAAGCAACATTTCAGGGAGCCGACATCATAACTGAACAGAGTAACTATTTACAACAGCATCTGCATGGGGGGGGGGGGGGGGGCCGCGGCAGTGATAAAGTGGGAAATTGTGCGGGGGCAGAAAATCAACAGAAATTAGTTCATAAATCCAGGTCGTCTGGCCAGGTTTGTGTGAATCCCCCCCGCCTCGCTATCTTGTTGATGCCTCTTAATTATTGCCTCAGCTGTGAGTTAGCTGGCTGGCCACTGGGGAGCCAATATGTGAGATTCATTTGTTCTGCCCAGAAAGCCATTTCAAAAAGCCGTTATGGCTGTGACAGACACGTCTATTACCCAGAACAGAACACAGCACTTAAATGGCCGGTTGGAGCAAAAAGCATGTACTGTGGCACAAGCGAATGAGCGTGCATGCACCTCATCTCTCACCCAGACAGGAGTGTTTGTTTTCCTCTGGCGTATAGGGTTGTGGCCATGCTGTGTGGCAACTCTATGCTTTCACTTAATCTTTATTTTAATAGGGGGTCTTAAAAACATACATGTGTAATGTACAGTACATAAAAGCCCTTTGTAGACAGCAGAAAAACAAATCATGAGTTTTATTCCAGTAAGAGATATTCTCCATAAAAAAATAATAACACCTACTCTGACAGAACGAATGCACTCATGAGAGTAAACTCACTGTTGAATATTATTGGAGATATCAGCAACCGGAAGACCTTTGATCACAAAATAGTGGCATTTTAGAAGATATAATCATGTTTTGAAATAATGAGAAATGTGCTTCAGGTTGATGTAGCATTTTGGAAGGAAACTCTCCATACAGTAAAATAATGTGATTTTCTTGCTGTTAGTGCAGTTGTCATAGACATCAAACTTAATTTCAGAATCAAAATGAAAATAAATGTGCAAGAATTTGTCTTGGTGGAGACACATATAGGCAGCTTATAGAGTTACACAGCACATATTGACATGCATGGTTAGGTAAACAGGATCTCACATGCAGTGTAAAGATACAGAGGAAACATGGAAAGGACAGCAGATTATACATATATCCCATATAATACCATATATAACTCTTTATACCACTAATTATAACATACAAGCACTATAAAACAAGATAAGCAGACATGTAATCTGTTAAAATAGATGCATGTTCTTGCCATTGTCAATTACATTTCCATCCTGAATGGGTGAACAGGGATTATAGAGTCTAATATTACCAGTATAAAAATTCATTCCATTTAGGAGGAGATTTGAAGGCTAAATGCTGATTTCCCTAGCTCCATCTTAACAGACACACGATGAGAACAAGCCAGTTTTGTGTTCTCATCCGGTAATCAGTGCAAAATATGAGAAACAGCTGCTCTTTCCATGAAAATAGTCTGACTCAGTGGATCGAGGTGAAAGCTAGGATTAGATTTTGATTTGTCTCGTTAAATTCAATCATGAAGGGGGAGAGACAGGTTAAGGAGGATTTTTAAATCATGAAACATTGAGACAGAAATCGTGCAAAACACCTACCTTCCTAAAGAAGTTTGTACACTACCAGTCAAAAGTTTATACCCACTTGACTGAATGTACTAAGTTTTTCATTCTCTTCAAGCCATTTTGATCTAAAGGCTTCTGTTTAAATACTTAAAATTAGTTTCTTAGACAAATATAAATAGTGAATTTCTTTCCAGAGCCTTTGCCTTTCCATCAAGGCAAAGGGCGGCTACTTTAAAGAATCTAAAATATAAGATAGTTTTGATTTGTTTAACACTTTTTTGGTCACTGCATAATTCCATTTGTATTATTTAATAGTTTTGATGTCTTTACTATTATTCTAAAATGTGGAAAAATAACTATGGATAAAGGCTACATTTTTAGGAGACGTAGGCTATTCATTCCCTTCTCACAGAGAATGTTACCAGTAGATGTGAATATGCATTTTTCTGTTTTTTTCGACACTGTGGTAGACTGGTAGTGTCTATTCTGTATGCAACTCTGTCTTTGCTTTGTGTTAAAGAAAACAACAGTGTTTGTTTGGATTTACGTAATGGTTTAATCGTGTAGCGGTGATGTGTGTGTTCATCATGAATCCTAATGGCATCTCAGTGAAACTAATCTAGCTCTGTTGATGAAGTAAATTAGTGACAGCATTAAAATTCATGCGGTTAGCGGACTTCAAGGTGACACCATCCAGCAACAGAGTGTGTGGTTCATTTAAAGTGAGTCTGGAACTTTCTTAATGGAAAATATAAAAAATTTATTAAACGTCAAAGGTTTTCTCAATATGACATACCTTGCTGAGTAATCATAAAGTTTGAGACATTTTAAGTGAGATTAGAAGCTGTTTTTCAGACGGCAGTGAAGTAATATTATACTAAATGATGGAGTAACTGTCTTAAGATTGGTTCTTTTTTCTTTAGACTGCAAAAAATCTCCATCCTATAGTCATTCAGTCCTAAAATTGTAATTTTCTTAAAATGAGTGAAGACATCTGCCAATAGGGTTAGATAATTTCACATTTCCAATGCAAATCAACTTGTTTCAAGAATTTTGTAGAATCAAGTGTCATTTTCTTGATAGTATTCTGACTTTTTTCAAGATACTGACACTCATCTATCTCTCCTCACTGGCAGACTTTTTCTCTTTAAGAAAAATAAGATTTGAAGGCTGAATGACTTGTTAAGATAGATGTTTTTTGCAGTGTAGAACTTGTGCAGAGAGTTATTCTGTGTAAATTGCATTGATATCCTGACATTTGGACAATCTTGTAAATTCCCTGCCATTTACAGTGTGTTACTTCAATACCATTGATTCTTTGTGAGGTGTGAATCTTCAAAATCAATCAACAGAAATGTGAAATCACACTCCCACTGATCCCATCACAGTGCTTTGCTTGATTAGGTCATCAAGAAATTCAATGTGTCAGTTGATTGTGCAGAAGAAAGCCCATAAACTCAGAGGTAAATTAATAAGCAGAGGTGCTTTGCAACAGGTCTTGTGAACAGACCACTTAATAAAAAACTCAGTCATCAACTATAACAATAAAACATGAAGAACTTCATTCCAAAATGAGATATCAGCCATTTGAAGTGACGCATACCCCCTACAAAAAGTTTGCTTACAAGAAAGTAACTCAACATTACTGTTGAAGCTACTCGTTATATTTGAGTTATATAAGGCCTGTACTCATAAAAAAAACAAAAGTGTAGATGATTTATTCAGTTTTATTTTTGAACTATTGAACAAAGCACATCTAGTCCTCAAAATGGATATCTAGATGGATATATACTGTAGAATAAAACCCTTCCTGTGTTTTTTCAAGACATCAAGACATGTTAGTTAAAGTTCAGTCTCCGTGACAGAAACTTTCAAATTCACCTCATGTTCTGACTGTTCCTATTTCCTATCTAATTTTTTTGTTCCGCTCCAGTGGCTCCATTGTAGATTAGATTCAGATGAGCCACAGAATCCTGAATGTGCCACAATGGTGATTTTAAAATAGCTCTGCTTTACAGATAACAGCTTCACCCTGGATGAATAACTGAATAACTGAGCCTTTTTCAGACAATTTATATTTTCCCAGATAATGTTGGAAAGGGAAAAAAACAGATAAATGAAAAAAATATATATTCACCGAATATCAGCCAGAGGAAAGACTGTGCCCTTTGACTTTAGTTAGAGGAATATTTTGGATGTGCTTCAGAGGCATGTGTAATTACACTGTTTGCACAGCATATTAACAATACCTTCCTCATATTCAAGTGCAAATCCTTTTATAGTCTGTCTCAGTTTTCTCCAGGATAAAAAAAACCCACCCCCTTTATGACCAAAGTTGATGTAATAGGTGAAATGAACAAGGGATCATAGCTTTCACCACAATTTACCTTGTTCAGTCTGTGTCATGGAAAGAGATGTTCCTAATATATTCAAGACTCAAATGGGAAGATGCAAAGTCATGATATTTCTACAGAAATCTGGCTTATTGCTTTCCTGTTTTCCCTTTTTCTCATTATGCTACAGTATAGTAGTTTTGTTAATTTGTTTGTTTGGAGTCCAATATGGTCTCTGAATTTTGCTGAGTGGGCCTCAGTGAGTTACATGGAGCTGGCAGTGCAAGTCTGGATTAGAGCTGATTGTCTGCTAATATGTTCACAGAACTTTGTAATTTTGAGAAGTGTTGGAAAGTTATATTGTTATTAGTACTACTAGTCGTAGTAGTGCAGTAGCAATTACAGTAGAAGCAGCAATAGGAGTGGTAGTAGCCTAGTAGTAGTAGTAGTGTTAGCAGTAGTAGTAGTAGTAGTAGTAGTAGTAGTATTTGTTGTTGTTGTTGTTGTTGTTGTAGTAGTAGTATGCTGTAGCAGTAGTAGTTGAAGCAGCAGTAGTTATAGTAGTAATGATTGCCTTCCCTTTGTTTATCTCTCTGTGTTGTTCTTCTGCCCTCAGATCCCGGTGATGACCGGAGCCTTCATGGACTCCTCGCCCAACGATGACTACAGCACTGACCACTCTCTGTTCAACTCCTCTGCCAGCGTCCACGCTGCCTCCATGGCCGCCCACGGCCCGCCGGAGGAGCCCCAGTCCATGTCCCGAGACGCCATCTGGCTCTGGATTGCCATCACTGCCACCATTGGGAACATAGTAGTCGTGGGTGTTGTGTATGCATTCACTTTCTGAAAGTAACGGCTATAAGCCGGGACATTTGCAGGGACTGGAATATACTGCATGACTAGGAATGAACAGTGACTGGCTGTTAGTGCAGTGTACAATGGCAGTTCTTTCTGCGGCGTGGATGACTCACAAAACAAATTTTCGCCTAGTCACTGAAGGACACATCAGCAAAATTACCCAGCAGTCATCATACTCAAAGTACTTGAGTCATAATGAACTTCTGCCAGTGAAGCATGGAAGAATGGAAATAGGGAATACACTGCACAAAAATTTTCTTTTTGTGGAAATAGAGTGGGAATAGGAAACATAATGTACAAAATGTTCTCTTTGTTGTACATAGAAGAATATCAATGTGTTTTTGTGCTTCAAAGTATGGGGTTTTCTCTAATGGCCTATAGAAACTTGTGAAAAAAGTCACTTTTTACATATGTCTCTGCAGAGGCAGGGTGTGTGTGTGTGTGTGTGTGTGCAGGTGAGTGGGGGTGAGTGGGGGTGGGTGTGGGGGTGTTTAAAGGGGGCCTAAGCTGGAGGGCGCTCTTCAGATAAATGAGGTAATACTGTACTAAGAGACATGAGGGTGGGGCAGTGTAACAGCTTGGCACAGTGCCCAGATGACAGAGAGTCTAGAGGAGTGAGAGATACTTTTTGTGCCATAATCTCATTGCAAATCTTCTTTAATTCCAAAACTACCACAGATGCAAGGACAAATTCTTTCCATTTACACTTTTCAGACTCCCAGTTATTTTTTCACCGGTGTAAATAGGCAGCTGCTGGTTTCAATACGATAATCATTCCTCCATTAAAGGATAATTTTCAATCTGGGCCTTATTTTCTGAGCTTTTGTTGTCATGACGATCATTACAACAGATGTAAAAAAGGTGGATGCCCCAAAGCTTACATTAGATTGTATGGCCCCTTTAAAATGTAAGCCTGCTCTATCTGACAAAATGGTTTAAAATCAAACAAATCAGCCTTTTCTCTGTTGAACAGACAATCTTTAGCCTACACACTTAAATTCACTGAACAAAGGTAGCATGCTTATTTCCCCTTAAATACGCTAATCCTCATCCAACTTGGATACCAAGAAATAAAGAAAGTGTAATATTCCTATTACAGTATATCAGTGCAACAGTTTGTATATATTTGTAAGCCCGGTGGTGAATGTATTTTTGATTTAAAGGCCCAACCAGTGTACAGCGCTCCATGTGTTTATACTCAGCCTGTGCCGGCTTGGTTATCATTCAACAGTTTCCCTCTCTAAAATTGAATCACTGAGCTCTTGAAGCTAAAGTAGTTCTAAATGTATTTTGACATTGTAATTTTTAGTTTTGTATTTTGCATTTACAATCTGATATTTACAAAATGACTGTTTTCCATCTGCAAGGCATACCCCTCAGAATTGTGTTTGAATATACCCATAATTGGTATAATAAAAAAAAAATCTGGATTGGGTCCTTAGCTTGGATTCTCCTCAATCTTTGTCCTTGTGAGGCACATTGGCACCCAAATTGCTTTCCATGCTGAATAGCTGTAATGAGCTCTGGGTGAAAGTTGCCTGTTGCCATAGCGATGCATCTCCCTGCTCCCATCCTCACGCTCCCCCGGCAGCGCACCTGCTTTATGTCTCCCAGCCCACCTGGCTAGCAACACACAGATGCCACACACGCCCAGCTAATGATGCCACAACACACACACAGCTGCCTCGAGGGCAACAACCCCCCCCCCCCCAGGTATTTTATTCCCAAAATGTTACATATCCATACTGGAGAGAAATTTGTAAGCTTAAATTCATCATCTCTAAAACACAGAGGACCCAGAGTGTAAAAGTGTTTTCTTAACCTCTATTGGTGCCCAGTAGGAATTGCAACAACATTGATAGCACTTCTCCCCCCCCCACCCCTCCTGTCCCCTTGAATTAGGGTGGCCTCTGATTGACACAAATAATAAAGTCACATTTTCACAACAGAGACGAGTAAACTAGCTAAAGCAGAGATCCAACGGAAACATCTAGAGAATAGCTAATACTGTATATCACTATGCTAAAAACTGGAATAATAATACCACTTTGTCATTTGCTTTTCTGGATTGAGAACGACACTTTTTGGACTTTCTAGCTGAAATGTCTTGTTTCTCTCACTCATAGCACTGTCTTCCAATGTATTCAGGGAGAGTAGGTGTGTGTGTGTGTGTGTGTGTGTGTGTATGTGTGTGTGTGTGTGCGAGGGTCGGGGTATGGGCCAGGAAGTGAGTTTTGAAAGCCAGAAATCTCATCGCCTGGCCAAGTAATCATTAGTATTATCAATTCCCCTGCAGATATATCATGGTCATTTTGTGCTATAGGGCAGTAAAAATCTTACTTCTTCCCTCTTTAAATTAGCCTACCTTCGTTTGTAATAATTTAAGTTTTTTGCCATCAATCATCTTGTAAGAGTAAGCATCCTGTTTTCAAATGGCGGATTTTGTAGCAAAACTCGTGATTCATCCAAACACAGAGAATCCTCCAGACAGCCCTAATGTGAATAACAGTCTGGATATTGACGAATATACTCCCTTTGGAGCACGATGACCCGTAGCGCACAGCTTTCCCCTGGCGAGCCGAGACGCTTTCCTTCCCCTGCAGCCTCGAGACGGGACACTCAAAGTCACTCCCCAAATGACAGCAGACAGTGAGCTCGCCTATTAGGTGTAATGTCGGGGCTGCGAGGCTAATGAAATGTCACGAAATCCCTGATGCATCAGTGGGACATGGCAGCAGAGCAGGACCCCGGAGGTCACAGACAGTGCATTAATAAAGTGACTGTTTTGTGAATGGCCGGCTAGTCTGCCTGTCACGGTCACAGACTGATGAAGTCATGGGATACAGTATCGTTTTTAAGGGGAAAGGATGGCGCTCGCTCTCTGCACACGCTACCATCAGTTTGTGTTATCAAGTAGTTCGATGCTGACTTTGATTAATAGGTCTTTAACCGGGAGATGGATGACTCATAAAAATTGGGTTAATGATATGCTGATTAGAGAATCTCCTTGCCCTCGCGGCACAGTTACAATATAGAGAAGCTCACCGTGAGTTGAACTGCAAAAGTATACAGGTAGTTTAGGCTACAAGTTGACTGAGGAGAGGCGGAGTCCTGTCAGGTTTTCGTTTTCAAAACCCCTGATGGACTTTTGCTTTGAAGTGGATTTGTCCAAACAAAATCTCCAGTGGAGTAATTATTCTTCCCCAAAGTGATGACTAAAGCTATCTGTACAGGACAGTTTGTATATACTGTAGCACTGTTGTTGGGTAAAAACCACATAACTGCAATTTTACTGTTTACACGATCATTTATGTTTTGAGTAAGTTTCATGACCATTTATCCCCTTGAGACCTGTTAAAACTCTATTGTATTTTTCCAATTACACATGGGTATCAGTGAGAAAATAAACATTCCTTCCGTCAATCCTGAAAAAGTTCCTTTTTTTTTTTTTTTTTGCAAATACGTGTTTTCTACCCGACTGCAGCGATAGGCTCTGCATATCCTGAGCTGTCAGTTATAAAGTTGTTGCAGTGTTTTTGGAGAGAGTTGGACACTTACTATATGTGTTCATCCATACTGTACATCACTAGCACTGTAATTTTGGTCTTTTGTATCAAAATGTAGCTATTATTAAACTGTCGTGAATAAATGTCAAATGTCAAGTGTTGTTATTCACAGAAAATGCTTTTTTTCCCACTAAAGATAATGGGATTTTCTTGAAAGGTAGTCAGGGATTTTAAAGAAGGCCCACTCCACCCTCACACCTGTCAAGCCAGCCAAACTCCACCCACTTGCAAGTGGTGACATCAGTATCGCAGTATTTATACCAAAGTTTGAATATGGCCTAAAAAGATATCTTGATTGAAAGAAAAGAAAAGACTGAAAACAAAAGTTAACATAGGCTTTGTCTCTTTTCTTGAGTTTGCTAAGCGGCATGTTTTTTAATTGAAAAAATAAATCAATCAAGATATCTTTTTGAGAGTGTGAATTTCCCTTTTCCCAGAGAAGGCTTATTTTATGTTCATTTTCGTACCCAGCATATGGACTTTCTTAGTCATTTGCTATTCTAAGAAAAGAAAATCTATTTTATCTAGAACAAAATCATCCGGTTAGACCTTCAAATATGTTACAGGAATACTTACATTTGAGTTTTTTGATTAACTTGGCCCTTTTAAGAAATCAAAGCTGATCATGAGTCATCATGACTTTTCATGATCCTCCAGGAATGACTGAGTGCAAAAATACAGAAATATCTGACTTGAGTTTGCTAGTGTGATCTGCTAATGTGATTTTTAGGTGTTACTTAGAAATGCCCAAACCATGAAATGCACCAATTTCTGCATTTTCCATCATGTCACAAATATCCCTTTTTATGTTAGCTACTTGATGCCTCAATGACTGACTCCTACGCTGTTTACCATGCTCATTATTCAGCTAGCACCTCACCAATCAACATAGAAAGGATCAATACTGCTGTGGTCGCTATTGCCAATGCAAGTGATTAACTTACATTGATTCAGACATCAGAGGCAGAAATAATAGGCTCTAAAGAATAACCTGGTGATGAGTAACGCATAGTTATCAGAATACATGGTATGAATTCCACACAATAAAATAAAGCAGGTAATATGCAACCTTGGAGTCGTGTAATATCAAAAGTAAGGCAGTTTACCATACTTTGAAGCTTTTGTTATATATATATTTTGCATTATATTTGGGTAAGAAAAGTGCAGACATTAAATGTAATTCACATTTAAATCATGTACACTAAACAAAGCACATCTTATCATTAGTTTGGCTTGCATCAGTGTGCATAACTAAGGAGTTTCCAGTCAGTTTAAAAACATTAGAATGTATCAACATTTATCTAACTTGTACAAAAACGTTTTCCACAAAGGGACATAGACATAAGTGTACCATATCACCACCAAGACATTGTTTCTGCATAGTAATTACCTTTTTGATAAGCTAAGCACATCCTTCAGCTGCATATTAAGTTGATTAAGCTAAATGAGTAGCATGGTGGTCATTTTGTAATGAATTGTGAGGAGGAGAGTCAAGAGGAGAGTAGACCGGAGCTCAAGTACGTGTCGTTTAGACAATTATATCACACATAGTTTTGAACCTCTACAGCCAAAAAGATACAACCCAGTCTCATAAAATTTTGTGAAACAAGTAGAAACTCTGAAATACAGATTGCATGTTGTGCGCACAAATTCTGTGAACATTATGTTGCGAATTGGACATTTTCTCTTGTGCATCACGTGAAAAGGTTAGCTAATAGTTAAGATTAAGCAAGTAAAGCAACTATGATTAGGTTTAGGATAACTAAAATGAGTCATGGTTAAATAAGAACTTTTGCTAAAAATGAAAACTTGACTCAAACTAGAAAAGTTTTTGCTGTAACCCTAACCCTTTCCTAACCCTAACCCTAACCCTTGAGTTGAAGGCAGATGTATATGCCCATCCAAAACTTTGTCCAATAAACAAGCTACTTGTGAGTCATGTGACTTTTGTTTACAACTCCTGGTTCACTTGTACTTGGGCAGCGTGAACCCTGAACAAACCAAATGCAACAAAGGAAACTTTTCCACTGTGGTTCGGACTAAAGAAAACTGTAAGTGTGCCGTGATGAGGTCTTTGTCTTCACCTCAGCGGTGCGTCTGTCTGCTGAGCATTCACATCACACAGCGCCCCGCCGTCCCGCATTTAGCACGGTCCTCACGTCCGTCCCCGCCCCGGTGCACCGCTCGCCTGGCTGGGCACGCACAGCGAGTCGTGACCAGCCAACCCTCCTCTCACAGTCACTCTGATGACACCGACATTCCCAGAGGCCGCTCCGTCAAAACCCCACAGCATGTCCGCCGGGGTTTAGGGTCAGTGTTTTTCTGACAGTGTGACAACCTGGGTTCACTGAAAATAGCTGACTCTCCAAGTTCATTCATTCAGTGTCTGTGTCTTCCATCTCTTTCAAGAAGTACAGTATATTAAACCTTGTATTTTTTGTGTTTTTGTGTTTTGACTTATGAAGATGATAATCGAGAGTAGCCAAGTTTTGTTTGCATTTCACGCCCAAAACTAGCCATGACTGATTCTCTTACCTGAGGGGATAAATGGTTTACTAGCTGCAGTAGCTGGGGAATATTATCTACAGTCAGCCCTCTTTTTTTTATTTGTCCTCATACTGAAGCATTCTGCATGTGAGTTCAACTCCAGCAAAGCCACAGGTAACACAGATGTATTGTCACATTATATTACACCCTGCTATATTTTACCCAAGTATATCTTTTTGGAATGCAATGAAAAATATATATTAAAAAAATGCATTACCTTTAAATATTATGGACTGTCATTATCAGTATATTAGCAAATATATTACTTAAACCTGTTTACATAAGCCAGAACTAATTTATTATCATTATGTATTATCATTCACTTATTATCATCATTCACCTATTATTTAATCTATCAGAAAGATCATCTTGGTGGAAAAAATATTAAGTTCACTCTCACAAATGTTACAGAAAAATATTCTTCCACATCCCATCGCAAGCTGCATTGATTTTAGCCTACTATTTTTTTTTCTAAGATGCAAACCGTTGCTTCTCATTGGTATGCTCTTACCTTCCAAGGTGATTGATGACAATCATTCTGTTGCTGCACTGCTTTACACATTCAAAGGGATTTTCCTAGCTAGCATGATTTTCTCACGTGTGTTATGGTGACATTTCATATCTAATCATGTCACGCAAAGTCTCTGGAATTGTTGGCAGGCACATACTGCATATCCAAATGTAAAACAGGAACTGTAGCCTTTGTTTAAAAAAACAAAAAATAATAGACTCTCCCCAGTAGCGTGTAAATCTGTTTGATGCATGCTAGATTCGTCCCCTCATCCATGATATATGTGGTTGTTTATCTTGCTAAGACAGGGAGCCGCGCTCATTGGCCATCAGCTGGGAGTCAACAGAAGGTTGTCACCTGGATTAAGCCAAATGCCAGGCCCAGAGCTGTGCATATTGATGATTACACAGGAGTGTCCTGATTCATTTGTCACCTTCTCTACTCATCCTTGAAATGGTTTCTCACAGAAGAGTAACATAGATCTCTAAGCCTATACCGCACACACTCATTGCAGAAGGCCATAATCTAGTCAGTGCAAAAAGAATGGGGACAGTTGAGGGAATTTTGTCTATATGTTCATAGCCAAAAGTCATTTTTTTTTACATGTAATTTATGAAGGGAAAGGTTTCCAGCCTTGCCCTGTTTCACATTCATACTCACTTTCATAAATGGGAGCTGCCTGAACCCCAATCTTCTACTGTTGGTCGCAGAGCAGCTACTATGGAGGAATTAAGGCTGATAAAAGGGCAATAAGTAAGGTTTTTACTCCCCATCGCACAAAATGGCCATAATATTTCTGCGGGGGGTTGATAGGGTTTTGCGATCAATACTAATGACTCAATGATTACTTGGCCAGGTGTTGAGATTTCTGGCTTTCAAACTCACTTTCCAGTCTGAACTTTAACAAGACACTCCACCCCCCTACCTACTTGCAGTTTCAGCTCTGCCAGGAACTTGTGTAAGAGGAAATACGTTGTTTCATTGTTCTTGCAATTCCAGTAGAGGTTGATACAGGTCATAGATTATTTAACGCCCCTTTCGTTAAGTGCCTTGCCCAAGGGCATCATATCTGTAGTTGTTTAGGGCAGAGCCTTATTTACTTTCCCTCGTCAGATTTTCTTAGTTGGTCCAGATATTGAGGCCACTGACCTTTTCTTCCCTAAACTACTGTTGTCCAAAAGGATTTTTATTCTGGGTATGGCTTTCACTTGCATGTTAAAACACTGAATGTCATCTGAACAAAGCCAGCTGTTGCAGAGAACACTTTAAACTATGATGACTTTATTTCAAACGTATGCTATTAGTCAAAATACCTCTTAACATGTAATTTGGGAAGTTGAACACAGAAAATGCTAACACCAAAATAAACAAGAAAAATGCCATTTTCACCTTGTACATATTTGTACGTGTACAAAATGATAGTGTTTGTGTATACTTGCATGTATTATGAATGAGTATTCTTGGTGTGTGTGTGTGTGTGTGTGTGTGTGTGTGTGTGTGTGTGTGTTATGACTATGACTAATTCTGTAATAGATGTGTGTTATGGGATGCATTGTTGTCAAGTACTATGCTGAACTATGTCTCCGTTTTTTACTATGTCTAAACTTGTTTTTAGATACATTCAAATTGTGTATATTACATTGCTGTAATTATTTTTTGTAATATGCTGCCTGGAGAATGCCACTTTTCAAGCCCCTGGAGGGTTTTTAGGCAATTCTCCTTCACATTCACTTACAAATTATATACTGTATCCTTTTCTTTAAAATTTATATATGTGTGAAATAAAGAAACGAAACGAAACGAAAATTGGCCCAGTACTTTCACAAATAACTCTGATTAGATCCCTGAAATCCAAACATTAACAGATGCTTCCAGTTTGTTTTTTGTTATTTTTTTCAGCCTCTGATCACCTTTTCCTGCACTGCTCAGACCGTTAATACACAAACAGTCTGTGCTCATTGCCAAAGAGATTTTATTCTTGCCTCATGTTATTCTGTCACACCTCTCATCTCTGTCCCGTGTCTCTTGTGTCTGTGGCAAATATTGCTACAATGCTTGAGGAGGGCAGACAGCCAATGCTCCATTAAAAAAAGGACAGGCTGCCCAATTCCGTGATGTTGTCGCCATGGTAACTGAAATTGAGACCATCCCTTGGCGTTACCTGGTTGTGGCAGTGACTGGCAAAAGGCTTCCACAATGAGACTGGCTGAAAGATCCTTGGAGAGCAGGAGCTGTCTGAAAAGCAATCAGGATGATTGAAATAACTTGAGTGCAAATGACACAAAGCGAGGTGTAAAAAAGTGGGCATGAAAGGATGCTCAAAGGTCAAGGGAATAAACACAATGAAACAAAGAGTGTGTCTTTGCAATGTCAACAGGACATTATTTACTGAAGTATCGGTGGAGACGATGACAAGATAATTTACGAAGCAAATTCAGGGGATCTCAGAAATTGAGAGCACAAATCTAATTTCAACTGATATAAAGAGAAGATATTAGCTCTAATGAAGCCAGAGGAGAGAGAAGATTGCCATTTGGCAGTCAACAAACCGTGCTGTTTGTCTCACATCACAATAGAATCAGCAGCTTTTTATCTGCCACTAAAACTATTTTGCAAACAAGAAATCTGGCCCCCTCGATTAGTAATTTACAGACAATTAAGATTAGGAAAAGAGGAGTTTTCTATGGCAGATGCTTGGCCATTACTCCGTCTTTGATTAATTTAAGCGTGGATCCCCTGTTAAACGAGTGGAGGAGATTGATAGCTCATTACTGGCTCCTGACGTGGAAGATGAAACTCGGCCGTCTCCAATTATCACACTTTCCCTACATGACGGCTCCTTGACGGCTACTTTCCGCTGGCCGCTCTCCGTTTGACGTGAGCTCCAGGTAAACTCATTTCCCACAAATACAAACCGTCCCGTGTGCTGGACTCGTGTGGTGATTTACCATCTGGGTGGGCCTGCTTCAGAAGAGAATAAGAGATGACAGAAATGGCCTTTAGCAAAAGTAAGCAGGTTTTACTAAGATGGATCTGCTTATAAATTTCAAGTGAAACCAGATCTATTTCCCCTTACATATTTTCGGTATAGGAATAACTTTTCAAGCCAGGCGGTGGCAGTGATTTGTTATTCAGAATGAGAAAAAATGAGAAATGGATGGGGAAAAAAAAAACCCAGTTTGGGGATTAAAACTCAATTTATTCCTAGTTTATTCCTCATTATCAAAACAATTTGAATGTACAGTCAGGGTAATCGTTTTATTTATTGGCACCTTCAGTATTGGCTCCATATTTAGATAGTATAGCGTGAAGAGAGGCAGGGGGAAGGGGGGAGAAAAAAAAGCGGGAGCAAAACATGACCCAGGACTGAACCCATGCAGTTGCAAGCGTATATACAGTGCTGCAGTTATTTCCAGGCAAGCGTAAAAGGTCACCCAATTAACAGGGCTCACGTGATTATATGCTCTTAAAAGTTCAAGTCCCCAGAGATGGTGTAGTGGTTAAGACCCCCACTCCTCCTGAACCATATGTACCCCTGTTGACCAAAATTTAAAAATTTTAAAAAACCCTCTCTAATGTCCTAATGTCACAGTAAAGATGTAATATTTAAGGGAGTGGACTGCCCAAAAGGCCATTCTAAAGTTCACGCTAATGTGCAGTGTCACTGTTAATGAAAGTGACAATAAGCACCGAAAAACAGTTTGACACTCCATTGCTAAAAATACTTCTTCTCATTATCATCAATGGGACAAGAAAACTGGCATCCAGCACTGACTGCACAATCTTTGTCCCATCTGTCTTAAGGTCTTCAAATCTTTCTTTTAAGTTCCCATATTAT
Source organism: Centroberyx affinis (assembly GCF_046629955.1). NCBI lineage: Eukaryota > Metazoa > Chordata > Actinopteri > Beryciformes > Berycidae > Centroberyx > Centroberyx affinis. The sequence continues at coordinate 45,332 of NW_027281581.1, read as the reverse complement.
AGGAATTCAAATTTCCCTCTATATACATATACTGTATGATCAAAGATATTCAATAAATACATGTTTACCTCAGCCTGTTTTACAAGCAGTTTCAGACCAACTCTTGTAAATGCACGGCGACTTGGTTTTGATTGGCTTTCCTCACTAAAGAATTACAGAAATCCTTCATCAGGCCAGTTTGCACCATTGGAACTGGCAAGCCTCCACTCAGCACTTTTACCTCATTTGAATTAGAGGAGCTGGTGGTGTTGGCCAATCAGGATCCAGTATTTTAATTGTTCTGCCTGTCAGAATTTAGCCTTCAAATTTAGCCACACGCGCTTTATTCTATCATTCCAATTTTTCATGACTTAGTCAATCAATTTGTTCCTAATGACTTAATATCATTGTTTTTTTGTTTCTGTTTTAATTAGTGTTTTTTTTAAAAATACCAATGTATTGGGGTCCTGGGGGACCCCAGTCAAAAGCACCCAATTCCGCCTATGCAGTTTTAATAGATGGAACTATTTATTGAGTTCATGTTTGCCATGGGTCCTAATTTAAAGTATCACACACTATCAGGGGGGGTAGGGGCACTCTGTCAGTCATTTTGAAGGAGACAGACACAGATGCAGCAGATTTCCTCTTGTGCTCTGTCGAGGACTCTAAATACTGCTCTTCCTAAGGTAAGATGATGTTCAAAGTCAGAAATACAATATAATTAACTGTAACGTTCCTAAAATAATAATAATATTTTTTTTTTATATTTTTTTAGATGACATTAATTACATAATTAATAATGTTTTGAGAAGAAATAAGTTAACATTTTGCTATGATGGTTGTTTCTTACAGTAGTTTATTCTTGGTAGTCCTTGTATGTTAAATATGTTGGTAGGATGAGGGTTAAGTAAACTACATGCATTTGCAAAACATCATCAAAAACATTATTCTTATCCTGAGTCATGGTACATTTGAAAGTTAAATTATGAAAACGGAATATGGGTCCTAGGCAACTTTTAAACTGCGCACTCCTCAGACCTAAAGTTATTGGCTGGTGGGGGTGGAGATGGTGAAAAACAGATCTTTTGGCAGCTGGTTTAACTGTTGGTGATGAGTCCAGCTTTCTCCCTGCTGTTTATGGGAAAGTTTTCTATTTCACAAGTTTCAATTTATCACTTCTTGTGGGAGGAGAAGTGTACATACCTTACAAAAAAAACAAACATTTGGGAGTCTCAATTATGGGAAATGGCACACTCTTCTCTGTTGCACTTAGTAACTTATTAAGTTTCACTTTGATAAAATAGGTGTATTTTTAGCCTGTCTGCTTCCTTTCATCTACATCTTCTCATCATGACTGAGCTGGATTAATATGTAAAAAAAAACACCTGGAAACACCTGGTTTGTCTGTTTTGTGGAATGTTTCCTTATATTCGGTACACTCAGAGTTGAATCCAAAACAAAGTTGACTCAAACAGCTGTTTTAACATGTTCAGTCTTCACCTTTTTTGTTTATAACTTCCAAATCAAGTGTCACATCTGACCTCTGGGTGCTCCAGGCGGTTGTGTTTACCCTCAGAAACGCCCACGTCACCTCGGGCCCCGGCGGTTTGACGCTCAGCAAACCTGACATTGGTGAGTACACTTTCCCCGCAGATGAAACCGGGTGAAGTCGTCCATATCATTCACTTTCAGTACATCACTCCTCTAGAGAACGCGGACAGAAAATCCATCACTTCTTCCTCCTGACTGGATCCTCCTCTGATTTCTGAAGGGGGGGGGGGGGTGTAACGGAGCATCTCGACTCAACCTGTCCTGTAACCCTGTCAACTTAGAGACAAGCCGAGACTTTATTTCACCACTAGAGTTTGACGAGTTTGAAGCCTCTAAGTGCTGAAACGTTCTCGTGTTTCACAGAGGTGAACTCAGGGACGGTGCTACAGAAAAATAAAGGTGTGAACCGAAAATGGCTCCTCGGAGTGATGCCATAGAAGAACCATTTCTGGTTCCACAAAGAACCTTTCAAGAACCTTTTAATATCCATACCATATATGGCTCTTTGGGATATTAAAAGGTTCTTAATTCTTAGGTATTGGATGGTGGGTGATGGCATAAATATGGAAAATAACCAAACCCCTCCATAGTATATATTGTGCAATTGCAAACGAGGCTATACAAGGGCAGATAAACAAAAACACAATGCAGGAGTCTAAGCAAAAAAGTGCTGAAATGGTTCTTTAAAGAAAGGTTCTCTGAAGAATCACTCCGAAGAACCATTTTCAGTCCCAGTTCGCACCTTTATTTTTCTCTGTGTAGAAACTCTGGGCCCACTGACAAGATGTCACACTGCCCCCCACCACCCACCCACCCACCCCCATGCAATTTATGCTGCATTCACATCATATCAGAAGAAGTGGAAGAACAGGATGACATCTCATTGCAACAACAAGCATTCACTGGAACGTTCACATCTACGATGGCAACTGTTGTCATTAACAAGTCACTTTAAAATCAACGTTAAACCAACTGCAGCAGATATTGCTCGCTTTCCTTAAGTTGATTGAATTAGTTAATTAATATAACCGCTAATTTTGCTTTTTATTACCTTGGACTGCCAACATCAGTGGATTCGCTGTCATCCCACTGAGCAATTTTACACTGATTTAAAAGACATCTAAATGGTTCATATAGCCGTCCAGGCCACGTGGTTCTCAACTTGGGGTCTGGGGACCACCAGGGGTCCTTGAGGGGGTTCCAGGGGGCCCCCAGCAAATTGGTGAATTGTTAAACTCGAAGTTAACACAATTAGAGAATGTAGAAGAATGATTATTTTGATCATAGTTTCACTGTTATCTCTCTGCCTACAATACATATAGTCATGGAATTCTGGACAAATCTAATTGCGATTATTTGACAGAATATTGTGATGATATCAATCAAGTTTTACAAGTTTCATATTTATTTTAGATGTTTAGCATTGTTTAAAGAAAAGGATTTACTGAGTTTGAGTATGATGAAAGGTTTTCACCAATATTGTACTTGATTCATGGACCAAAGATTACCTGCAGCTCTAAAACATCTTGTTCAGAAATCCAGTTTGGACGCTTCTTTCTCTTAAGCAATTAATTGCAGCCTCTGCGATTTGGAAATAGCAGAAGTTCATATTGTGATTCTGTTGTTGTTTTTTTTTCGATTAATTGTTCAGCTCTAGTTGTGCAGCTTGTATTGAGGACCACCTGTCCTCTCCGAAGGGCTCCCTCCAACTTTGGGCCCCATGAAAATACTTCCCTAGTTTAGTTTGTGTCTCCTCCAGATCATCACAGAGACCAGTATAGTAACAGTATTTCCAAAACAGAAGCTTTCTGCTTCTATGCTGCTGTTACTGGAGATGAAAAAGACAGGCATTTCCAAATGACTAGGACTAAAAATAGGACGAAAATAAGGTCATGGAAGTTCTCAGGTTACTGTCAAAAGTGAGTGTGTTGATTGCAGAGGTTTTGAAAGTTCATCTGGTTTCTGGAAAGAGTGAATGTGTGGTGAGGTTGTATAAAATGTCTCTATTGTGATGCATTGGCTGGTCCTCTATGTGCAGCTCGGGCTAAAGTGGGGAGGCGTTTCCTCTGAGACAAGCCATCCTTACAGCTGACAGCAGGAAGCCCTCATACGGTCTGGGAGAATGTGTCTGTGTAAACAATGCCTGCAGCAGCGTGACGCAGGGCCAAATAGAGAGAAAGAGGGGGCGGACAGTGATTGGAATGGACAAAGCCTTTACTCTGCGTCTGCTGTCAACAAGGCAATTCATCATAATATCTGCCAAAACAATACAATCGAGGAAAATGAGAGGCCAAACGGAGGTCTTAGTCTTCGTGAGGCTCTGACAAGACACCCTGCTGAGCTGATGTCTGTTGCCCCTGCGAAGGGCCAAGCAAAAAGTCTGCTTTGTTATTTCTGACGTCTAGATTTTTGTTCTTGGACCTGGTAAGATCTGTGTGGTCTCAACTCATACTTTTATCTATTCAAATGACTCATGATAGACGGATTTGTTCGTCATTTTGTGAGGTTTCCCCTTGGATGAGAAAGCGCATTCCTGCTGTGCATCAGCATACCTGCCTGTTCGGTTACCCTTGAAATGAAGGGGAGGTCTGGCCAACTCAGATAGCCTAATCAGACTCAGTTACTGGCACCGTCTGGGGAGTCGGGAGAAACATTCCTCCGGTGATTACCAGGGAGGCCATTAGCCAGAAACATGTGCCGCTGTGGGTCTGTCTCGTATCTGCTTCCAACATTCGTCATCATCAGCGAAGAAGAGAGCGAATGTCCCAAAAGCACAATTCATCTGTTTCCTTCGGTATATTAATATTTCTACTGGAGTTAATGGAAGTATCCAAACCTCACACAAATTGGAAAACACACTGGTGCGCATGGCCACATTTGATTTTGTCAAAAAATTGTGTTGTTGTTATTTAATATTGACTGTCTACAGAGATAATAATGGTGAGAGTGAAGAAGTAAGAAAAATAATATGTGGTGTACTAGACAACATTTTAGACTAAAATTGGTAGATGTGGGATTTGTTTGTTTGTTTATATATTGATCCAATTTTCATGCATCTCTACACAGCATCCCTTTGTATGGATGGTGTTATTAATGGAAGTCTGTCTTTGCCCATGGTGTTCTGGTCTACACTTCTCACCCAGCAAAACGCTGTCTGGCCAATGGTGTGTTTGATGTGTCATCTGTGCCAGAAGCCTCTCAGTCTGGGCCCGATCCAACTGAAACCATATGGCCACCTCTCGCGTGACCAAAAGGCCGCCGCACATACACTGTTAAATAATGTGTGAAACATGGTTTATTTATGCCAATGATTTTACCTTTAGGCTAATGTCAGTCAAAGGAGAGGAAACGAGGTCTGCTTCGCTGGTTTTTCTTTTTTCTTTTCAGCCCAGTTGTCCAGGATTGCATGCGTACTGTATCGCTCCTCTGGGACTGTGGTGGTTGTGTAACACTGCTGTCCTAGCAGGAAATGACTGTGGAGGTAGAGCCCATTAACTGTAGATGTGTCATCAGGTTAATCACTCCTCCTCCCTTCTGCAAGTTAGTGAGGTGCGCCAACAGTCATGTTTATTTTCAGCCTCATTTCTGCTCCTAATGTTGAAGACCTGCATGAGAGAAGATGCCCAGAGCGTCCCCGCATGTCCAAGCCAATCAGAAGGGAGGAAAGAAAAACAACCGCACCTCGTCCAAGTTGTTATGGAGACCAATTCAGTGGAAAAAGAACGAGCCGTCTTTACACCTGATGCTCAGGAGGCCAAAGAGAGGCATGGCAGAGCAGAAAGGTTGCTGTAAATTTTATATAGTAACTTACTGGCAGCTGGATGCCAGTAAGTTACTGTAAAAGTGTTTACAGTATTATTACTGTATTTTCATTTACTGCATTTTTACTGTATTTTCATTCACAGTATTACAGTATTAGTACGGCTTTTCAATTAGAGTTTAGCTTCATTTACTTTAAACAAAATTCACATTTTATACCTGTAAAAAACAATCCAATTAATTGTTGAACATTTACTTATTACAAGTACAAATTACAAATGTGTTCATATATGTCTCTCTCTCTCTTTATCTTGTTCTTTTTATAAACTGGTTGGGAAGCTGGTCGGGAAGTTCACTATGTAACAAGTAATCTATGGAAATGGAAGATTAGTTGTGCGACTTATTTTGACATAATAAATGTTACAAGTAGGCTCCAAGAAATATAAAAATTTTACACAAACAGGTAGCTGTTTTCAAATATTTTCGAGGGGGATGTAGGAATAAGTATCATAAATACACTAAATGTACAAGAAACAAAATGGACTCAGTGGCAAAATGCAATCAATGCATGACTAACGTTCCATCATCCTGACGGGATGGACATAACAGCCAAGGTGTCAAAACACCTTTAGGTGTAGGCAAAAACTGACCAATGGCAAGGGAGAGTTTTTCGCGGGCAGGTTTACTACTGTAAATGGTTTTACAGTAGAGAAGAATTACAGTAGTGACAGAATATTTTCCCATAATCCTTTGCTATTTACAGTAATATACTGTATACACGTTTTGCAGTATCTTGCTGTACATATTACAGTAAAATACTGTTGAAATTACAAAAATCGGTTACAGTGTGTGTTAAATGTCCACTCCACATCAACATTTTCTAAAAAAAAAAACGTGTTGGCTTGGCTGTTCCGTGAAACCGGTGACACACTGGGAGCTGGAAGCTAAAGTACAGGTGGTGTGTCACTGTAGTATAAGTCTAGTGCAGATGTTATCAGTGCTGGGAGCAGGCCAGAATTTACTTCGGATTTTTGTGGAGGTGCATGGTCCTAATTCAACATAACATTAATAGCTCAAATGCAATAACACAGTCACTCTCATCCACCCACTCTTCTTCAAACATCCAACATTCATCTATGAAGACACTCATCCCAGTTTATTACCACCAGGAACATTGGATTAGATTGTGTATTTCAGAAAATGCTATCGTGATAAACTTTCATTCTGTGAGCATATTTTTAAAAGAGTGTTTGCAAAACTTCATGTAAGCGCTGACACACTCTGAGCTGGAGCGGCCGTCGGCCAAACGGAGACCTTCTATGGTCTGGTCTGAAGTAATACTGCGCACTGCAGCATCAAACACACGTGTCCCCTGCTCTAGATTCCCATAATTTAGATTTTTGTTAGTCATGGTGTTAGTTAAGTAATATGATATCTTTGACTGTCTTTGCTCTAAAATTGTAAGAGTTAACAGGCATAAAGAGAGACCTGTGACAATGTGATGTGCTTGTACCCTGCAAGCACCTGTATGTCCCATGTTGATCTATAATATAAAAATATCATATATCATATCCAATGAAGCACTATAGCGCCATGATGTGGAAATAGAATGGTAGGCTGTGATACCAACCAGTATTATCTTTCCCTTTATTTCACTTAGTGGAAGCTTAAAGTACATTACTTCAAAAGAAGAAAGCATTTATTTTAAATTGGTAATCCGCACGATCCACGTTTTTGATTTTGTCTTTATACAGCAAAATACAGCTCACAAAGACATAGTTTCAATTTTAAAAATCGCTAACTGTTACCACGAAAAGTCAGCCTGACTTTTCGTGGTAACAGTTAGCGATTTTTTTTTTTTTTTGTGGTTATTACCAAATCAAATTCAAATGGGAACAAATTCTTCATTACGCCGGGGACTATTTTCGGTGCTACAGAACTACTTTCCTGAGATCGCAAACGTGTTTATTAAGCCGGCTTATTAAGTTGTTTGAGGAAAAAGTCGGCCGGCACGGTGCATCGTGATGATGAAATATGTTGCCCAGAGCAACGGCATGGCTCTTTGACATGTTTTTAATCGTTTTTTTAATACAATGGAGTTCTATGGCTGCTGGGACATGGCTGCATTGGGCACCAGCTACATGGACGAGACTTGTTGGCAAAACAAAATCATTGCTGATTTTGTTATTTTCATAGGATTTGTTGACGGTAAGCAATGCATTAAAAAACACCAGCCTTATCCTTTAATCATTTATCACAAAGATACATGATGCTATACAGTATATTTTTACATTAGAAATATGTGTTTCACATTCCAGAAACACATTACAATCACCAGACTGAGAACCACTGGCCTACCAGTGGCTTGTTTTGTTCTTCAGCAAACACTCAATTTCAGCACCAATAATTCAAACTTCTACTTACCGGTCAATCACTCTCAGTACAGAACAAGGACCTTGATTACTCAATGCAACCTTCATTTAAGAAAGAATCACCAGTGTAGATGCATCTTTCACACTGATCTTCCATCTCAGAGCCTGTAAACACATGTAAAGGTGTCTTCAAGATTGTAAAAATAGATAATGGATAAAATGGATAAGAGTAAAACCCTGAGACCCTCCGCTGCAGGACCCCAGAGCAACCTGCGTCCAGTCTAACACACAGTCGGTCGAAACTTTAATTAAGTCATTCATCTCTGGTGACAGGCTGATCTGCAGATTGCGCTGCAGCCGGCCTCCCTGCATGCTACTGCGTGACCTGATTTGAGAAAGAAAGAGAGAGAGAGAAAGAACAAAAGAGAAAGAAGGAAAGAAAGAAAGAAAGAAAGAAAGAAAGAAAAAAGAGGAAAAGAAAGTAGAGAGAACGAGGGAGAGTGAGAGAGAGGAACTCTGAACTGCTTTTTGATTATGCTGTTGTTGATATGATTGTTGATGTTCATTAGATTACTGTCTATGTTGTCTAGTCAATGTCATGCCAATAAAGCATATTTGAATTTGAGAGAAAGAGAGAGAGAAGGAAAGAAAGAGAGAGAGATAGAGAGGGGGGGGAGAGAGAGAGAGAGAGAGAGAGAGAGAGAGTGGGATGTGGGATGTACTGTATGTGAGGGAGAAAATAGACTGAGTTAGAGGTGAGCCTTAATTTGTGCGGGTGTTTGTAATATGTGTGTGAGAAATTAGACCGCGAGAGAGAGAGGTGTGTGTGTGTTAGTTGGGAAGACGTGTGTGTGTGTGACAGAGTTAGAGATGTGTGTGTGTGGAAATGAGTGTGTGTGAGATAGAGAGAGGGAGGACCGGTCCATACGGTGACTGAGATCACATTCACACCAAGCACGTTTGGAGCCGCTTATTTGAACTCTGCAGCCTTTACCTTGTTTGGATCAGGTGAGAACAAAAGCAAATTTGAACCAAATAACGCCACCGAAAAGCCTAAAAAATGCGAGACTGTCTTTTTCCAAGCGAACTGCGGTGCGATTTGTTAGGAGTGACAACATAATCCGAACCAATTACAGGAAATGACCCCGAAATACAAGGTATTATGAGTATAAGGAAACAGATGTTGACATCAGATAGCCAGCAATTACTCATGATTAGAAAGCCGAGCATAACAAAATGAACCAAGGGCAAACTGTAGTAGAAGGTAAATTATGCCAGAAAGCACAGATCAGTCCATCATGTTTAGAAGTTACGGGAACTGGAATCAGATTTCTTTCATCTCATTAATATTTCATTGTTATCTAAGTTTTGGGTGACAAGCCTTTATTAAACGCCATGTCTATTCTACAGTTTAGCACAAATAGAATATACACTGAATGTTCACAATATTAGAGAAACTTACTCTTTTCATGAAGAACACTGAAGAGGTGAAACCAGACAAAAGCCACTATCCCTTACTGATCTCCCTTATTAACCCCTTTCTCCCTGATTTTCCCCTTCAGTTTCCCTTTAAGTGGCTTTAAAGTTAGAGAAAACGTCACATACATATTCTGCTCGTTCCAACGCTTCACTGAAGCTATAGCTGTTTATATTGAGTGAAATTTTCAAACTCAAGACGCCATTTCTTATGGCTGCTGCATTACATCAGATGGAAAAAATCTGTGCTTGTGCATCATTCAACATGACACATTTGGTATGTTTGGAAACCTTGGGATCTGTACTAGGATTTAAAATGAACATCTGTGGGTTTGAACAAAGCTTGGCCCGAACAACATGCGTTTGTAATGATGGTTCTGCTGTCAGGACCGGCGGGGTGGAGGAGGCGAAATCTCTATCAATCACAAAGGTTGAGATGTACAGTAGATAAAGAGAAGTAGACGAGGTAGAGAAAGGTTTTTACGCTTTGAAACAATTGAGATGTAGATTGTGCAAAAAGGGCTGCAACTCAATATCAGGAAGATATTGCGTATACTGAATGTTTTGTAGATTCATTGTATACAATAATAGATGGAATATGTTACAGTACTGAAATCCTGTATCTTATTTGTGATCTGAATATTTATGAATCTTTTATAGCATGCAGTGTTTGCCTCTTAATCAACATTTTTGTACCTGGCCAAGTAGAACCTCTGTTTTCATAGAGATTTAAGAGATTTAAGTCAATGCTTTTGCAAATAACTCTAAGCGTTTGTTTTAATCTGTTAGGGGCACCAGATGGGTGGGAGTTACTATATTAGGGCAATTTATACAGTCAATCATGGAAAAATAAACCAAATTGACTTTCAAATACTTTCCTGAGACTGTCTAAGATTTATTGTTCTCGTTTTATTATCCTAGGTGGCAAACCTCTACTAAAACAAACATACAAAACCATAGCAGTATTGTTTCACCCAGGTCCTGGATGTGATGTACACATGGTGACAATTTACAGTAAAAATGGAAAAGCTAATGTTCCCATAACTTAATAGTACTCCTATGTGAGGATGCTTATCTGGGTGGCTGATAGGTTACTTTATAAGATTAGACTGAACAAGCCTGAAGGCCTTGAGGATTCACAGAGTAAGAAAGGCCAGTGTTGCCGCGGGTCCAGGAGGCTTCAGTACAATCTAACTTCAGCAGCAATATGAGCTTATAAAAGCCAACCCTTAAGGAATAGTAACAGTGAAAATGAACAAAACAGTGCCATAAAATACTGACGAAATATTAGGTTCTTACATTAGGTATCTATTTTTATTTAAGGTTATTTCTTCTCATCTACTCTCTTGTGGTTGGATGATTGGATCATTGTTCTCTTCGCCTTTGAGTAATTGATGGCAGCTGTAGTCAGGTGTGGCTTTGTGTATTCAGAACTAAAAAAATATTTCACTCTTTTATTCTGTGTATATACAGTATTATTTTGTTCTTATCTATTTTATATTTTTGTATCTTATACTCTATAGTGTTTATATTTTCTTATAGTTTTTATCCTTAATTAGGCATCTATAGGCTTGCTCAATAAAGGTATCTATCTATCTATCTATCTAACTGATGAGTGTCTGAGGGTCTATATGGCTGAAACATTTTGTTTTCTGCACCTTATGTAAATAAACATCAATCCTTGTTGCATCAGATGGCCTCTTTTGGATTTCTTCCTTTTTTGTCAGTGTGCGTGTTTCTTGTTGGATTTTCTTAAACTTTTTTTTTTTTTTTAGCCAGGAAAGGGTTTTGCTGAGCACACATGCTCTATTTTAGCACTGCCCTGCTTCACATTCAAACAGTTACACACATCGATATTTGGCAGCCGCCCAATACAACCACACTCCTCTAGACTTGGCCACTGACCAACTCTGGAGCGACTGGGGGCTAAGTGCCTTGCTGAGTGGCACCTCAACAACAGCTGCCGAGGGAGAGGAGGGAGCTAATCATTTATTTTTCTCACTCAAACTTTCCTTGCCAGTCCAGGGATTTGAATCACAACCTTCAGGCCGCAAACCTGCTTCTCTCACCTTTAGGCTACCGCTGCCCCCATTCATCAAACGCAAATATGATGTATGGAGAAGAAATAGTCTCAACGGACACTATATTGATTCAGGCAAGCACTTGCTGCTTCCTGTTTTGAGTGATATTAATCTCAAAAATACAGGGAGAGGTTTATCTCAATACAGGTGCCATTAAATCACACTTTGGGTGGACGTTTGTGGCCGACGCTTCCGATACATGAGCCAAGAATAGACACATTTGTTACTAAACCCTAGCAGGCTATTTATCACCTGTCACTGAGTCAAGGATAAAAAGTGAAAACATAACGCTGTTGGACAGTGGATACCATTATGGTGAGCCAGAGAAAGCAACAGTAGCTTGGGGGGAAAAACAGATGTGAGTTCTGAGTGACGACACGGTGATGATCCCTGGGTCTCCACATATAAAAGTGGCCAGTCTCCCAGTGCGCGCTGCAGTGGAGGCTAGATCACCATGATGATAATCCGCTTGGAATGAACACGAAGCACATCTGGATGGAAAGGGCAGAGCCACGGAGATAAGGTGAGTGGTTCAGAGGCTGACTGGCATCTCCATTCCACGAAGCAGATAAGAGGGAAAGTGTATTTCTCGGTGAGTTAACGGCCATTTATTTCCAGCGTGAACTGTCTGGATAGAGAGGACGCAAACTAGGCAAAAGTTAAGCCAAGAGCCAGATTCACTTACAGCCGCTTTGGACCTGAACCATGTTTATACTCACTTCATAATAACCTTTACTAAAGAGTGTATGGTGATCAGGCCATTTTTGGCATATATGTGCTCCAAGAAAGCTATAAATAATGTAAACCCTAGACAATCTCAATAGGTTCTGCCAAAAAAATCCAAACAAAGGGAGACCCGCAGTCCATTTATGACAACGCCAGGTATCACAGGACTATTCCACAATAAATCAGGCTTTTTCTGTGAGTAAAGAGGGAGAGTAGATTGCTGAGCCATTCTGCAAATAGTGAAACACTGCGATGGTATCTGTTTCTCATTAGTGATGAAACATTTCTCATTTCCTGCAAGAACCTCTGAGCGGAGGCGGAGGCATTCCATCAAAGTATCGATGATTTCATAACGTCTTCTACCAGGAATGCTTGAGCTGTGTTCTTCCAAATGTATGCAATAATACTTCTTCTGACGGCAGTGATTTAACCACGTATCACTTTCATTTTTACTTTCCAGTTGCTTCCAATGGCTCCAATGGTTGTGAATGCGTCGGACTGGTCGGTCCCCACCATGGACCCAGACCTGGACCCCTGCAGTAACTACACAGAAGCCTGGCTGTGGCTCTCCTCCCTCCAGCCGGCCTACCTGGGTCTGGTCAGCGCGGTGGGTGTGGTGGGGAACGGCCTGGTTCTCTGTGTGCTCTGCCTACAGAGGAAGCCCTGCACCGTGGCTGACGTTTACCTGGGGAACCTGGCCGCGGCCGACCTGGTCATGATGACCTGCCTTCCCTTCTGGGCCGTCACCATTGCCCAAGGCTACCAGTGGAACTTTGGGGAGGCGCTCTGTAAGCTGGTCAACGTGGCCATCTCTATGAACTACTACTGCAGTGTGCTTTTCCTGGTGCTGGTGAGCGTGGACCGCTACCTGGCCCTGGTGAAGCCCATGAGCCCCAGCCGGCTGAGGAGAGCAGCCTGGGCCAAGCGGGTCTGCCTGGGGATCTGGACCCTGGGCTTCCTTCTCAGTCTGCCCGTCCTCTTCTTCCGGACAGTGACTTACGTGCCAGATCCCGGGGTGGACGCCTGCATCCTGGCCTACCCTCACCCAGCCTGGAGCGTCCAGCACAATATCACTAGGAACGTTCTGGGCTTCCTGGTTCCCGTCCTGGTAGTGACTTACTGCAGCCGTCACATCGTGGCGGCGCTGAACGACGGCCGAGCGAGAAGAATCCCCGGGGTTCGGGCGGAGAGGAAGGCCACCTACCTGGTACTCGCCGTCCTGGCCGTCTTCCTCTTCTGCTGGACGCCGTACCAGGTGATGAGGTTCCTCGACACTCTGGATTACTTCCAGGTGACACCTGGCTGCCTCTGGGGCCACATCCTCGACATCGGCATACAGCTTTCTACATATCTTGCGTACAGCAACAGCTCCATTAACCCCTTCCTGTTCGTCATCGTGGGGAAGCATTTCAGGAAAAGGGCGAAAGAGGTGTTTGGGAAAACTCTGAACCCCTGCTCAAAAGACACGACTTACTTGACCGTCATTTTCACCTCAACGAATAGATTAAATGAAACACAGAAAATATGCATTGAAAAACTTGAACAAAAACAAACTGTATCTTGACTACCTGATGAAACGTCTAACAGTATTAACCTTGTGAAAGAAACTGCTGTGATAAACTTGAATCAAAGCTAATATCAAACTTTTTTTTTTCTAAATATTTACTATTTTCTTCTCAATTTTACCTTAATTTGTTGTTTTCTTGTGACCAAACGAGGTATGAATTGATCTGGGATGTTCCAGATGATTCTTGTTGAGTCATAATTACCGGTGGCCATCTGGCGCCGTATTGCCAAGGGATTTATTACCACAAATAGTGTACTTGGCTCTCTGTGTGCTATCCTTCCCCTTGCCTTTTCTTATTGCTTTTGTCATCATTTTGTTGACGCACCAAGAAATATTGGGATCTTACAACAGACTCAGTTCGGGTGCAAAATCTTGAAGATTTATGCCATAATCTATGCACTAAATAACTGCTGTCAAGTGTTGAAGATTAATCTAAATGTGATCTATAAAGACTTTCATTGTCACTGAGCTTCTTCTGTCTATGATGGAGTGCGTCATTATGAAGGCTAAGTATTTGAGACCTGAACTATAAAGGGGAATTATTGCAATGCGATCAAATTTAAAGAAGAAAAGGTCGTATCGTCGCTTGAAAAGGTTGTGGTGCTTAAACTGTTTGCCCTCTTAATGGAAATAGTTTGTTAAAGGTAGAATTTGTCTTATTGGTTCTTTATTTATCAAGGTATGGGTTTTTCATACAATTACACAAATTCACATCCGGGAGCTGCCCAGTATGACTCCAGTCCGCTACTGAAAAACACAACTTGTAGAATCAGTTTTCCAACAACAGAAATGTTTTATGAAGTATGAAATTAATGCAGTTTAAGATCAACAGCTTTGACAGTTTTAAGCGTAAAAACCTCTAAATTTCAATGCATAGTTTCAAGAACCTTAATGGCCTCAATGCTATAATAGATTAAACTGTGTACAGATACATCCTCCACTGTTTGAAACAAAGGACTTATTCATAATGTAGACTTTATGAAGATTAAATTAAACCTATCCTATCCTAAAACAGTACTTATCCAAGTTGTAAAAATACCTGAAATTCATTATTCATCATTTCTAAAATATTGAGGTTCCAGTTTGTAAAAGTGTCATTACTTTGTCAATCAAGGACTTAATTTATCTTCTATCCTCACCTCTTCTTCTATTTGTTTTAAATCATGCTATCAAACATTATGTGAGAATAGGTGTCACTTTATTTGAATCATGGCTATCTTTCTACCATTTTCGACCAAAACTCTTGAAATATAGATAAGAGAGAAAATAAATGTACTTACCTATCAAGCAGTCCGCTTTAGTATTATGTGATGCAATTATTGATGCATGTAATGAAACTCACTCCTCTCTCTCTTGGTGCCCGAGCAGAGAAATCTTACTGTTTCAAAGCTGCTTTTGAAGATGTCAGGAAACAATTATAAGAAAGGTCTTTCCCCCTGTTGCAACAACTAGAAACCTAATTGAGAATGGAGAGCACATCGATGGCGGTGTGTGGGTATGTCTATGAAGATTTTAATTCCAAAAAAAAAAAAACCCAAACCCAAATATTCACTTTTTGCTACCTGGAATCCATCAGTCATGTTTTGATACTGCAGATGATTCCATCCTGAAAAACAGAACAACTTTGTAAACAAAAATATTAAAACGACTCTGTTTAATTAGTAAACATAATGAGATTTACTTTCATGCCAGCAATCATTTTACATTTTTTTCAGATGTTGTATAATTCCTTGTATCAGTCAGTGGCATGTTGAGATTCTCTTGTTGATAGAAGTGAAGATCTGCTAAAGGGCAGCAACCTAATTAGTTAAAGAGCTGCTAACCCTACTTAGTGTCGCCAGTTCTGGAGGAAACACTCAATACTTGTAATTATTTGGCATGACAATGGTCCAGTTTAAAGGTGCTGAATATCAGCACAAACACAAACACATAGGAAGTGGTCTTACGCAAAGAAAGTTGATTAAAATGGGGGCGTTGAGGCCTTTGAGGCATGGCCTTCTTCTGATTATCATAATGAATGTATGTAATGCACATAGCTCATTATAATCCCTGCAGAGTAATCTATGATCTATGGGGCATCACTCAGCCTGTGGTTGGATTATGTTCCTGGTGAGTAAAAGGTTAGTTTCTAGGGTTCGTCCTGTCTGAGCCACGGCAATTAACTCATCCAATGACATCATTTTAACCCTTAAAGGGCCGTTAAGTAATCCATGAGCTTTATCGACCTCTATCTGTGACCAGTAGGAACTGCAGCATCAGTTGAAGTTTTCTTTCTTTCTCCTACACAAGTCTCTCGCACAACTCACTTCAGCCCTTCTGTCCCGTTGTAGTATATAGCTGACACAAACAATAAAGTCACACACTTAAAGATGAGTAAACTAGAGCACAGATCCAACAGAAACATCTAGTGAAGAGGTAATAAATCATATTGCAAAATACTGGAATAATAATGCTCCTTAGTCATTTTTTGGCTTGAGAATGAGGCTTTTAACCTCAGTCACTGAAATTATTTGGAGTGTTTTGAAATGCCAATTGGCTGGGAGTTGATGTTTCAAAGTAGAGTACAGGCCAGAAAGTGAGTTTTGAAATCCAGAAATCTCAGCACCTGGTGAAGTAATCATTCAGTCACTGGTACTGATCAACAACCCTATCAATCCCCTGCACATATATGAAGGTATAAGGCAGTAAAAATCTGACTTATTGCCCCTTTAAAGCTAAGAACACATTCCTTTTCGTAGTTCCAGTTGGAGGGAGTGTTGTGACACCTGGAAGCTGCCAGTACTACCACAGTCTGGTGCTGCTGTCATGGAGGAGCTGAACTGAAGCAGTTGTAGGGTAAATCATTACTAACTCCCCTACCACATTAAAAAATTTCCCAGCCTGTCTGCGGATTTGGATCAGCAACCTTCTGGTTTCAAACCCACTTCCCTAACTCCCCTAACTAGGTTAATGTGTCTGGATCCAGCTCCCTTGAATTGCTCCAGGCTTCTGAAGTGAACTGAAGATCTGGGCTGACAGGATCCAGACAGCAGGCTGTGTCTGATCTTGCTGGGCTGCCTGATGTGGAGTAACTTCAAGCTTTGAGCTGTTAAGAAATGAACCACCAGAGGGCAGTCTCTTACCATAATTCACTGCTTCCAACTGCATGTCACAGAGATATTCAATGCATACAAATATGGATCAGTCTGTGGCTTCATCATGTTGAAAACTGCTTAAAATGTCTGCCTGCATAAGTCAGTATTAATCCTCCTGCTTGCCTGATGCAGAGTTTAAGAGTTTTTTATTACTGAACTGTGATATTTAGCTTAGAAGTCCCCCAATACTTTCAGTTTGTTGGAGAATTGGTCTCAGATACCACAAATGCAACAGCACAAGATATTTTACAAGCTTTTGCACTGACATAGAGTGCAGACTTATTGTTCCCACTAATGACTAGAAGTTGAGACAGACTGCAAAATCCTGTGAAATCAAGCTTTTTCACCAGCTGTGACAACATAATGCCACAGAGGTCTTTGGAAAGCAAGAACATGCCATGGACATGATAAATTATACCGGTATAGGAAGGCAAATATTTCTTGTGATCGTGCCAACCGTCATAGATTCAAATTGGATTACAAGGCTTAATTGGAGTTGATTACAAAATCAATCAACAACACCAAAGTTTGGAAAATCACTGGAGATCCACTCTTACTATTCTAGGTAAGGGGGTCTAGTACAGCCATTCTCTATCTCAGCCACAGCCATGGCAAATACCAATATGTGTATGTAATAAACTTGTCAAATAAAATAAATGATTACTGTATATGATTCTACAATGCATCAGGCTTACAAGACTGTAGGTGCTCCTATATTTAAAGCTTGAAATGCTCTTTTAACAGCAGATACCGCCCTCTTGTGGTCTACTCTATGAAAAACAATTTAAATCCCCTTCTCTACATGTCTAATGCTACTCATGCTGTCATTACAGCTTAAGATATAAATTACAATGTAATATAATTCGTCCTTATAAGAGACTCATGCATCAAAGGAATCTGTTAAATTCACTCTTAAACTCTCATGTGTTTTTTTATGCATATTATTTGTATGTGTACGTCTGTTCTTCTTCTTCGACTAGAATAAACTCCATGATTTTCCCTATACTATGATTTTTTTGTAAAATATTTTGTTAGAAGCTTTCACACCTATTGAAGACCATTCTATATATGGACATATTAATCTGTATTCTAAAGGGTATCTTAGTTTCTAGTATCTTTCTCCCATATGTCTTCATTCTTCTTGCTCTTATTAAACTGTTGCTTTGTTACTGATTCGAAAAATATACCTCAGTTATCATTGTATCAGTGTTATTTTTATTGATCTGTTCTTGTTTATTGCATTACAGGTGTCCGTATTGGGAGTAAGGATGTGTTGCCAACAGACACGCCGGTGTAAATGAAGGTTAAACGAGCAAATAAACAATCGGTCCAGCCGCAGCCTCTCGTTCAGTGTTGGATGTTGATGTTGCCACAAAGACGCTGCCAGACTCCAGGGATGCAGTTGCCTTGGAGACGATACACTGATGTCTGGCTGCGCTCTGTAAACAGGTCTAGGCTGTGAAAGTGGCTGCGGACAGCTGGCAAACCTGCAGTGCTGTTTCACTTGTTATCTTTTAGTTTATAATTCCCCTCAGGGTCGGCTGGATGAATAAAATGTAATTTCCCCTTTTACGCACGTCTATTCTTTTCTTAAATGTCGGGCGTACACAATATTAGAACACCCTTCCTTGTATTGAGTCATTTTGCACAATCCATGTCTCAGTTATCTCAAGTTTAAATCTGTCTTTAAACTGTCTCCTCCCCTCTATCTACAGCAGATATCCCTTTCATCACTGAAGTAGATTTAATATGTGAAATCAGTAAGGGATCAAAGCTTTCACCTGGATTCACCCGGCTGCTGTATTTTATTGGAAGAGCAGGAGTTCCTAGCATTTTATTCACTCTATGTAGATTAGAACAATCATTCATTCGTTCATTTTCTTTACCCGCATTCAGGGTCATGGAGGCCTGGAGCGTATCCCTGCATGCACTGGAAAATACACCAGACAGGTTGTCAGTCGATCACAGGGCTAAATTAGCACGGATTCTTAATTCATAAACAAATATAATGGTTCAGGGTTCTGTATACGCTGGGATATTTTTGGACAGTAAAATAGATTTTCTGCAAAAAAGCAAGCCACCCCTCTTACAAAAACACCCTCAGGTGAAACTCAGAACAATTCCTGTATCTTGTAAACCAGGATCCGCTGTTGTCCTCTTTGCCTCTGTTTCACAACATATGCTGTGGGCTCCTTCATTAATATACAACAGCCTCCCAGCAAGGGAAAAGATTATGATGCAGTTATTAATATGGATATCTGCAGCCTGGGTTGTTTTTGGCTTATTTTTTTTTTGTCAGCAGTGATGTGAGTCATGATGGGTAGTTCATCCTAACCCCAGGCGGGAGGGGGGCAGCTGGCAAGACATGACCATGGAAGATGGGCGCTCATCCAGAGACAGGAGGGGAAACTTGACACTGAAACCACAAGATGACAAGACACCATAATCGAGCACAATCGAGGCTGTTCCTGGCCACAGCGGCTCAGGTGGACAACATTCATCAAAGGCAGCTCAAACTCATTTTGACATGTCCAGCAGCACAAGCTGGGGTGACACACATGACACAGGTGAGGTGATCTGTGGTCTTATTTACACTTCATGCTTCTTATTCTATTCAATATAACGTCCTCATGGTACATTGGACCAATACCGGTTACATTTAGGATTGATGTTAAAGTTTAGCTGGGTTTTCTGTAACCATTCATAGATTTTTAATTCTTTGTTTTTATATTTGACTAATTTATTATTGACTAATTGAATGTAATCTCTTGTTTTTGTCTGATGTATGTATATGCACTCTAAAGTGCTTTGAAAAATGTGTTTTTTGTAAAGATGCTGTACAGTTACAGTTTTTTACAATCACTTTGGCACTAATTTCAGAACCTTGATGTCATTTTTCAAAACTCTAGACACAAAACTCACAACCGATGATCAAAATGCACATTTTTCAAAACTCTAACACTTCTTCCAGTTGCTTGGATACAATACACATAAACCTAAGATCATTTGTTCATTGAACTAAAATCACATGTTCAAAATGACACAACTTAACATCAAAGTATTACCATTTCAAAATGAAATTCACACATTACGTCTGAGATGACTGTCTATTCGTTTCATTACAATGATCTAACTATCAATTGATACAACTGCTCGAAATGATAAGTAACTGTTGCATTACTCTTAATGCATAGTTTTATGGAAACTGACGAATATTCCATGTTTAGATCATGAAAGTTTCAGGATAACGAGATCCATTGACACCAATTACCGTGGAACATGAACCAATTGGACTACATTATCTATGGATGTAATATTTCATCATCATTCTTTATCAGACACTGTTTCTATGGTCCCATGTACCACTTTTCTAGACCATGTTTTCAGATTTGACATTACTGTATGTATGCAGGCCCTTGTAATTGCTTTTCCAATACTGCCAACTTGTTGCTGATGATTGATTTCACCTTGTGGTACGAGTATACAGTGAAATGAGTGGTATCCACCTACAACAACATAGCGATACACATGGATGACGCATGCAATGACATCACGGCAGACCAGTGTCAGGCCTGGAGTCGCCATGCCCGAAGATTCTTCCCAAGATGTTTGGCTAATGAAAACATCCGTTGTGATGAGGATGAGAACCTGTGGCCAAATCCACAAGACAGGGCTGATGGAAATATAGAAGTACAGTAATCAATCCTTTGTTTTGCTTTTTACAGTAAGCCAGGTGAGGAACACTGCAGCTGACGTTTTACAGTACTGTAGTTTTTTTTTTCTGTTTTGTAGCTAATTATTTTTGCTTTGATTCAAAGAAACCTATGTTGTGATTTTACTGTATTTCATCAATACAGTAAATTTCAGATTTTGTTCAATGATTCCACTGTGTCTGTAGTATTCTCTCTACTAGTCCTTTCACAGTGATGTATTTACGTGTAGTACCATAATGAAACATGTATCACATATTTTGTACCACAATATTTACAGCACACAAAGCACCAACTGCGCACTGATAGTATAAATGAAAAAAACTTGTGGCTTTTGCTTTTTCTGTGTGCAGGGCATAGCAGTTTGCAATACAGTTTTGTCATACATGCAGTAAACACACATACACACAGGTATCCAAATGTGTAAAGTATGGATGTGTAATCCAAACATAACACACTATCAATACAAAATGTTCTACAGTAACACTCCTCAAACAACAAAAGCGCAGTAGAAGAAAACAAAAACATTTGTGCTAGAAACAGAACATAACAGAAAAAAATAGGCTATCTGGCCATACGTTTACAGTGTTGCTAGAAGTGTGTAAATTGCAAACTGAGTGTAAAGCAGTGAGTTGTGTTACAGTTTTTTACAATCACTTTGGCACTAATTTCAGAACCTTGTGGTCATTTTTCAAAACTCTAGACACAAAACTCAAAACGGTCATCACTTGTAACACAGGCTCATTGGTTCAAATAACTCATTTATCATGAAATACCATAGGAACATTAATTTAGATCACCCACACACAAGATACCGATAGTTTCACTGTTTAGTTGTTCGTACAATCATTAAATATTGTAGTACAAAATATGTGATACATGTTTCATTATGGTACTACACAAATACATCACTGTAAAAGGACTAGTAGAGAGAATACTACAGACACAGTGGAATCATTAAACAAAATCTGAAATTTATTGATGAAATAGGATTCTGTGAATCAAAGCAAAAATAATCAGCTACAAAAAAGAAAAAAAACTACAGTACTGTAAAACGTCAACTGCAGTGTTCCTCACCTGGCTGTACTGTAAAAAGCAAAACAAAGGATTGATTCCTGTACTTCTATATTTCCATCAACCTTGTCTTGTGGATTTGGCCACAGGTTCTCATCCACATCACAACGGATGTTTTCATTAGCCAAACATCTTGGGAAGAATCTTCTGAAATCTGAAAACATGGTCTGGAAAAGTGGTACATGGGACCATAAGTGTCTGATAAAGAATGATGATGAAATATTACATCCATAGATAATGTAGTCCAATTGGTTCATGTTCCACGGTAATTGGTGTCAATGGATCTCGTTATCCTGAAACTTTCATGATCTAAACATGGAATATTCGTCAGTTTCCATAAAACTATGCATTAAGAGTAATGCAACAGTTACTTATCATTTTGAGCAGTTGTATCAATTGATAGTTAGATCATTGTAATGAAATGAATCGACAGTCATCTCAGATGTAATGTGTGAATCTCATTTTGAAATGGTAATACTTTGATGTTAAGTTGTGTCATTTTGAACATGTGATTTTAGTTCAATGAACAAATGATCTTAGGTTTATGTGTATTGTATCCAAGCAACTGGAAGAAGTGTTAGAGTTTTGAAAAATGTGCATTTTGATCATCGGTTGTGAGTTTTGTGTCTAGAGTTTTGAAAAATGACATCAAGGTTCTGAAATTAGTGCCAAAGTGATTGTAAAAAACTGTAACAGTTTTGCAAAAAGTGTGTTATAAAATTACAAACTGAGTGTAAAGCAGTGAGTTGTGTTTACAGTTTTGCAAAAAGTGTGTTATAAAATTACAAACTGAGTGTAAAGCAGAGAACGTGCGTTCAGTTTGACACACTTGGGAAATGCATTGGCTACAAGTGTTACGTAATGGTTTCAGAGATAGTGCTTCAAGAATCACTGTTAGTGTTTAAGCATTCAGAAAAAACTGTAATGATTGTATGAACAACTAAACAGTGAAACTATCGGTATCTTGTGTGTGGGTGATCTAAATTAATGTTCCTGTGGTATTTCATGATAAATGAGTTATTTGAACCAATGATTCTGCAAGTGCAAGGTTTCTTTAAAGATATGAATGCACAATGCAATGTTTTGAACATTGGACAGCCTGTGTTACAAGTGATGACCGTTTTGAGTTTTGTGTCTAGAGTTTTGAAAAATGACCACAAGGTTCTGAAATTAGTGCCAAAGTGATTGTAAAAAACTGTAATGTGTATTATTATTATTATATTAGGCCATACAACATGTTTAACGGATGTCATGTGTCACTTTTGCCCCATCTTCTGCAAGTTTTTGCGCAGTCTCAATAAACACTTAGTCGGTGGACATTCCAGTCCCTGATGTAGCTCAACAAAGTTCAATATGAAGTTTGAGTTTGGACTGATCAAATGCACTTGGGCATGTTTCAATTTGCTGTCTGTCAATCAATGGCCTGGAGCTGTTCAATGACGTGATAGATCTGCTGGAAGAGAGTAATCACTTCTGGCAACTAGACGAAGTAACCGACAGGGGATGCGGTAAGTGTGTGTGTGTGTGTGTGTGTGTGTATGTGTGTGTGTGTGTGTGTGTGTGTGTGTGTGTGTGTATGTGTGAGAGAGAGACAGAGTGAGTGAATACTATGTGAGTGACAGAGAGATCCTGCATGATTGTGTTCTAGAGAGAGAGAGAGAGAGAGAGAGAGATTTTATAGAGAGTTTTTGGGAGGTGAGATGCTTGTTAGATATATTTAATCAGACCGATCATTTGGCGATAGATGACAGAAAGTGGTTAGAATGAAGAATGTCAAAGGGAAGATGTGCTTCTCCATGTGTTTCATTTTCATTTCCATCACCGTTCTGCATGTTCTGGTAATATTAAGATATATATTAAGAGCAAAAACCTGCATGGTGCTTTAAAATCTGCCGTAGAGACTGATACGACTCCTTTTTTTCCCCTGCTCGCTTGCTTCATTTTTTTCCAAACAGGAATCCATTAAACGCCTAATTAAATTTGCATGGCCTTAATTGTGATTCTAATGAATAAAGCAGCAAAATGAGATTCATACAGCTTCTTACAGTGCTATGAATGGATACTTTTTGTACTCCTTCACTTGGAAATGATACTGCAGCGCTCTACCCATCGAGCTTCACTCGACCACATGATATCTCGAGTTGTACCAAAATCCCATTCACAAAAATTCCTGCAATGCATAATCTTTCACACATAAAGTCCTTTAGTCACCGTTTATACTCCGACAGAATCGGCTCAGCCATTCTGGCAGGAGAGTTGGACGGATCAAGTTTTCATTCTTCTCTCTGCTGTTCTGTTGTGGACCTCTTCCATCTCTCCCCTCTCCTCCACCTCCTCCCCCCTTTCTCTCCATCATTGTTACAGAGTTTTTTTGGCCCTCTTCCTAAACCTCTTCCTTCATCCTGCTGACGGCGTCGTTTTGCCTTTGAAGTTTTTTTTTTTTCTTTTTTCCGAAATGTCAAATCACTTGCTCTTGTTTCCTCTCCTCTGGTTAAAACGGCTTACGACAGAGAAGGGATGAACTTTTCCTTACCCTCCGTTCACTGATTATTCATAGACAGTGTGTGTGTCACATGCCATGCCTCCACTTCATACTGCAGCATCCAACATCCAGGGGGTGGGTGTACATTTTAGTACTTCCATTTGCATGCTGTTATCCTGGTCTATTAGAGGCAGGCAAGGCAAGGCAAGGCAGCTTTATTTGTATAGCACATTTCATACACTGAGGCAATTCAAAGTGCTTTACAGAGTAATAAAAAATACAGTAAAGGTAAAAAATTTGCAATTAAAAAGTGCAAAAGAGATCCACACGATAAAAGACTTAAAAAGTAAACCAGTACAGTTCAAATCAAGTGAAATCGAAAGATAAAAGAAAAGACAGTGCAAGAGGATTAGAAGAAGTGAAAAGTGCATTAAAATCACATTTAAAAGAAAAATAAAAAAATAAATAAATATTACAGTGCAGATGAGTGTTGCGTAAAAACTAAAAGCTCCATGCTTTGTTCTGATCCTGGGAACAGTAAGCAGACCAGCACCTGAAGACCGGAGGGGTCTGGCGGATTCATAACATTGAGGGAGATCAGAAATGTATTTTGGTCCTAAACCATTAAGTGCTTTATAAACATGCAACAGAATTTTAAACTCAATTCTTTGGCACACAGGAAGCCAATGCAGAGATCTCAGCACTGGACTGATGTGGTCCATGTTCTTAGTCCTGGTCTGAACCCTGGCAGCAGCATTCTGGATGAGCTGGGACGACACTGTTGCAGTAAGATAACACCATGCAAACAGACTTTTCACACACACTTCTCACACAACTTTCTAGGCTTTCTGGTGGTTCTCAACATGGGGTTAGGGACTCCTCGGGAGGTCTTGAAATTATTTAGTGAGGGGTCTCGACATGATGTGGAATGTGAAAAGATGTATCTCAAATATATTATTACTGTATTATTACTCATTCATTCATTAATTCATTTTCTTTACCCGCTTATTCCTTTTCAAGGTCACAGAAGACTGGATCCTGTATACATTGGAAATAAATATAAATGTCTTTTTGCTGTCAAATAAAGAACATTTCTAAACTCCTTTTCCAATAATTAATCATGGATAAATTAATTATTTCCTATAGAAAGGCAAAATAAACCACTCCGCATCACGTCACATCTTTGCATAAAATTTGTATATTGATTTGCCAAATCATTTTCATCAATGATAAAATATGTGATAAAATATCACATACTCTACTTTGTAACAAACATATAAGACATATAAGGTGTGTGTGTGTGTGTGTGTGTGTGTGTGTGTGTGTGTGTAGGTGTGTGTGTGTGTGTGTGTGTGTGAGTGTGTGCGTACATGCCTGTGTGTTGTTTGCTTGTCTGTCAACTCTCATGAGACTTCAATCCACTGCAGTAAATCAAAAGATTGTTCCAGGGCTGTGCAACTGTTTCTCTCTCTCTCTCTCTCTCTCTCTTTCTCTCTCTCTCTCTCTCTCTCTCCCACTCTCTCTCTCTCTCTCTCTCTCTCTCTAAATGTAGCTGCAGCTGGCAAATTAAATGGCTTTGAATCAGTGTTTCGGTTCCTGTGATCAAACTTGAAAAACCTCCGTGAACTGAAGGGAAAACAGTAAAAGTGTTTAATTTGAAAAACAAATGACATCCACTATTTCTTCAAAATGAAATATAAAAATGATTGCGGAATGAAGAATGACAGTAAAACTCATTATAGAATACACTTAAAGCTTTTAGGTATCTGAAGACATTTGCTTAGCCGACAAAATTGTGACACATTAGAGATGTAATTATCTGTGTTATTGGTGTATTTGTGCAATGGCAATCAGGCCTGAACTTTATGGATAAAACAGATAAGATAAACCATTTTGGAATGAAACCACTTTTAGCTGAGGGGGTGGATCCTGAATTTTTTAGGCCGGTCGTGGACAGACTCACCAGACCCAATTGGCTGAGATTAACATGGGGAGATATTACACAGACAAAGGTTTCCATGGAAACCACACAGCACCACACCACCACATGTCATGTGATTCGCTTGGCGGATCCTCTCAAGGACTTTTTCTGTGTTTTAGTTCTGTCAGTCACATTAAATTTGTATGCATTGTTTAATATTTTTTTGTAGTTTATGTATTTTTAATATGTTTCAAAGAAGCTAAAATACAAAGGGGAATCATTCAGTAGGGAGGTGACGTGAGGTACTTCTTGAAGATGTGTGTGTGTGTATGTGTGTGTGTGTGTGTGTGTTATGTGCAATCACATGTAGCTATGTGTTTGTCCACCCTTTTGTTTTTGGACAAAATTGACATTTATGTTGTTAAATTCCACAAAAGACGACATTTTTAAAGTAGATAAAGATGTAATTCCATTTAGTTTTAAGTTTGTCGACTGGTGAAGACACCCGTGGGTCCAATGCGGTAAAGATTATGAATCATTCATCACCATGAAACGTCAATGGAGCGTCAATAGAGTCTGAGGCCTGTGGCGACCATATGGCTGTGTAGCCAATCACAGCTGGCCATCAGCCTGTCTGGCAAGCAGTGGCCACTGTGACGGATATGAGGGGAGAGGGGCTGAAGGAGAAACAGACAAGGTTGGCTGGACTGTGTTTCACTTTTAAGTTCTGCACTGCATTTAGAGCTTGTTGTTGACAAATTCAGACACAGTAACAGCACTGATAGCAAGGTGGTAGGATTCACTTCAGCTGTCGATCAAACTCTTTGCAGCAAATCACACTGACACATGATGGTAGACGATGATTTCCCTCACTTCACTGGCAAGATTGAAACGAAACGTTTACATTTACGTGAGAAAAGTATGCAGGTACGAGAGAGAGTGGGGAGACCTTGCTGAACTGAAGGGCAAACATGAATCAAAATATAAGACATGGCCGTCTAATGTGTTATCCAAATGCATTAAAGGGAAAAGGGTGTTTATGCTTCTGACCAAGGCCAACCACACAATGTACTCCGGTAAAACTCGACTGTGCTTCTAAAAGCAGAAATACAGTGTAGGCTTCTAATGCAGAATTGCACACTGCAAAAAATCTCCATCTTAACAAGTCAGTTAGCCTCTTATTGAGTCCTAAAATCCAAATTTTCTTAAAATAAGTGAAAACATCTGCCAGTGGGGTTAGATAATTTCACTTGTTTCCAATGCAAATCAATTTGTTTAAAGAAATTTGTAGAATAGTCATTTTAGTGCAGTGATCTGCCTTATTCTGACTTGTTTCAAGATACTGACACTCACTTTCTAGAAAATTCCTGAATCTAGTGAAACTGCATTGAAAGCAAATGGAGTTACCTCATCTTATTGGCAGAATTTTTCTCTTGAGTTTAAAAAAAATAAGATTTTAAGGCTGAATATGAGACTAAATGACTCAACTAACCTTTTGTTGAGATTATACCCTATGTTGTGTTGGGTAGTTTTAGTCGTGACACATTTACAATGCAACTGTGTACTGAGAGAAGCTCAGCAGCAACACTAGTTGACCTGTAGAAAACATCATCATACAGTTTCAGAGGTCACACTGTAGGAGTTTGAAGCAGTCAGAAGATTCATCCAAACAATTTTTTTTATGTTATTTTATTTTTTATGTTATATTCACACAGTTACACACATTCACACCAGGAAGATTAGTAAATGAACGCGAACAAAGCAGATTCTGACAATATATTAAAAAAAAACTAGTGATTTTTTTTTAAGTGAATCACTTTATGTTATTAAAACTATAACACCGAAACCCAGTCAGAGGAATTTCAGTGTTACACTTGTTCTAACTGAAAGGTTTAAAAACCGTAAAGAAAGTGATTCAGTTAAAATCAGCAGAAAGTTTTTTTATATATTGTCAGAATCTGCTTTGTTCGCAAGTGTTTATATGCTAGAAGTGTGAAATTCTCGAATCTCCTCTACCGGAGCATCAGATAACAGAGAATCACTGATTTGGGGGTTTTATCATGTCCAGGAAACCCAACCCAACCCAAGATATACAAACCAAAGTTCAACATCACTTTAAGCCAACAAGCTTGCTTCTCTAACCTCTAGGCCAGTGGTTCTCAACATGGGTTCCTTGAGGGGGTTCCAGGGGGTCCCTAGCAAATTGATTAATTGTTAAACTTCACTATTATTTCATTTACAAGAAGTTAACACAATTAGAGAATGTAGAAGAATGACTGTTTTGATCATAGCTTCACTGTTATCTGACAAAAAAATCATATCTAACAATACAAATATTCTCAGATTTGGGTCAGAGAGACAAAATCTCATCAAATGGGGGTCAGTGGACCTAATGTGGACTGAATTAGGGTCCTTGAGAATCACTGCTCTATAGGCTACCGCCGCTCCAGGTACAGACACAGGGAAATATCCTGCATGCCTCAAGCAGAGAAAATTAATTCAGAAAACACGTGCATGTCAAACTAATGTGATGCGGGCCCAGGAAAACATTTCCCACACCTCTGAAGCTGTTAATTATGAGGCATACTACATCTGTAGGCTCGTGTCAAGCTGTCAGCTGATCAAATGTGCTAACTTCACCGCCCCAGTGTGTCCTTAAAAGTTTAATCCTGTGAAACTTCAGTCAAACTACCAAACTTTTCCCTCAAATCAAAGTCATGCCTATGGGGCTCCTGTCATCAACACATGCTACTGTTACTTTTATCTGTTTATCTAAAGTCTTCTGTTGCCTTTGTGGTGAACCTGTTTCTTTAAAAGCACTTTATAAATAAAATTATCTTGACCTGAGAAGGAAATCTACACGTTAATACTAATCTATATCTTTTTCAGCTTTAATGGAGGCAATGGACGCCAGTGCTGACAGGCTGCAGCGTCTGGGAGCTTTTCACTGCTCAATAACTAAAGCTACTGCCAAGACAGATATTGGAGCCGTTTGTTTTGGAGATGTCCCTGTGTTGAAGGCACTGTAAAGTCTATGAAACACTGGCTGTACGCCTCTTCAATTAACTTGTAATTGATCAGCATGAAGTCTGAGGTTAGCACATTGGCCTATGTTCAAAGTGTGGCAGGAGTAAAGCCAAATACATTTTCTATCTTAAGCATGTAGCTGATGTTCCTATTCAGTGACTTGAAACAAGTAAAGCGGGTTTGAGTCAGTGATTCAGTGTCTTGCTCAAGGACCAACGTGATCTCATAAAATGTCATGAAATGAGTAGGAAGTATTAAATGCTGATAACGTGTTGTGGACACAAATTTTGTGAAGATTACATATAATACACCAATTGTATTTTGTGACAATAACACAAATCGGACTCAACATTTTCACTTAAATGCTGGCTAACGTTATAGGCAACTGAAACAACTTTGGTTAAGATTTGGGTTAAGGTTAGGAAACTAAAACAACTGTATTTAAAGTTAGGGTTAAGGTTACAGTTTGGTTTAGGCAAATATAAAACATCTTGGTTACCATACCATAAGCAGGTGGCAGTAGCCTAAGGATTAGAGGAGCAAGTTTCTGACTGGAGTGCTGCCAGTGCAAATCCACAGACCAGCTGGGAAAATTTGGGTTGGAACTGTGCATGATTAATGTTCTCCTCTGAACAACTACAGCTAAGGTCCCCTTAAGCAAGGCACTTAACCCCCAATTACCCCAGTAGAGCTGCTTAGTGGCCAGCAGCAGAAGACTGTAACGTAAACGCAACATGTCTTCTGGCTGATTTGCATTCTGGTCTATTGAGGCAAAATTGGTCTCTGCCTCTTCTACAATGGATTTATTGGATGTCGATCTTTATCTTTTTGATGTCAATTTGATGTCAATGTCAGTCTTACTGCCCAGGTAAAGCCCATGTGTGGGAAACACGGTGGCTCCGGCTAGAGTCAAACCAACAATTAGCCAAACTCTCCGCACAGCCTCAGCTAAAATTAAGTTATCTGGATGGACATTAACACAAAGAAATAAACTGTGTTCAAACCGAGACTCTTGAAGACCGGGACGTTTTTAAAGTAGGCTCATGTCATTCCTCTGTTTTGTTTTTTTTCTGCCACTTGAAGTGGAGAGAGAAATGCAGTGGGAATATGGGCTCTGATTGGCCGATTGATGGCCACTGTAACCAGCTTGCTTAAAAACTGTGTGACCAACTCCCACCCTTCTCTCAAACAGCCAACCACGACAAGCCATTTGCCTACAACACGGCCAATCCCAACTGAAATTGCTTGATTGATATTACGATGTATGTTTTTTTTTTTGTCTGTTTTTTAAGTGTTTAAGGGTGGATTTTTACTTTAAAAATAGTAACGCTAGACTCATGATAAAAGGTACAAAAGGCATATCTTTGTAATCCATATGAAAAGTCCTCAAGAAAGTTCCGACTGAATTCTGATGCAACGCTGTTTCACCTCAGTATCTAATGATTACACCTTGCTGGTGTGAGTGGAGGTGTTGATCTGTTTAAACCAGCGAGGTTTCTATATCGGATATCGAGTGAGGAAGTGCGTCTGAAGGTGATACAGTTCTGTGGAAGTTCTCCCAGGAGTTTTCCCAGGAGACAGACACAGGAAAGAATGGCCAAAAACGGGGGATTATTTCAGCGTAAGAGAGGTCACAGGCAATGACACCGAAAGCGATACGTCCTTTTTCCGTCTTGATTAAAGCCTCTGATAAGTATATCGCTGGGAGAGAGAGAGAGAGAGAGAGTGGGGGGCACACGAGACACAAAATCACCCAAGGAAATCAAAATGCACCGCCACACACTGATGAGAAACTCAGAAATAGCACTTCGTCCAGTGATCTTTATTTCCAAAAAAGGCAATCACTACATTTAATGTAATGGTTGCACAAGTAATACTGTGAACAACGTCCAAATACTGAGCACGTGCTGCCTGTGCCGCCTCAACACAGGCAGGTAAGAAAACAAAATGCTATGGTAAGCATTGTCCTCTGAAGCATGTGGTGGTATACAATCAATACCATATACATCATAATATATTTCTGCAATATAGCATGCTTTTTTGTTCCATGTCTTGAATTTCTTTTTTAAGCTTAAGACTCCTTTTTTTTTTGTGTAATTCTTAGAAGCGTTTTCAAAACACACATTGCTAGTCCTTTGCTGCATTCACACTAGGCTAACGCTGCACCCATAGTAATGTGAACAGTGGGATCGGAGAGACAGTGAACATAGATGAAGGAGTTACGGTGTGAGTACGTTCATATGAGGATGGGGAAGTCTGTATGTGAAAAAGAGAAAGTTATTAATGTGATATTAGTGTGGTACAATCAGTGACAAAGCTCACATAGTTTATGCACAAAGTGTCATTCCCCTTAACGGTACAAGACAGGTATGAAAATGTACTGTACTTTGTGGGCATAAAATGGTACACTCAATTCAAGTATAGCTCAACACACTGCATTCAACCTTACCACTCTAATTGATGAGCCAAAATTTCTCTGTTTACCAGCAGCGCCTGTTATAATCTCAAAGTTGTCCATCACGTCACCGATATTCTGTACGCAATATTTAGGATAGTCCCTCCTCTTGCATTATGGCTTATCTTCCGTTCTATTGTCGTACAATGTCACTTTCATAGAGCACAAGTGCAACCAAAGTCCCTCGTCTTTTTAAAGTGTGAATGCAGCACTCCTCAGACATACATGTCAACAACAAACGTTAGGACAACAAGCCCTGAGATAGTGTTAGAAGAGGTCATGATCTAGGTAGCGTATTGGTACATTGTACTCAGACAACAGCTTAGCTCTGGGACCATGCACAGACAACATGTGGCATGTTTTTAATCATTTTCATTCATTTTCAAATGCATTTTTAGTTTTTGAGTCAAAATGGGAAAAACATGAGAACAAACACATAGTGGAAGTGTTACATTTAACAAGAACTTCTCTGGTGTTTTTCGCTGTTCTACTCTTCCGCAGCGGCTTTTTTTTTTTGTTTTTTGTTATCGTCTGACTTCAACCATATATTGAAGCACAGCACCAAGTTGTAGATCCACATGCATGAGTCAATTTAAAACAATTCAAGACACTTCTTGAAGTCTGCCACTGCATGAATTTGCCTCATCTCACTGGCAGCCATCAATCCTGACTCTTCTTACAGGGAGCAGAAGTCAACGTCAGATCCAGTAGAGTTATCATTCTAATTTATGACGTTTTTTTGAGCGATTTCCAAAGCGACCTGCACGGTTCGAATTTAGAAGATAATTTATTGCATTGTCTGCTTTCATCAAGCCCCCTGCATCTCACAGCTAATACAGCTAACAGCTAATACACCGGGTGTGGCTAACAAACTAGCCTTTAAAATTAATTTCCTCTTAGTTCAAAGAATATAACCATCATTTGGTATAGCAAAAATGCACAAAATCTCACCAAGTCTTACCAGCATATAGTGGATAGTGATGAAGCCAACACAATGTCCTTCCTTCAGATCAATAGGGCACAGTGAATACTTGAACATTACAGTATATAGCACAAAGGGACAGGTGTTGCCCCTGCTTAAGCACACACAGGAATAAGAGAGAGATAAGGCACTTAATGGTGGGATTTAAAACCTCCTTTTTCGAGGAGTAATGGACGGTCTATGGGCCCATCTGAATATGCAGCTCTGTTTCTTCAAGTGTTTTCTCGCTCTCATTTTCTTTGGTCTGCGCCGGTATAAACCCATTCTGCGGCTTGCACACTTCCACAAACAGCGGGAAATCAGACAGACTAGTGTTGCACTCCTTGTCTTCATTCTCATCCTCCCCTTCATCCTTCCTCTTCCCTTCCTCCGCGGTGGGCGTGCTGCAGCCAAAAGTGGGCGTGCTGCAGCCGTAGGCCTCGCTGTGCGGCCGGCGAGCCTCGTCGGGGATGTTCTTCTTCAGGTCTCGGTTTCTGTTGCGCTTGGTCAGCTTGGTGACGGAGCCCAGGCGGTTGAAAATGTTGTCCTCGGACGTGGTCTGGTGGCTGGAGCGCCGCTCGCACTGCTCGGCCCCGCGTAGGCGCAGATTGTTCAGCTTGGTGTCGATGCTCTCCTGGGAGGACGTCTTGTAGCGGTTGGCGTCCAGGCGGTTGGTGTCCAGGCGGTTGGTGTCCAGGCTGTTGAAGACGGCGCGGCGCTCGGGGGAAAGCATGTCCAGGGACACGGCGCGCTGGTCCAGGCCCAGCTGGCGTCTCTCCATGCTGCGGATGGTGGCGGCTCGCTGCAGCTTGTCGTGAACCTCCACGCTCATACGCCGACGCGTCTCCCGGAACTCTGCTCGCACGTTCGCTTTCCATTCTGCCGCATGGGCTTTTATCTCTCCAACCTGGGACACAGATTATAATTGCTTTAATCATAGTATAACTAGGCACAAGGTCCTTTCCATAATTAATAAATTAAACCTGACCTTTCTCGACCCTGGCAACTAGTAGGAATTGCAACAACAATGATAGAACTTTTCTCCTCCTACTCAAGTCTCTGGCACATAAATATATCATGATGCAAAATACTACTGTAATAGGGTTAGGGTCATCTTAAAAATTTCCAGAAAATCAAACTGGTGGCCGCCAGAATATTCTCTATGCAGGAAAAACCCTGGGTACGGTAATATGCAACAGGTAAACAGGATTATTTTCGTTCATACACGAAGCTTCAAGTTTTCTCTGAGCATGAAAAACGTTCACAGGCTGTGGGCTGCACAGCTATAACGGCTGCTGAGTCCTTCTTCTATTCATTTAAAACAAACCGCTGTTGCTCAGGAGGAACTTACATCCGCCACCCAGTGGTCTAAGTCGGTATTACCGGTGTAAATCGGTATTCGGCCATATATCAAACTGGTTTTAATCTATTTACACCAGCCCAAAGCTATTTGTATGTATTAAAATGTATGTATTTTGGATGTGAAGCACATCATAAACACTAGGCTTGGAAAATACATAATGATAAACTCTCACGATGGTAAATGATCAAATCAAAAGAGGGTCGAGCTTAAACAAGAGTGCTGCCCATTTCACAGTTGAACTGAAAACAAAATGTGGTCCCATATACCTCATATAACAGATAGAGCGTGTAACTAGCACAGCTGTGGGAAGAGGTCCCATTCCCTGTAGAACATGCCAGGGTCAAGGGTTTGATTCCCGCAGGGGCCACCCACACTGAAAATGTACGCCATTGTGGCGGTTTGGATAAATGCATCCCGCCAAATGGCACACACAATGGTCAAGTTACATTACCCAGAAAATATGGAAGCATACCTCTTCTTTTGTCTTCTTGGACAGGACCCTCAGCCAGTCGCCAATCATGCTCAGCACCGCAGCAAAGTAGGCCAAACCAACCAGGATCCAGAACCACACTAGCGGTCTGTACCACTTACGGTACTCAATCCTGCGGTCTCCCCCTGTTTGGGAAAATAAAAATGATGAAATATTCATTATTTTGCAGCAGCCGGCATGCATTGCCTTTTTCATTCTACAATTTCCACCTGAACATTTCAAGGGATGAAGCCCAGACGCAGACAATGAGAGATATATTTCTCTGACAGGCGATTTAATTTTTTTCGCTCTGCAGTCAAAGTCAAGTCAGAAATCATCTTTAAGGTGCAGACACCGCCAGCAAGTGCGGGCTGTGTAAGTATATTAATGGATTCCATTTCAATAAAGCAATAAACAACAACCGCTTTTCACATTAAGCGAACGTCACAAGACCGCGGAGAGACCTTCATCCATCACACATAAAACCCACCCACTGTGGAAACCTCATCACACAAGATTGAAAGAAAGCCCAAACTGGTCCTGAGCCCAGCCGCTGCATGTAATACAGGCTTTCCTCTTCCTGAATATTGACTGTGTGTAGCAGCTGTTGTGCAGAATATTACTATCAGAAAGCAAATGACAGGAGAGTGCTGCTACAGGGGAACACATAATAAAACACCAAATCATTGATTAGAAATTGACTCTCACTTTCCATGCACCAGGTTTTGAGTTTAGTTTTGAGATGAGATGTTTGAGATGATTGTTAATCATTTGTATATGTAAAAATAGTAAATAGTATTATACATAGTATAATGGTACATATATTATTATATAATGGTAGCGAGGTTATCAATTGGATCCGAGAAACAAGAGGCCCAAATGCCCTTATTATTATTTTATTATTCAATATTTTTTGTTTGTTTTTCTTATTAATCTGCATTGCATTTTTAACGATCTCAAGTAATGTTCGGGTTTTGCCCCACTGTCTTACTTTTTATTGTCTCTTTCTGTTGCTATTGTCCCTTTATTGTGTTTTATTGTTTTTCTAATGTGTCAGTTGTGTTGTTGTCTGGTCCTGATTGCAAACAAATTTCGCCTTGTGGGACAATAAAGCCTTATTCTGATGTTTCTTTATTTTTACTGTTTTCCACATTTTAGAATAATAGTAAAGACATCAAAACTATGAAATAACACAAATGGAATCATGCAGGGACCAAAAAAGTGTTAAACAAATCAAAACTATCTTAAAGTAGCCGCCCTTTGCCTTGATGGAAAGGCAAAGGCTTTGGAAAGAAATTCATACATAGGATCAACTTCACTATTTATATTTGTCTAAGAAACTAATTTCAAGCATTTAAGCATAAGCCTTTAGATCAAAATGGCTTTAAGAGAATGAAAAGCACAGTACATTCAATCAGGTGTGTCCAAACCTTTGACTGGTAGTGAATTTGTTGTTGATTGGTTAAAGGGTAAAAGGGTTAAAGGGTTAGGGTGTGAGAATTTAAACAGGTCTGAAGCCTTTCTTTGTGTGGTTGAATGCTTCAAAATCAGCATCAGCAACCCAGTAATGAGCGAAATAATGAACGATGAGCTCTCACCTGCCACATAGTCGCCTATTCCAACAGTCGTCAGAGTGATGACAACAAAGTAAATCGCCTCCAGTGCCGTCCAGCCTTCAATATGTTTGAAGATGACGGCTGGGATGGTGACGAAGAGGATGCAGCCAGCCAGGATGAAGAGGAGAGTGGAGGCCACGCGGATTTTAGTCTGACTGATCTGGTTGTGTTTACGCTGTGATGGGAAAGTGACAGAGACAAACGCAAACACACACACACACACACACACACAGTGAGCAATGGAAGCCACAATACCAATGCAATCTTCAGCGGGGTGCTAATTGTGTTTTCACTCCTTGGCGGTGACCCCACAGAGTTGAGAGAGGACTGTCGTGACTCAGGCGAGGTGGCATTATTAACTCATCAGCGTGACCACAGATTATGATGAGAATACTCTATCAGCTAAATTTGGGTACGAGAAGGAGGTTCATTAGTTAAAAGCCAACTACCTCCACAGGTGGTCCTGTTCATCTGTCGCCCCGCTGATAAGGCAGAAGTGAAGGAGTGGAAGCATAGGGTGCAATCACACCTACAGTTCATTTTCTTTGGTCTGAGTCATAGTGGAAAACTTTACTTTGTTGCCTTCTTTGTATTTGCTTTGTTTTAGATTCACACTGCCCAATTACAAGCGAACCCAGACTTGTAAACAAAAATCACACAGACTCACAAGTAGGTCGCACTTGTTGAGCAGAGTCCTTAGAGATTTTGGCAGCGGAGAGCAAAACAGTCAAAACAAATGTGATTCCAGTCCCTGTAAGCATTTAGCTAAACATGGTGAACTTGTCTGCGCTTTTTGCCGTAATTAACCTTCTCTGGTGTTCATACCAATTAAGAACACATGAAGAAATAGCTGAATATGAGCATCAGTCCAGACTGCGGTTTGCCCTCGGTTCATTTTGTTATGTTAGTCTTTCCAAGCATGAGATCGGATACGGATGCTCCGATCAGGGTTTTTGGGGCCGTTCACCGATTTCATGTAATCACCTACTTTTTTTCTTATTTTTTAAATCTTTATTGACACACTGTAGCTTGCTGAGTCCTTTTAATAAAAGTAAAGTGTCACCCATATTACTGTTCCATTTCACGTTTGTTGCGTAGCCCTATGGCTATTAAATAGAGTTATAGCCTACATGAAGTTTGTCTACCATAAAGCACAACTCATGACTTAGTGCTCCAAATGTTCTTCCATCTGACAAAAGGCAAGTGACACATATTTGGTGCGCTGTGACAGGACTCCTCCATTCACTACAAGCTGATTCAAATGGTAGACTAGGTAGATCATCATTGCCTTATCATATTCTTTGCAGTATCACATGAACTTTCTCTTTCCGGACGCTCCAGCCCCGGAACATATCACTGCATTTGGCAGCCAAATCTTTAGCTGTGTGCAAGCCTGTGAATCTGTGTGAGTTTTATTCAACATCAACATGGGGGACACACTCAAACTCCAAATGGCAGCTGTAAAACTGATAGCAGTAAATGTTGTCTTTTAGTAGGCTGTCAATGTGTGTGTACACTGTCTGGTGTGGGTCAGAAGTGGTTTAAATGCCTCATCATCCACAAGTGCTAGTAACAACTGTGAGTAACTATAGTAACGACTAACTTAATCCATATTTGTAAGTAATTCATGCTTTCCCCATATTTCCACCCCTATGGTCTACTTAACATGTTTAAATTTTCAGCAGCTTATGTTCATTTCTACTGTTTCTATTACATATTTCATATTTTTTTTGCACTTTTATTCTGTCTTTTTTCCCTGCTGAATAATATTACATTTGCTGTCTTAACAACCTTATTTCCCCACCCATGATTAAAAAAAACCCCACCATGTTAGAATACAAATAGACATATCAGACAAGTCAAAGGGATTAATAACATAACTGTAATATCTCCAAGAAATTGAAGCAGTCGTGTTATTAATGACTCACCCTGAACATCTTCTCCACCTTGGCGATGCTTTTAACAAATATGGTCCCCAGCTGGTCCCCGACGCCCGCTAGGAGGAATCCAAACAGTGGGATGCCGAATATTGCATACAGAATACAGAAAATCTTCCCTCCCTCGGTGCTCGGGGCGATGTTACCGTAACCTAGGAGGAGGAGAGAGAGAAAGAGAGGGAAGTTTTTACAGGGTTTTCACACCGTGGTGATTGGATCAGCACATATTTCATAGTCTGATATGTGGAGATGAAACAGCTGAGCAGCTGGCAGCTTAAAGATTTAGATAAACAAAAAGTTCTCGGAGGCAGAAATAATCTCTTTGGTTAGGGTAAACCTCAGTGGGCTGTACCGATATAATGAAACCGAAGAAAAAGGAATTAAACATACAAAAATCTTGTCTGACAATACTCCATGAATTGTATCAGCAAAGAAAATATCAATAATCTCTTAAAAATAGTCAATAATTCCCATGAAGTTTCTCTTTTTAGTGACAGATATAAACTATCTGACAATAAATCAACACCATCACTTGAAAATAAAATAATAATGATAAAACTTTGTGACTTTGTATAGCACTTTTAAAAAAGGCGAGTTAACAAAGTGCATTACACAAAAACAATAAAAACAACACACAGTAAGCAATGCATAAGTCGAAGCAGTTGTGTTTTGCATAAAGATAAAACAAGAGTAGACAAAATAAATTAAAAATGCTTAATACACTGTAAAACATGTAGTTACAGCAAAAGCTGCAATAATAACAAGCGGGGGAGGTTCAAAAGTAATTACAATAGGGAGGGTTAAAAGTAATTACAGCAAAATCAATTATGAATACAAAACTGCAGCCAAAATGTATCCATGGTGCCAATTACTTTGAATCATCTGAGCGGAAAGAGACGGTTGCCTGGTTAACAAAAATCACTTGAGGGAGCCTGTAAAAAGAAATGTACTATAAAAATGTACCAGGACACTCTACTCTACTCTCTCCAGGATGTAATACTGTAATCTACTCCAAGTTATTGCTACGATTGGAGGTGAATATGAAAGAATTTTACAATAACAGTATATTACTTTTTTAGAAGAAGCTCTGGGAGGGAAACACTTGTGCCAATCCGTCAAACTGGGGACAGCAGGCTATTCTGACTCAGGAGGTGCTGTTCAAATTGCTCATGAGATGGATTGTCACAAGGCTCAAAGGCGGAACAATGGATGATGAAACTCGATGTAAAAAACGGGTGTGAAGTGTGACCGGGAAAAAAAAGTGTAGTCTCCGTTTTCCCATAAGCTTCGAAGTATAGCTCGGATCGAAATAATCGACCATTAGGACAAGTGACCGTTGACATATTTTAAGTATGCGATATGAAGTATTTTCCCTGAGTGATAGTTTCACCCTCCCACGTTTTTCTCACTCTGTACGGCGCGGCCTGAGCAGCGTGCCACATGGACGCAATAACTGGCACAAGGAAGCAGGGGAAGAAGCATTAGGTGATAAGGAAACACAAGCCAGCACTCCATTTGAATGATTTTGGCTCTGGGACGCTCACAGAATTTTTTAAAAGGTATGGCTTATAGCGTTTTGTGCAGTAATACCGATAGAAGACAAACACTGAAATGCATGTGCAGGGATCCTAGATATTTCATTTTATTATTGTTATTCCAAATCACTTGTCTAAATCGTCCTATGCAACTTTGCACATTGGCGGCCCCAAATGGCAGCAAGAGGTAATTGTTTCGATTTTGCAGATTCAGCTTCAGATTCAGATTCAGATTTTATTTACTCAAAACCAGTGGTTCTCAAAGTGGGGTCCGTGGCACTCTACCAGGGGGTCCGTGAAAAGAAGTGTACAGAAGAGGCCATGTCTTCTGATATCAAGTCACAACTCCTGGAAAGATTGAGAGTGTCTAAATTTGCGGTTCAATTGGATGAGTCCAATTGCAATGCAGGCATGTGTTCAGTTTGTTATGGTTAGGGTTAGGGTTAGGGTTGTTATGATTAGACTTTTATCAATCATTACATATGAACTAAGAGTGAAACACTTCTCTATCTTCACTTCACTATCTTCTAACTTCACTATCTTGATATGTATGTGTGTGTGTGTGTGTGTGTGTATGTTCTGAAATGCACTTCAAATTAGCACTTTTCTCTTGATTTCCCTTTGATATTTTGTTTAGGCACAGTGTTACTTGCAGCTAATTGAATGATTCTAATTGAATGCGGGGGTCCCCGGTATATTCTCTATCTTGTAAGGAGTCCTTGGCTGAAAAACAATTGAGATCCTCTGCTCTAGACCACCCATCGTGGTATGGAGTACAAACATAAAACAAAACAGCAGTACAATGGTAAACAACCAGAACAGATCTTTAGCACAAATTAAGTCATTTAAAGAGAGGCAGAACATTACTCAAAAATGCACCCAGTTTACATACTATCCTTAGTTTATCTGTCTGCAATAATAATATAAGTTTAAACATAGACGGATGGTTTACAAAGTATTTTGGCAGGTACTTCTTTCTATTCTCAACAATGCTTGTGTTTTTACATTCAAACAAAACGTGATATTCATCCCCCAGACGGTTGTCATTACATAAATTACAAAACCTTTTATTCCTTTCCAGACCTTTGTATCTTCCTGTTATTTTGAGAATTCTGCTATTAGAAACTGGAAAATTACAAATAGCCTGGCCATACCTCCTGTTTTCACAAAGTAGGTACTTTTCAAACTTAAAGTCCTCTTTAAATTCACAATATAAATCACATGATGACATACTCTCTGCAGACTTCAAAACCCCCAAAAATCCTGTAAGGTGACATCATAAACCGCACACAGTATCGCTCGTGTTCACCAACCCGGCCAGTTTGCGATGCTTTATACCGACAGATACCAAACGGATGAGAGTGGCAAAAGATCTGACATTGGTGAGTCCAGCTTTCTCTGGACGGAGAAGTGTAAATACCCGACACAAGAATTTAATTTGGCCAAATAGGGCAAATCAATTAGGAAGGATGGGATCTTCAGTCTTACAGCCCCACTTTGTGATCTGGCTGATTAGATGGGTGTATTTTACATTAAAATCTCATTTAGTGCAGCTTAAATAATTCCGTTTTAACCGGAAAACTAATCTTTTCGAGAAATGCTGAACGTCGACCCACCCCTATCCTCTGAATCACATCCCCTTTACTCCAATATGCTGCTGTCTTGAAGTAAAACAAATCTCCCTCTCTCCTCAGCTCTCATTTCTTTTCCTAGCACTTATCTATCATATATGAGCCTTGTACACTGCAAAAAAAATCTCCATCTTAACAATTCATTTAGTCTATTGTTGAGTCCTATAATCATAATTTTCTTAAAACAAGAGAAAAAATCTGCCAATGGCGTTAGATAATTTCACTTGTTTCCAATGCAAATCAATTTGTTTCAAGAATTTTGTAGAATCAAGTGTCATTTTCTTTGTAGTAGTGCAGTGATCTGCCTTTTTCTGACTTTCAAGATATTGATATTGATTTTTCCTGAAACGTGGAAAAGTGAAATGTGGATATCTGACCCCATTGGCAGAATTGTTCTCTTATTTAAGAAAAATAGGATTTGAAGGTTCAATATGAGGCTAAATGACTTTTTTGCAGTGTAGGGTTCCATGAATGTTTAGATACATCTATTGTCAGTGAGCTTTGACCGTTGCACACACACTGAGTACTAGTATCAGCTCTCTGGATAAGGGCATTGGTTAAATGCCTAAAATGTATAATGTACACATAATAAATAGCTTAAAGAAAGTTGAGGTGAAATATCAGTTTTGTCCACATTTGACAGTAATTAGGGAGATAATGTGGACCATCTTTCACTTTGACAGTAGATTAGGAGGCTAGGAGGAGCCAGGCAGCTCACTTTATTTCATTTGATGGATGACTAATGCTTACAAACTATTTCCAAATCTATCGTCGGAAAGAGACGGTCAACTACTTCCACTGTTTGAGACAGAAAAATCTTAGTTCTTCTTCCTCTGAAAATGGATTAACAAAGGGTTGAATGGTGTAGAAGAGCAGATAATGGGAAGTCAATAAATTCCCAATGGCACAAATTGATAGATACCAGATTCAGTACAGGGAAATTCATTTTGCACGGCCAGCACAGAGAACATCGTGCATCATACACTACCAGTCAAAAGTTTGGACACACCACATTTTTTCTTTATTTTTACTATTTTCCACATTTTAGAATAATAGTAAAGACATCAAAACTATGAAACAACACAAAAATCAAAACTATCTTATATTTTAGATTCTTTAAAGTAGCCGCCCTTTGCCTTGATGGAAAGGCAAAGGCTTTGGAAAGAAATTCATACATAGGATCAACTTCACTTCATATTTGTCTAAGAAACTAATTTCAAGCGTTTAAGCAGAAGCCTTTAGATCAAAATGGCTTTAAGAGAATGAAAAACACAGTACATTCAGTCAGGTGTGTCCAAACTTTTGACTGGTAGTGTATATCATGGACAACACATTCAGTTCAGTTCATTTCAGTAAAATAATGCTTTATTGGCATGAAATTGCAGCAAACATAATATTGCCAAAGTTCCAGTTGAAACGTGGTAGGTATCATGAAGCTTTATTTTGGGAATAAATTGTCATCTAATTTTATTGTATTTATCACATTTGATTAGAAAGTGCCACTCCCCTGTCTTGTGTAGACCATTTTCATAGATAGATAGATAGATAGATAGATAGATAGATAGATAATTAATTAATTACAGTACCTATAGTTGTGATGACAGTTCCAGCGAAGAAGAAGGCACTGCCCAGATCCCAGTGGCTGGAGTTGTAGGACGTGTCACCGACAGGATTCACCCCGGCATTCACCGCATCCACAGAGTGCTGCGAACAGACAGAGAGGCACATCGGTCTTCCTGCGCTGCTGAACGTTTTGATGATCTTGTCTATAACAGATGGAAGGCATTTTGCATTCAGCATCTGCTGCTGACCCGGCTTGAATCACCAACCCCCTACTTTTCAAGGTCTATCGGTTTCAAAAGGATTCAGTTCAAGTAGCAAAGCATTAGTATTTCAGCTAAGGAGTGAGTTTGCATGACCAAGTGGTTTCAACCGCTTTATATTTACTGCTGTTGTTGTTGCTGATAATGTTGCTTTTGCTGTTATTACTGCTGCAGCTGTGTAGTTATGTCTGTAGTGAGCATTACTCACATACCTGGAGTCACACACACAAGTCTAGACACATTAGACACTGCATCAGGTTATAATATAATTGCTTTTTTATCCGTAATGAACCGCTACTATAATTGCGTGGCTGCAATTAGCATAATATGAACACACGATGCCTCACCGCTACACCACGTGTACAACAACACAAGATTCATCAGACTTTTCCAATCCATTACATTTGTTGATCCAGCTACGTGACGTTATGGCCGCTTCACCGCAGACGCTGCCTCTGCACAGTGAATCAGCTCGACAGAGGGACCGGGAGGGCATGGAGGAGGCGGGGCAGGCGGGGCCGACGTCCGGAGCAGCCGTCACACTCAGCGCCAGTCTGCCCTGCGAGCGGCCGTCGCAGCAGATGGAGCCTCAGTGTACGGAGCCGCTCTCAGGGCGTGAGGGATAGGTGTGTGGCCGGCTGAAGGGCAAAGCGACAAGGACACGACTGGTCTACCTCATCCAGAGGGAGAAAAAAACAATGGGGAAACTCTAGGCTTGCCACAGACTTGAAGCTGCAATATAAAACTTTTTTTCAGTAACGCGCATACAAAAGGCTGAGGATGACTTTTGCTTGGACACAAAGGATTAGTGCAACAAGGTGAAAACAAGGTTGCACCTTGCAAAACAAGGTGTTTTAGAGCTCTGAACTTTGGTCCATGAATCAAGTACAATATTGGTGAAAACCTTTCATCAGACTCAAACTCAGTAAATCTTGCACTTGCACCTCTACTTGCATTTTTTTTTAACAAAATCACTTTTCTTTAAACAATTTTAAAGTTCTAAAAAATTTATGATAAGAAAAACTTGTGATGATATGAATCACAATTCAAATTTTTGTCAATATCTTTCAGCCCTACTAGCTGTGGGACAATATATCGAAAGTCAATATATCGCAATACAAAAATGTGACAATACGTATCGTGGGGCAGAAAAATTAATCGCTGTGTTATAGCTACATTTTATTCTGCTGTTTTTTTTATCACAAATGAGACGGCTTGCCCATCACAATTTCACAAGCTCTCCATCCAAATTATATTATTTGCACTTTGTAATGACATTTTTAAATTGTTGTTTACATTCTAGCAAGACAATGGCATTGCTAGAAATAAACATTATTCTGCACAGTCAGACTTTGTTGCCATTGAACTTTTATTTATTACATCGTATTGTGGTTGTATCGAATCGTGAACCGCGTACCACGTATCGAATCGTATCGAATCGTATCGTGACATAAGCATATCGTCCCATCCCTATTGGACACCACCTTTATTACCAAGAACACAAAACAC
Source organism: Centroberyx affinis (assembly GCF_046629955.1). NCBI lineage: Eukaryota > Metazoa > Chordata > Actinopteri > Beryciformes > Berycidae > Centroberyx > Centroberyx affinis. Next base: position 1,174 of record NW_027281581.1, on the reverse strand, counting down.
TTGAGTCCAGAGCCAAAGCTCCCATAAACTCAAATAACCAAGAACAGTCTGATATGTCTTCAGACGGCAGGTGGTGGTGTCTGAGCGTCACACCCCATCTCACTGCAAGAGAGCGCATAAACACACTGCCAACTCATTAGTGTAACTCCTTGCAGCTGCACCTGCTGATTGACAGAGCCGCCCCTCGTCTCTCCAGCCTGCGTTCCAGCCACACACTGCCACAAGGATATACATACATTATTAGTATATAATATCTGTCTGTGACCCCGTGTGTACATGTGTAAGTCCCTCCATTTGTCTGAAATTGGCTTTTTAACGATGTTTTGGGGTGTTTATCATTTGCTGTGGGCAAGTGTCGTATGGGTGTGGCCAGAGTTGTGACTATCAAAGTGAGGCTAGTGGCCACACTATAGGGAATTCATAGCAACAATGGCGTAAAGCATTAAGAAACACTGGAACAGCAAAGCCAAGCCTACGGCAGTCAAGGCCCTTTCAAAAACACAGTGAGCATCAGCATTGCTTTTTGTATTGCAGATTGCTGGTGTTTGCCGTCTTCTTCTTGCCTGTGGAGGCTTTATGGATGTCGGTTACCTCAGCCTCGGGCTAGATGCTGCGTCAAGGTAGATAGCTCATCAGCAAGAGTGACAAGCGTTGGGGCAGGAACTTGAACTGAGGAGAGGAGAGGAGGGCGGGACTAACAATACACTTTGCTGCCTAAAGGCGATAAGTTGCGTAATATAGCATCAATCACGATGAGTAAACCTGATGAAGCAGCGATGCAAAATGTGTCATATGTGCAAATGTTTTTACTCGTATTGTGAAGTAAGTAAAGTTTATTTATATAGCAACTTTCACAGAGCAAAATCACAAAGTAAACTGCTTTTTGAAAGTGTCAGAACAGTGAACAGTGTCTGCAGATCTCTAATGTCGGTAACACTTTATAATAACCATCATTAATAAATGGTAAATTGATAGTTAATTAAACTTTAGTTAATAGTTATTTTACTGTTAACAAACAATGAAATGATCATTAATAATGTTTACTAATTATTAGTAATGCTATAATTTATGTTATTTTATCATTAGTTTGTGTAATATAAAATCATTTGTTTATAAATTATATATTGTATCATAGCTGATAAGAGACGGTAAAAAGGGTAAAAAGCTATGATAC